>NC_135532.1:112078661-112431161 GCF_045843805.1 Urocitellus parryii
ATGCTAATCCACCACCCTTCGCCTGAGGCTGGGAGAGCTTTCAGATCTCGATTTACTAGTCAGGAAAGATGATCACAAGTGGGGCACCCTCCCAAAAGTGACATGGGCTCTTCATATGCGAAAATGTGACTGACAACCAGGAGTCCTGAAGTTTTAGGTGCACTCAATTATCCTCTTGTTCATCAACAACATGGTTGACGTGTTTTCCATTATTTTCAAAATACCTTTCGCCTCTGAATGTTAATGCATGGATGGGACAATGAGCCACCTGATGGCCCCATGGTCATGTTTATGGGTTATTTGTTTTTAAGGGTTGGAATGGGCACAGGGCTAGCTACCTATGCAAATGGAGGTTCCTTATTAGAAAATTATTAAGAATTTCAGGATGAAGGCTGGGCGTAGCTCAGGGATAGAGTACAAGCTTAGCATGCGCAAGGCCCTGGGTCTGATCCCCAGCCCTGAAAAAACCAAATCAAGACAAACAAGGATTTCAGGCAGAAACAGCAGCACATGAAACACAGCAGGTCCCCCAAGCCTGTAGAGGTCACCTTCCTGAAGCCATGTCTGCTGATTTGGGCCTGTAAATCCCTCCTTCTTCCTTTCTGCCCATTTTCCCTGCTCCCAGGGTTAAATTGCGACTTGATATTACCAACAACTTCCGTCCTCTGCACTGTCACTCAGAGCCTCTCGTGCTCCAGCAACTGGTCCTGTTGTTCCACCCACTCTCTTCATTGGCCACTGCTGATGATCCAACTGCACCAGGCTCTGTGCCACAGGCACAGTGGCTTTTGCACCCCACTGCCATTGCGCCCTGGCTCCTCTGCACCTCCGAGTGCCACCAACACCTCTGGAGCCATGTCACCTGTCCCAGCACTTCCTGCTTACCTAGTTAGACCCCATGGATAGATTCAGCTCTGTGCCACTCTGTCCCTGGAGGAAAACGTATAGTGGCACTGAGGAACCTTGTGATAAATCCATGACCGTGAAACTTTGAGGGGGCTCTTGGCACACCTGATTCCCCATCCCCAGGCCACTCAGCGCCCCCATTTCCAGATAGCTACCAAAGCCCTCCAAGAGGCTGCAACTCCCTCTCTCCTTTGTTCTCCTGAGCACCTCCAATCAGGCTTTTGCCCCAGTGAGCAACTGAAGGAGATGCGCACTCCCAAGTCCCAAGACCAGCAGGGCTGGCTCCCAAGGCCTCTGGCTCCTGCTGGCTCTCTTCTTGGCACAGCCTGTCCCTGCTGTCCTCCTCAGTCCTCCCTTTAGCTCACAAGAGCCGGCGTCCAGCGTGTCAGCCTCTGGCTGCACACAGCTGTCTAAATTAAATAAAGCCCAGACTGTTCCTCTGCCCGGATCACGTGAGTGCCCAATAGCCTCGTGGGCTAGGCCTTCTGCACTAGATGAAATGCTTCCACCATCAGAAAGTCCTCCTGGACAGTGCTCCATCAGAATGCCCAGGCCAGTCGCTGGAGGCCTGTGGCCAACCTTCAGTGTATCCAGCACTGGCCCTCACCACCCCGCCACTGCCCTCTGCTCGGAACCATCGCCTCCCACCAGCAAAGGTTTCACCCACAGCCCCTGCTGCTGCCTCCCACCCTCTGCCTGGGTCTATTCTCTACAAGTAGCTGGAACAGTTCTGAAAGAGGGTCTGAGCCCACCACTTCTCAGGCTTGCTGGAACCCTGTGGTGGCCCCATCTCAGAGCAGAAGGGAAGTTCTGTGGAGGGCCAGCTGGGACCACTTCTATGTGACCGGCTCTTCCAGTGCTCACCTAGTCCCTGGAGGACACTCTCTGCCAGTCCTTGGTGGAGTGGAGCCCTCCCTCCCCAGGGCCCTGCCCTCTTTGCTCACTGCTGTGACTTGCTCACATGCCCAGATGCTGCCCAGATGCTGCCCCACAGTGAGATCTCCCTGATCACCAACTCTGGTAAGGCAGAATCCCTCCCCCACACCTCCCCTGCCCCCAAACTTGCTTCTGTAACATTAGCCACGTTTTAAATGCCACAGCAGTGTCTGTCTACTATTTAACTCAGAGTCACAGTAGTTCCAGAAGCATTTGCATGGCACTTCCCACGTACAGGTGACCCAGGCCCGCACTCTCCTCCTGTCGTCTGTGTCCTCAGTGTCCAGTGACTTTGCCCTGATAACTGCCCCCTACCACAATGTAAACTTCTTTTTATTGCAGACAGAATGAAAGTTAAAGATGTTTTTTAAATTTTTTAATTTTTTAATTTTTTTTTTATTTTTATTTTTTTTAAAGATTTTTTTAAAAATATTTTTTAGCTGCTGATGGACCTTTATTTTATTTATTAGTATGTGGTGCTGAGACTCGAACCCAGTGCTTCCTGCATGCTAGGCAAGCATGCTACCACTGAGCCTCAACACCAGCCCTAAGATTTTTTTCAATAATATTTTTAGTTGTAGATGAACATGATGACTTTGTTTATTTGTTTTTTATGTGGTGCCAAGGATCGAACCCAGTGGGAGGCAAGCGCTCCACCACTGAGCCACAACCCCAGCCCCAAAGTTAAAGATTTTTGAACGTTCTCTATAGAAGAACTTTGGGGAGGAAATTGTAATGCTCTGTATTTTTTTCCTGGCATCTAAGGCCGTGAGGGTAGCCATGAACACACTGTGATTTCACACCTGGTTCTGCTCCTTCACAGGGGACAATCACCTTAAACTACACAACTGACCTCGGGACTGCCCTCTGGGGCCCAGAGAAGTCTTCTGGCAGAGTGTCCATTTGGAGTTTGGTCAGAGCTGGGAATGGCCACCTACAAGGTTGCCAGGAAAGTGACCCTGCAAACCAGGACAGCACCGTTCAATCCCAACCAAGACCACGGGGTCGGGGCAACACTCCCAGCACCTGACTCTGGGTCATCACTGAGGTAGGAGCAGGGCACAGCCCCACTTCAGTGTCACCCCACCTGTAGGGCAGTCTGGAGGCCCCCACAAGCCTGCAGTTGAAAGCAGAGTCAGATCCTAGACAGACCATAGGGGCCCCTGTGAGGCTCTATAGAAGACCACCACTGATTATCACCAGGTAGCTCCAGGCCCTGAAAACCCCTTGGTGAAAGCCACTGTGCCAAAAGCCTTCTCCAGGGAGCAGCTGGGGTGGATCCCCACCGAGCCAATGGTGGCCAGAACACAAGGGGATGATGAGTAGAAAGAGCTGAGCTTTCCACCTAGTGGTGGTGATCAGCGTTGTCCTCTGCTCTTTTGGTTTTTGTTTGTTTGTTTTTGCCTTGGACAGTGGATGGATATGGATTGGGGAGGGTGGAGGGTTTTTAAAATATGTCCATAAACTCTTTTGGGGGGGTACAGGAGAGGGATACCGGGGATTGAACTCAGGGGCACTCAACCCCTGAGCCCCATCCCCAGCTCTATTTTGAATTTTATTTAGAGTCAGGGTCTCCCTGGGTTACCTAGTGCCTGGTCATTGCTGAGGCCGCCTTTGAACTTGTGATCCTCCTGCCTCAGCCTCCAGAGCTGCTGGAATTACAGATGTGCACCACTGCACCCAGCCTGTCCATAAACTCTTTGACAGTCTTCCCTGGACAGGATGGAGTCTAATCCCTTCCCCTAGAGTAAGGGCTGGATCTGGTGACCTCACAGAGTAGAAATAAGAAGTGCCATGTCAGGTCACATGAAGGCCTAAGGAGAGGGCGATGGAGAAGAGCTGAGGCCCAGCCTCCAGCCTCATAGGAGCATCCTCTGGGGAGGGGGGTCCTCCAGCTCCTAGCCCCCACACGACTGCAGCCCTCATGGATATGCTGCCTGTAGTGTCAAGAGAGGACTGCAGCCAGAACCACCTGCTTCGCAGCCTTGGGATTCCTGTCCATCAGGAAACCGGAGCCAAGAGACTCTGTTGGGTGGAGCCAAAGCACACTACTCTAAAGCAATGAATAATTAAGACAGTGAGCACTGCATAGTTAAGCTTCTGTCATCTGAAGAAAAAGAAGCTGGCACACATAATTCTGTTCATGTACATAAATCAAGGGTTGTCAGAGGGGAAAAGGGCCTGTGGTGTGATGCAGATGGACAGGGCCTCCCATGGCCACAGCTGACCCCCTCTGCAACCCTCCGAAGGCTACTTGGCTTCTCCATTCTTGGTTTGTGTGCAGTGTGGCAGGAGGTGTGTGAGCAGGAGGGCAGGCCCTTGGCAAGGCTCCTGGCACAATGACAGATGGCAGTGCTGGGCAGCAGCAGGAACTCCCTGCCCAGGTCACTCCAAGGCCCTGCTTAGGCTAGTGGATGCTGGCCCTGGGAGCCTCAGCAGCACTTTTTGAGGCTCCAGGTCACCCTTCCTGGGAAGAAATGAACCTGAGGCACTTAGGAACCCTCTGAGAGGTGGGGGCAGAGGCTGAGGGCCAAGGGTCAGGAGGCCTATAAGCTCAGAGGCTTCTGCACTATTCCAAGCTCTTCCAGGTTAGCTTTGAATCTCAGAGGTTGCTGTCCCCACTTTAAATGAGATTAGCTGTCATCTGCAGCTTTTTGTCCCTAAAACTCCTCCCTAGAACATCAGTATTAGGAATGGTGTTCTGATAGGGGCCGTGTAACTGGAGCATCAGGGATGATCAAAGTCCTCTTTGCTTGGTGGCACCCAAGGATGGAGGTGCCACATGGCAGCTGCTCCTCAGGCCTGCCCTGGCCTGAGTGGGCACAGTACGGGGGGCATTGCAAGCCCTCCTCTGCTGACCACCATCACAGGGCTATCTAGCCCGGGGTCCACATCCAGCCACGGCTTGGCTCAGCCACGGCTGCTGTGGGTCTGCCCCACCAGAGGAAAAGTGAGGACTGTGAGTTTATTTCACATCTGGGCTCTTGGATGGTGGCACACTGCAGGTGAAAAGAAAACCTGAAACAAGGAGGAAAGTAAGCAGAGTCCTGGAAATGTTTCTCGAGGTCATTCAAAACAGGCTTAGAACTGTGACAGCCCATGCTCAGAACTGTCACAAAGCAGAAAGGGATTTACAGGAGGTGGCCTGTCACTCCAATCCTCCTCTACCACCATAACAGGCACCAATGAAATGCAGCGTGGACCCAGCTGCCATCGGGGCACCTGGTCGGCAAACCAAACCCGATTAACCAGTAAAAGGAACTATGAGGGAAACACACCCAGTGGTGGGTGTCAAAAATGCCAAGCAGAGGGGCAGCCCTGGGTGAGCACCTGGAGCAGCCACACCAGGCTGGGGAAGCTCCTTAACCCACTTAGCACTGGCAGTGACCTTCTCTGGCTGGAACCAGGTTGCTTTGCACCTGAGGTTTTAGGTGAGCTGCAGTGGCTTTCTCTTGGGACCCCAGCAGCCAGCGTAGCCAGACTTTCTGGAGAAGGTGACACTGAGCTGAGTTCAAGGATGAGTAGAAACGGGCAGGCAAAGGACAGGGCAGAGGGAGTGAAGCTGGGGACAGCGAGCATGGCATCCAGCAGGTGGCGCTTGGTAGAGCGCAAGGAGGTGGCCAGGGATGAGGCCAGATGTCAGCAAGCCGGTGGGACAGAGGGCCCATGATGCCAAACTAAGGAAGCCACCAAGGGGTCTGAGAAGGGGACATACTTAGACAGGTGGGCGGATGACGGGAGGATAAAGGGTGTGGACCAGAAGGGAGATGGGGTGGGAGGAGATGAGAGCAGTGTCTACACTGGGAGGGAGGGAAGGCTTTGGGGAATGAAGGGGCCGTGCCTGAAGGCTGCTGTGACCTGCAGGGACCGGGAGTGTGATTGTAGTCTCGGAGTTAGTTTTGACCACGGCACTGAAGCAGTTTAAATAATTTGTTTTCCACCAAAAGCTTCAAAAGCTAAAAAACTATGTCAGTTAAATGTACCTGTGGTTGGAAACACAGGTGGAAATGCTATGGATAAAGGGCAACTCTGTTTCCACCCTCTGCTTTGTTCTCAGCTGACAACCGGGGGCATTTTTTTACCCACTGTTCTGTCCTCACCTGGTGGCCACTCCATGTCTAGGACACCTCAGCCTCGTCTGTGCTTCTCACAAGTCTAAAAGTTTGAGTTTTCCACAAAAAAAGACACAAGGCTTGGACACAAGGTTTGCAGGTATCTTTGAGTAAATTACACAACCACAAGTGCGTTGATATCAGTCATTGAGAACCTCGGCCTTGTCTCTGAGCTGTTCTTACTTTAAAGTCAGAGCAATGCAGACGACTGATCAGTGATGATGACAGCCATTTAAAGTTCATTAAATGTCTAACCAGAGTTGCTCAGCACAGCTCCATCAGGATACAGTCCTGCCAGATGCTCCTGGGGTGTCAGGAGTAGGAGAGATCTTCTGGATGGGCTAAGGTAAATGATTTGAATTGCATCCAGTAAAGAAATCCATTGGACTTATCGAGCCCAATGCTGTCTCGAACTTTCTGGCCACAGGGACCTCTTATCTCAGGACACTAGTCCCTAAAATTAGGATGACTTCAATGTTCAGAACAGCTTTCCCTCAAATGAAGCTCTAAAATCCTAAAGTTGGCAAGGGGGACCTAAATCAGATCTCTCTTTGCAACTTCAGGGCCCTAGTTGCAGGACCCCAGATACAGAGGGCCATAAACATTAAAGGCCAAGGCTGACATCCGGGACACACTCACTTTACCAAGGGCATATCACAGTCCTCACGGGTGTTCTCAATGGCAACACACGGGGCCCAGAGCCGGCTAAGGCTTGCTGGGGTGTCCACCAGGGCTGACCTCCTATCCTGACCTTCAAAGACCCCAGCATTGGCTCCTTTTTTTCCATCCTCTACAGAACATTCTTCCCACTCACAGGAGGAATTGTGGCCTCCAGGCCTTTGTCCACAGGATTTCTGCTGTCTAGAACCCTTTAGGCCACTGGGGACAGCAAGCAGAAGCTCGGGAAGATTCAGAAGCAGGAAGTTAATAAACTCATAAAGTCCCAAGGGTGTATCTGAAAGTCCCTATCATAGTGACTTTAAAATTGGGGAACAGAGGAAGTGCAACAAACATTTGCACACAGAAAACTATACAATGTCTCTGAAAGAAACTGCAGATCTGAAGAGATGGACTGGAAGACTATTATTAAGGGCACTTCTCCAAAGTGACCTATACATTCAATACAATTCCTATAAAAATTCCAACAGGCATTTGGGCAGAAATTCAAACTGATTCTAAAATGTATATGAAAGTATAAAGGACCCAGAAAAAACAAAACTGTTTGGAAAAAGAACTAAGGCAGGAATATTATACTTCCCAACCCCAAAATGTATCACTACAAAGCCACCTTCATGAGGATAGCATACGGCCAGAGGGAGTGTCGAGGTGTCAGTCAACGGGACAGAGTTGAGAGTCTAGAGACAGACTTTACTTTTACAGTCCACTAATTTTGGCAAAGGTACCAAGGTAGCCTGTAGGGTCAGGACAGTCCTCTCAGTAGACAGGGCTGGAACAGCTGTGTAGACACATGCAAAGGGGGGTTTAGGAACCTCGCCCCGTAAACATACTCTCAAAATGGGCCACACACCCAATACAAAGGTTAGTGCCATAAAACTTGTAAGAAGAACAAGCAGAAGATGCCTGCAACCTTGGATCAGACAAGAGGGCTGAGACCCCAAAGGCATGATCCCTGAAAGAAAAAGCTGAGAAAATGGACTTCATCAAAATGTGCCTCAGAAAACATGGATAAGAAAATAAGAAGTGGACTGGGATGTAGCTCAGTGGTAAAGTGTTTGCCTTGCATTCGCAAAGCCCTGGGTTTGACCCCCCCCCCAGTTCCCCCCCCAAAAAAAGACAAAAAAAAAAGATTAAAAAAAGATAATAAGAAGCAGGTGGGTTCTGGAGGACGTGCCCAGGAGTGCAGCCTCTGGATGACAGCATGCACCAGGACTGAAGACCACTCGGAGGAAGATGGACGGTCCAGTTAAAATGGCAAGTCGAAGAGACACTGCACCAAAGAAGAAATCTGAGTGGGCAATAAGCCCCAGAAAAGATGCTCAACATCCTTAGTTACAGGGAGGCGAATATTGAAACCACAGTGAAATGCCACCTCAGGCCCACTGGGATGGTGGGATCAGAAGGACAAATCACCACTGGCGAGGATATGAAAAACAGGAGCCTCTGTTCTGCTGGCAGGGATGCAAGACTGTGCAGCCACTGCTGAGCAGTTTGGAGGTGTCAGGAAATGAGAGAGAAATCCATCACAGGACCCTGTGATTCCTACCTGAAAGAAATGAAAATGTCTGACAGCATCATGTGCCAAGTCTGAGAGCGGGAGCAACCCACGTGTCCATCGACTGGGTGGTGAACCTGATGTGGTGGAGCCAGATGGGAAATATTACTCAGCCGTAGGCTGACACCCCTTACTGGAACATGCACAGTATGCAGGAACGTCTAGAGTACCTGGGTAAGCAAAAGAAGCCCTGTGCAAGATGACATATGATAATCCCACTTCATGTCCAGAAAATGAATATCCAAAGAGACAGAGGGCAGACCAGTGGGAGACGACTGGCCACCAAAGGGCAGGAGGGCCATCTGGGGGTGATAGAAAGCCTCTAAATTTGGATTGTCATGTTTGCATAATCTTGTATAGTTACTGAAAAATCACTGAGTTGCACCATTCAAACAGGTAAATTTTATGGTCTGTAACTCTATCTCGATAAACTTGTTTAAAATATTACAGAGCTTCCTTTCCCCACATAATGAGTGGGTTGCAGTCAGTAGACACCTAGACTTTCCATCTTTGCCTCAGCCAACCTAGCACATGTCCTTGAACCAATGGTTACTTCTGTACCTCCTTCCAGCCTGGAAGAGAAGAAATAGAGTGAGGAGACATTGGCCACTGCTCCCTGGCCAGGTGTGTACCTGCTCTTAGTTTAATACCTGGTAGGTCCTCTGCTTGAAGACAATACAGCTAATGGAATTTGGAGCAGGGAGATGGAATCAGAGTTTGCTCCACCTACCTCACAGGTTGACCTGGTACTGCAGCATCCCCCAGGTGGAATAAAAACAGAGGGGGGGCTGCTAGGTCAGCTACTCCTGGGGAGATGCTTGGAAGCCCCTGCCCCACCCCCAACACTCGCTACTTCATACCATTGGGCAGTAACAGTTCACATGACCTTTCTCGCCTGCAAGGGTGTCTGGGAAACGTAGCCCATTGCTGTCTGCAGTCAAGGAGCAGGGGACAGCAGAGTAGCCCAGTCTCTGGGATTAGAAACGACTTCTCAGTGTCAGCCTGAACACAAACAGGACCAGCACCGCACGGTGATCCAGCAGCACATGGTTGTGAGGTGATCAGCCAGAATGTGCTCATTAGTAATGGTCTCATCACAGCGAAGATGAGAACAATCAGGTTCTTGGTGAAAACCTAAGGGCTCCGGAGGAGCTGTCTGGGAACAAACAGGACAAATGTTCACTGTAATTCATATTTTCATTTCTAAGACAAAACCTTGAGACTGGGACATGGAGGTCAGGGGAAGAACGGGGCTCTTGAGCTAGAGAGATCTGGATTTCAAACCTGCCACACCCTTTGATAACTATGCCTTGGGCAAATGCTGTAATTTAGCTTAGCCTTGCCTTACAGTCCACAGGGAGTGGTACTGCCCACTGGTTGTGGGGAGCACTTAGTGAGGCAGCAGGTGCAGAGCCCTTGCCTGTACCAGCCCAGTCCCAACTCACAGACTCATGCCTGCAGCCAAGAGAAGCCCTGGTTCTTTTCCTTGCCAGAATTAAACAGCTGTCCAGCTGTGGTTTCCCAGCACTACCAGGTTAATATTTCTGCAAGAAAGCTATGTCTCTCAAAGGAGGACTCCAAAGCAAGATGTGAAATATGTCAACTAAAAGGTGGAAAATATTCAGCATTTATCTTTACTGTCTACACAAAATCAAAAGTGTATCAATGGTCATCCTGATGATAACTGCACTTAGTTGCCTAATTAAGGTACACGCAGGCTGTTGAAGGACACAGTGCTTGAAGTGTGATGTCACAGTCCGGCTCTTCGGTCATCTGTGTCAGGGATTTAAATTTCTTCCCATCCCATGTCCCATGTGATCACTGTGGAACTTTCCTGCCTGCTGTCTTCTCCCCTATGGAAAGGGAACAGGAGGGCAGTGGGGTCCATCCCGCAGGGGCTGTCCCTCTGGGAAGCACACAGCACAGCCCTCACTGCCAAAACAGAGCAGCTGCCGGATCTTGTACAGTGACAGTGTGGCTACCCTGTCTCCCAGAACCCTCCCTCACCCCCAGATTGAGAAATCCTGTCCTTCGGTGCCCTCCACAGCTAATGGCAGCTGACTTCTAATCCTGGGCTTTTGCTAAATCTCTCTGAGCCTCAGAACTGCCTCATTTCACACATGAACTAGATGTCAGCTGAAAGCAAAACAACTCTTTCTCTTCTTGAGTCATCCTATATTATAATTTCCACGCTCCTGCCTTCCTCTTGACCCATAACCCAAACCACAGAGTGTCACCCAGTTCCCAAAGAGTGTCACCCAGGTCATAGAAGGGCCCCATCCAACTCAGCTCTGCCCACAGCTCACTGCGGTGACATGGTACAGTGAGTCCTGCACAGAGGGAGCCCTCTATGATGTGGCCACACCTTGCCAACCCACAGCACAAAGGCAGCTGAATGCTGTGCACCAGGGTAGCTGGAGCACGTTCACATTTGTGTGAAAGCCTCAACACATCACTGATGGCAGTTTCTTTCTCGAGTACAATTAGGCAGACAGATCTCATCTGCATGCAAAGGCAGTGCCTGCAGGGGGTTGGGAGCACTGGGCAGCAGCCCTCACTAGGCAGGGGTGCTCCAGTGAGGACCTGAGTGTTTCCCACCCAGTGCCACCCTCAGGAGGCTCATCCTGCACCTGGGGAGCAGACAAACTCTGGATAACTACAGGTGACAAGAGTCACAGCACACATGCATGGGATGCATCTCTACAAGGTCAGAAGAGGGCTGTCCCCGGTCTTTGGAAGGCTTCCACTTAAACTCAAGTAGTCATGACATGCTTCTGGAGGCTTTGCTCTGCTCACAACCGCCTGTGTGTGGTGGCAGGCTGCTGGGATTCCCACAGAGGAGGGAAGCCGGGAGTTTACTATCCAATGCCTCACTTGGGCCACTAGGGGTCAGCAGCCCTCCAGAAGTCCAGTGAAGCCTGGCCAGGCGCTGGGGTGCTGGCTCTCAAGGGAGGCACTGTGGTTGCTGTCCTAACCCCATTCCCACTCCTAAGTACAAATCCTTGACTTCCGCCTGGGTATCTGCCGCAGAGCCCAGACTGGGGAAGCAGACGGTGCTGGGCTTGCGGAGCAGCCTAAGTTCATCTGCAGCACCCCATCCCTGGCTAAGGATAAGCGTGTGACCCGGTTTAGGCAAACGAGATGGAGAAATTTGCTAAGGATGATGGACTTTTCTGAGAGGGCCCCTGGAAGTGACTATTTCTCCCTTTCTTTCACCCCGAAAATAGGAATGAAGAAACTCAAAGCCCTGGAGATGCAGAGAGTTATCAGGCCAGGTGTGTGATGGGCGAAGCTACACAATAAAGCTGCCCACAGGGAACGGAGCAAAAGAATAATAACAAGGAGGTTCCTGAGCGGTCCTGCTGAGTCCACAAAGCAAACCATCCTGTCAGAGCCAAACACCCTTTGGGCTGAGGCTGGAACCCAGGGCACCAAAGCCTTTTTCATCCAGACTTCCTACCTGCATAATCCAACAGCCTCCTGGCTAAGAAGCCAAGTACTTGGGTTTCTCCTGCTTGTGTCAAAGGCCTCTGAAGTGACACCCTAGAGGACAAGCAAGCCTGGGGGAATGAGGGGCAAGTGAGCTGAGAAGCCAGTGCTGAAGAAGCCTCCTGCTCCCCCTCTGCCAAAGATCTGAGCAAATGACCACAAGGTGCACGGATTTGGAGCTCTTGATGGGAAGGAAGAGGGGTGCAGAGACATGGAGGGGGGTTGTAAAGCCCTTTTTAGGAATCAGCTCTACTTCCCTCCCACGTCCTTAGTAATGAAGAAGTACTTTTTGGAAATGTGTTGATCAACACTGAATTCCCCTACGCAGCAAGAACCAGGAAGCTGCAGGCCAGAGCCTTTGAAAAGCCCTTCACACTGACAGAAGAGGTGCCTAGCCCCAGCTGCAGACCACCCAGTTCCCTCACTGCCCAGCCCTAAGTAGTCCTCCAGCCCCCACAACTCTAAAGTAGGGGGCGGTTTATTTGTAAGTCAGCAAAGAACCACTGAGAAGGTTAAGGGAGCCCCAACCCAAACCAGTGGGCTCTGCACCCACAGACTCAAGCGACCACAGGGCAAAACGTTTTATAAAAACTTGCTTCTGAACAGAACATATGCAACTTTTTCTTGTCACTACTCCCTACATAAAACGGTATGACAACTATTTTCAAAGCATTTGTACTGTGTTAGGTATTATAATCTCTCAAGAGGTGATCTAAACTATAGAGGAGGATTACAGAGGGAAAATGTAAATTCTGAATCCTTTTACACAAGGGACTCCAGCATCCCAGGATCTCTGTATCCATGGGGAGTCCTAGTCAGTCCCCCAAGGATACCAAGGGATGACATGAAACTCCAGGGCCAGGACAAGCAGACCCCCAAATACCTGCCCTGGTTATCATACAAAGAGAACCTTGGAGAGGGTCCTGGCACTTCCCTGCACCAGTGGAATGTGAGGCTGCCCTGGTAAAGAGGAGGGACCTGCTGGTCATGTGGCTGCATCCTGAGCTTCAGCATCTGTAGGACGGTCGCTCTCAAGTTCAAGTGTAATAACACGTGTTATGGTGGAAGAAAGCAAGAAACTCCTGGCTTCCTCAATATTCCCAGGGTCTGTGCTGAAAACTTGTGTGGTCTTACCCACAGGGGGAGCTCAGGCTTTGAGAGGAAGTGCAAGCTTCCCAGGTAGCTACAGGCTGAGCTAAGTGACTCATCAGTGATCTAATCCCTCAGGAAGTTCTCATTGGCAGTAAAGCTATGTGGAAAGGAGCTACTGAAAGAATAAGGGCTGCAGGCATCTTTGCTTTTCTTGTTAAGGACATAGATTCCTAAGGAGTTTTGTCATTCACTCAAAAGCAGGTGCTTGGAGGAGAAGTTTGGGACCCACACCCCACAGGATTCAGGACTCCTGTCCACAGCAAAGGCTACAGGGTGCCCACACAGAGGCACGGGAGGCAATCTCTCTACATTGTGCAATTCATTTCTTTCCATTTTTTTTTTCTATGGCAAACTTCACTAGTCTCTCAACCCCCCAACCCCAACACACATGCACCCCTTTTAGGTGGCACGTGTGGGCCTGGGATGAGAACCAGTTTCCAGCCTCTTCTGGAACCAGCTTGGAGGGGATGTCACAACCATGGGACTAAATTCCAGCCAGATGGACCTAAGTGGATAGTCACATGTGACGTTTGGAAAGTGTCCTTGAAAGAAAGGGACATACACTTCCTCTTCCTTTCCTCTTTCCCACCAGGCTGGACTGAAGCAAGGCAGTAGGTGTTCCAGTAACCAGCTTGGGCCCTGGGGGAGAGTGCTGTGTGCGAGGTCTAGCAGGGAAACCAACAGGGCTTCAGTCATCTTGAAACTGCCTTGGATTCCGATCTCCATTGGCACATGAAGCGAAACTCTACTCTGCAGGAAACACTGATATTTGGGTTTTCTGTCACCCACAACTGAGCCTAATCTGAAGGGAGACTTGGCTGGATCTACTGCGGACAGGACATCCTCTCTGCTACCCATGGTGCAAACCAGTTCTCACAGGACCTGCCATTTACAAGAGGCAAGGATCACTGTCCACGTCCCACAGCCCTGCAGCCCATGCATCCCACCCAGGGCATAGAACCAGAAAGGTCACCTCCACATGTGGAAAGGAACCTTTCTTCATTTTATGGAAAATTCTTTTCAAGATGACTTTTTCCTACTCTGGCTGGCAATTTGTATGAAACCAAGAATAAATACTTTCTCTAGGAGGAAGTGACACAAACCTCCCTCAATGCCTCCTAGCACTTAAAAAGACGATGCTTGCTGCCTGTAGGAAACAGTAGATACAGTGTACTCTGGAGGGAGGTCAGAGGCCTGGGATCCCAGCCTAGGAGCACTTTTTGGCTTTGCTACATACTTGCCAGGGGATCTTGGTGAGCAACTTAACCCCTTTTAATCTCCAGTTTCTTCATCTGTAAAATGAAACCTCATCCAGTACTGAAAAAAAAATTAAATAGCTAATGTGCACATTGCTCATAGTACAAAAAAAATTTCCAAGAACAAAAGGTCTTTTTTTTTTTTTTTTTTTTTTAATGGGTGTAAATGAAAGGCTATGGACTTCAGGTCAATAGAACTACATTTCAGAAAGTCTTAGTCTCTACAGCTTTTCTAGTTTTTCTAACTGTGACCTATAGTCCTTTTATTTTATTTTTTTTTTAATTGGTTGTTCACAACATTACAAAGCTCTTGACATACCATATTTCATATATTAGATTGAAGTGGGTTACGAACTCCCAATTTTACCCCAAATGCAGATTGCAGAATCACGTCGGTTACACATCCACAATTTTACATAATGCCCTATTAGTAATTGATGTATTCTGCTACCTTTCCTGACCTATAGTCCTTAAGGCTTGGTTTCTGCCACTGTCAATCAGGCTTAGACAACAATGTTACTGATTGTGGTGATAACAACTGCAGGCGTGTTGCAGATTATCAGGTGTCAGGCACTGTACCAAGTTCCTTATATTCATTATCTCATCGAAACCTTTTATCCCCAGCCTTCTGGAGGGGCTTTTTAGCATGTAATTAGAAATAAAAAAAACTGATAAGGATACTGTGGGTAAAGAAATTTTCAAAATTACAAATATGTACAAACATGGATTTACTATTGATTGAATAGATAGCTTCTTTTAGAAGAAAATATCCCAATGTTTAAAAAGCAATTTTTTTAAAGACTACTATTTAATAAGTAACCTGAAACCATATAGTACCAAAATATTTACAAAATTGCGTATCATAAAAGTGATGGAAAATTACCACCACACAGGATATACTGGCTTTTTTTTTACTTTGCATAATTTTCACCACTTGATCCAGAAACAAAATAAGTATCTGACAATTCCTAGGAAAACTATACTGAGTATTCATTTGTGTAATGGAATAGACATGTAACACACCTGCAGGTACTTACCCTCTTTTACTCAGAGATAAATGTTTGTGTTCCAGAACATGTGTTTGTAAGTTGACTGGAATTCTGAAACTTTTCTCCTTGAAAGAAATATTTACAACAGTATCTCACTTACAGTGACTCTATAATCTCCGACCCAAAATCCTTCCTTACAGAAAATTCTTGGATACAGAAACTCAATTTTGTTTATAACTTTTCCATAAATGCAAGGAAATTCTGACCTCGTTTTAATTCACTCCTCTTGGCTATAATAAAGGTCTCAAGGGCCTAGGATGGGGAATGAAAAGGGAAGAAAAGATTCCAGAAGTGGGCTTTTTGCAGGGCATCCTTAAGGAAGATAAAGGAGGAACGTGGTTCACAGATGATTAAAAACTGCATGGTCAAAGGACAGACTGAGCAGGCCAGATTTTAAAATAGGGACTTTCACATAACAATCCCATGGTGTGCATTTTCGGGGTACCACAAGGATCTGGCCAAGGTCCCTTAGGCTGAGCCCACTCTGGCTCTCCATGGCCAGGACTCTAGAAATCTGTCTGGCCTGTGTTCAAGGGTACAAGCTGGAGATAGGCACTGAAGGAACCAGGGCCTGCACACAGCTCTCCCCAGGTCAATGTTGAAGTCAGTACCACTGCAGGTCAAGTCCCACAGCAACAGAAGAGATCTGGTAGGGCCCAGCTGCCCTTCTGCCACTGCGACCCTCACAGCACACCAGTCAGCAAAAACCAGGAGGACAATCGCTGTCATTCAGCCACAGAGCAGCAACAATGAGGCGGGTGTTCTCAGAGCTGGTGCTCGGGCTGCAGAGTTCACCTGCCAGCAGGGGGCACCATTTGAGAAACACAGAACTGATCATGATGCCTCACCTGTGGGTGTTTGAGTTGTGACTTTGAGCTCGGACTCAGTCACTTTCCCGCACTATCAGTTGGGTAGGGTGGATGGATACCTAGGAGGGACTCCTGGGATAGATGAGAGAAATCGGCTTTAGGGACTCAGGCATGTTTAATTCACTCAGGGACATGCCCAGGGGGGTTCTGGACACTGGGGAAGGGGCCTGAGAACACTTGCTCAAGTATCCTTGACCTCTCATCACCAAGGTGGGACTAGGGTGGTGGGCATCAACTGTGTCTTAAGGTGAGAGTGGAAGGTGTTCCATTGGCCTGGTTCATTTGTATATCCATCCGTTACATGACCATGTAAGGTGGGGGCTGTGCTCACTACCACACCCTCAGCAGCTTCCACAGTGAACATAGCAGATGCTCCTATTAACTGTGGAACAGCTGTCCACCAGCTTCCTCTTCATGGAGGCCTGCACCGCCCTTGTTGGAACATTCTGACTGACATCCCAGCTGGACTGGCCTGGACAGCATCAGTGTCCTCTTCCCAGAGGCCTCCATCTGCCCTCGATGGAGCATCCCAATGGACATCCCGCTGGACTAGACGGCACGGCTTCTCCTCAGATCCACTCTCTACGCCGCATTATCTTCCTAGACTCCTGACCTATTGTACCACGTCACTCTAATGCTCACTTTTCTTAGGATAAAGTCCAATGTTTCAGTGAGGCTGGAAAACTCCTGGCCCTGTCCTATCCCAGCTGTCCCTGCCCAGCTCCATTGGGATGAGCTCTGGAAAGTGCTCTGCTTCTGTCCCCCTCCACGTGTGTGGCACAGTCCTGGGCCAGGTCTTCCAGGTGTCCTTGCCCCCTTCTTCCCTTACATTGGGCTCCCTCTGCCACACCTAGAGCAGCATATGTCAGCTGGGCCATCGATTGCCAGGCAGGTTGAGCTGGACCTCAGAGGCAACTAGGAAGCTTTTCCTGGATGAACATTTTACTTGGTGCCAAGTTCAGAGACACATTCCTTGTGATTCTCCACTTGATAGTTTTGCAGAGGAGAAGGGCGGGGAGGTCTGTGATTTGTCGGGGCTGTGATTTGTGTACTCATGAACCCAAGGCTGCTCCCCCACTGCATAGGATTCACCTTCCTGCCCTGGATTGGCCCTACCTCTGTCTGCCCACACCTGGGCAGGTGTGCGCCCAGGGGAGGAGCCTGCTGCAGATGCTCAAGACGCACACAAGCAAGAGGGAAGGCTCTGCAGCAGCAGGGGGTGGGGGGGTGGGAATGCAGTCCAACAACCACCTGCCCCTTATCCAACTCTGTCATGGCACCCAAGAATGGAGGGTCTCCAAATGGAAAACTCCAGGGCTCCACAACTGTCAGTAAAAGCAGGCTCAGGACGAAGGAAAGGACTTAAAGCCACTTTCCATGGCAGCTCAGCATTGTTCTAGTTCAAAATTTCAGATTCATGTATTTGTTGACAAGCCGACCAGGTTAGAAGGCTGCCTGCCACAGGCCTGGGGAAATACCCGTGGCTGGTACAAAACCAGAGTAAATAATTATGGTGCTAAAGATGAGAAAAAAAAGCTACTATTGTTTATGAGCCAGGTGCACACGTCCCACTCCTCCCTGGAGCCCCTGAGCCATGTGTACCCGTCTTGCTTGTCCTCACAAGCTCTCGGTCCTCCTAACCCCCACCTAGGGGTGGAGATCAGGGCACAGATGGGGACATGGTTTGCTCAAGTCTAGGCAGCTCAGGGAGACCCATGAGCAACCCAACTTCCTGGTCTGTGTGATGCCAATGTAAATGACACTTTCTAACATCAGCCTTACATCTTTCCAAAAGAATTTACTTCAACATGCAACAGAATCAGTCTAGCAACATTTCAATACCAATTTGTATCTATCTACTTAAGGTGTTGGTGAAGAGATGTCACAAAGTTGATATTATATTTGATTCCTCTCAAAGTAACAGTGGAAAAGAAGAAAGACAGAAATTGTCTTGGAGGAAGAATGTGAGGCAAGACGGGAATTACACAGACAAGTTTACTTGTCACCTGACTGATATTATTATCAACAGAAGAAAGAAAGAAAAGAAAGGTTGGTTCAAGTTCAAAAGTACAGAAAAACTTTCCAACTTCCTAGCACAGGCTGCAAAAATGAGAGCTGCTGTTCCCTCCCGCTGAGAGGTGGTCCCGAGGATGTGTGGGGATAGATGTGTCCTAGCAGGAGACAGTAGTCCTATATATCACTGCAGCCCTTCTTGTTAAGGATGAGTTTGAAGGCCTGAGGTTGAAGAGGCAGATGTGAAAGTCTAGCAACAGAGAGCCCAAGATAAAACACAGCAGCAAGATCAGCCAGCTGAATAAAGAGGGCAGAACCGGCACTAACTGAACATCATTTGGAAGAAGCATTGGGCTTGTCCAGAGACTCCAGCCACCTCCCTCACTGACAACCAGATGCAGTCACCATGATTTCTGGCCTCAGTACTGAGAGTGATCATGACTCTGTTTCTCTGCTGTCCTGCTTCCTCATTACTCAAGTGTTTGCGGGATGCACACCTTGCTTCAGTACACTGCTCAGCCTCCTGATTGTAGCTTGAGGCTTCTGTCCTGAGCCAGAACTCCAGGTCTGTGCTCGCCATCAGCACCATTACCTAACAGTGCTGCACAGGAGGACTGCGGCCAGGTCCTCCTAGTCCTGAGGGGCTGCACCACTGGTGCTGTCCTCTTCTATGGAAAATCTGGGAAGGACAGGCACATGCCACTCCTTCCCCAGTAGGTCACCTGGCAAGCAGATAAACTCTGAGTTCCTGTCACTTCATGCCAGTAGGTCACTTTATTCTCAGTGGGTCCTGATGGCTGTAGGCTGCTCTGCTATCTTCCACAGCCACCCCATCTCATTGGAGAATCTTCACTTAGGACTACTGTCTCCTGCTAGGACACATCTATCCCCACACATCCTTGGGACCATCTTCTACACTGTGTCCACAACAACATTACTAAAAGCCAGGGTCTGGCTTGTGGTGGCTCTGCCAACCCACACAGCTTAGCAGGAAATAGGCTGTCCACGGGGTATCACCATCTGCATGTGCTCACATGGCTTCCTTCACCTACATGCAGATTTCAAGACTCAAACCAGCAATTCTGAGTCTTTAAACTGGGTTGAGGAAGTGTGGCATAATCTGCATAAGGAATACTCCTAATATATATCACTGTAGCAAAGCCCTGGAGAGAAACAGCTCCCTCCAACCATATACCTGCAGGTCCCCCAGGCATCCTGCCATTCCTGCCTTCATAATCCTGCTTGTGTGTCCACTTGCTTGAAATGTCTTCTTCCATATGCTAATTATTTTTGAAGAGCAAGTTCAAGTTTGTCCTCCTTTGAGCTACTCAGCCACTGTGCCTGCAGCATTTGGTCCTGAGACTATTGCATGAGAGACACCCTTATCTGGGAATCAAAGCTATGGTTCCAACCCCCACTCTGTCTCCTAGTTGGCTGTGACATCCTAGGCAAGTTCCAAAGCATCTGAAAGTCTCATCTGTAAATAGAGCCAAAGGAAGTACCTGCCCTCCGCGGTTGTTGTATCCTAGGAAGTGCTATCATTAGTGGGGAAACTGAAGCTGGGAGATTAGGTAACTTTCTAAAGGCCACACGGTTAGGAAGTGAAGAAGCTGGTATGAGCCCCCAAGGGTCTCAACCCCCAGAACCCAGTCTTTCCTGCCAGGAAATGCACTGGCAAAGGAAAGGTCAGAGCTGGTGAGCTATCCCACTCAAAGGCCAGTCGTCCTCAGCCGCCAATGTGTGGCAGGTGAGTTGGGGTGGAAGCAGGGTGGGCTAAGGGCTCATTGGCCTTGGGCATGCTCCTAGAGGGGATATGGGACCCCAGCCCCCCACTTTGCCTCCTGGCCATACTGAGGTGCACAGCTTTGCCTCCCCCATGAGCTCTGCCCCCCCCCCCATGACACTCTGTGCTGCCACAGGTCCAAACAGTCCCAAGCAACTAGGGACTGAAACCATGAGCCAAATCAACCTTTCCTTGTTTTTAGCTGATTATCTTGGGCAGTTTGTCACAGCACGGAAAACCTGACTAACACGTTCTGGGCATGCTTAGCTCTCCAGAGCTGTCCACGCTCCTTTACTAAGGTCTTGACCTCCACATACTTTCCTTCCTAGAAGGGTTCCCATTCAGCTTCTTGACCTAACTCAGGGTCACTTCTGTGACAGAGCCTCCCAGATAGATCAGGGCAGTCCCTCTGGGGCTGGGTCCCAGGCACTGCCCCTTCCACCATCACC
Organism: Urocitellus parryii; assembly: GCF_045843805.1. NCBI lineage: Eukaryota > Metazoa > Chordata > Mammalia > Rodentia > Sciuridae > Urocitellus > Urocitellus parryii. The sequence continues at coordinate 112,098,909 of NC_135532.1, forward strand.
CCAATGAGCAGCTGGATTGAAAGCCATGGCTCAGGGCCTCTCCACTTGCTTGGGCAGCTTCCTGGGTCTCCTGATCATCTTTGGGTGAGACCTGCCATCTTATTGTTGGTCTCTCATAGGAGTTCTTAATCATTTTTGCCACGGAGGACCCATTCTCAGGATGGTGTTTTTAATGTATATAGTGAAGACCAGGCTTACAAAGAAAACCAATCACTCTGACACATGAATATACTGACCATGAGGGGTGACTTCTCTGACCCCAAACTTGGGTTTAGGATTTGTTCTTTTTGTATCTAGAAGCCCAACATACCTGGTGCTCCATAAATGCTAGTTAGAAGGACAAATACAAGTTCAAGGCACACCTACTCCTGTTGAGACTCACCCTTCTAGTGACAGAAATAAAGCCTTCCTTCAGAGCCAAGGACATTCATGCATTATACCATCTATTCTTGAAATGGGTTCCTAAGGTACCTGAAACTTAAAAAGTGGTAGCCTTTTACAAAATCAATGGAATTAAAATTCTGAACATGATCTTATCGCTTCTAGTCTTTGTAAAATGCTCCTCTCTCATCCATAGAATCTCTAAGGAAAGGAAGGTGTGGCTGATGTGGAGGTTCTGTATACTGGAATAGAAGCTGAGGACTGGGTATTTACCCCCTGCTGCTGTAGGCAGAACAGCACTTCCCACATGTACCGAGAACCTGTGGCCCTGAGAGGAGATGGTCCTGGCTTCCCTGGTTTATCCCAACACAATTACCAGGGTCCTAAACAAGGGGGCAGGAGAGGTGCAAGGACTGAAGCAAGGCCAGGATGATGCGGCCACGGCCCGAGGAAGGCAGGTAGAGCAAGGGAAGGTTCTCCAAGCTCCAGCAGGAGCCAACCCTCTGATACATCCATGTCAGCAATGCAAGACATTTCAGATTTCTGACCTCCAAAAGTGAAGATGACGAATGCATGTTGTTTTAAGTCACCAAGTCTGCAGCAATTTGTTACAAAAGGAAACCGATACATGTACCATGTCCAATGAGCAATGAAAGGCCAACATACACAATGTAAGAGAAGGACCCAGGCATAGGTTGGTATTATCCTTCACAACCGTCATTTTCAACCCTGCTGCATGTTGGGACTACCACGGAGCTTGGATGGATAGTAGGTAGATGGTGGGTAGGTAGGTAGATAGATGGTAAGCAGGAATGTAGGGAGATGGTACCTAGGTAGGTAGATGGTAGCTAAGTAGATAGATGATTAATAGATGCCAGATGATAGGTAGAACATAGGTAGGTAAGTAGGCAGATGATAGATGATTAATAGATAACAAATGCTTGATGATAGGTAGATGGTAAGTAGACAAATGATAGATAATTGATAAATAGATATAGATGATAGGTTGATGACTGATAAATGAGAGATAGATGGTTGATAGATGACAGATAATAGGTATATAGATAGACAATTGAAGTAGATGGTAGATGGATACAGTCACAGATGTTCTCACTGTGTGCAAACTAATGTTATCGACTCAAGTGAATCTAAATCCTAGGGTTGTGATACCCCGTATGACATGTGTTCAGGGCATTAAGGGTCACGGCCCATGGGGAGGACCAAGATTCTCACTAATGAAATGAGGGTAAATCAGCACGTAGTCCCTTCATCCTAGATGAACATGTGCTGTGTATAAATAACCTCATTAACTGTTGCCTGACCTTGGTGGGCCCAGGAGCAGGCTACTACACTGAAAACAGAATAGTTTGCCTGAGGCTGTGGGTAAAGTCAGAATCAAATTTTGTCTAAAATTTCCATTTGGCACTCCAATCACTGAGCAGAGCAGGTTCTCCTCCACCCCACAAACTCAACCTCCAGGTGAAAACCAAGGGCCTGAGAGATGATGAGCACACTAGGCATTAATTCAGCTCTCATTAAGACCTCCCCTAAGTGACCAGCCAGTCAAACCCTTTCTAGAGTGGGCAGGGGAATTGTGCAAGTCCTAAACAAGCTAATGATTGCAAATAAGTATTCCATTGAAACAGCACACTGAACCCATTAGTGTGTACAATTAACACATGCCAAACACACACACACACACACACACACACACACACACACACACTGAGCATCTCCCCAGTCCAGGGCTTGAAACAACTACTAACTGTGCAGGTGAAACGAAAATATTCAAGCAGATGAAACCTCTTTTATTAAATTAAAAACTGTCTAAAAGTCTGCACCTAAACCACACACAGGCAACTGGTTCTCAAAGCAATGAAAATGACAAGGGCATGTGCCCATGGATGGGGCAGTCAGAGCCCCTGTGCCTCTCACCCCTGTGGTGCCATAGAGTGTCCAAGCCAGGAGAGGGCGCTGCTGCAACCAAAGCCAGGTCTGCACCAGCCCATGAGTGCTCCCCGCACCCTGCCTCCTCATCTGTAGGGCACAGCCTGGCATAAGACAGGCCCTCAACAGAGGCTGAGGGAACAGATTCAACTCAGCACCAGTACCAACTCCACAGTCTCCAGCAATAAACAAAGGGCTGTGCCAAGAGATGCCCAGGGAACCCTGAGAAGAATGCAAGCATACTCCCATGGAGGTAAGAGTCACACAGTGGGAGTGGCATCTCGGGACACCCTGCACACCCAACCAGAGCAGGATTCAGAAGATCTCAGAAGGGACTTGGGGGTATTTCGTAACATCCCCTGCCCCAAAGACTTAAACACTACACAACGTTCCTGTCTCCAGGATTTTAAAAGTGTGAGGTTTTTGTTTCCCTTAAAATATAAAAGTATTTCCTACTAATGACTAGAGAATAATCCACTGGGGTTCACTAAGACAGATTAGTGGATTCCCTCGCTGGTCCTTTATAAACACCAGACCCTTCCATCACTAATGGTGCCCACACCTGAGATAAACATAAGCAAACCAACTCAGGAAGGAGAGGAAGAACTCACAGCCAAGGACCCGTGTACCCTGGTGCTTCCAGGCCCCTCTGCCTCTGCTCCCCACTAGATGTGCTGTGGGAGGAGGGAGGGACATAGTCTCTGAGCTGTCCCTGGGATACTCATCTAGTGCTGCAGGACCCAAGCCCCAGGGCCACCTGCCCCAGGGGCTATGGCTCTGCCTGGCCACAGGCAACACCTCCCAGGACAATCCTGGCCATGCCACCTCTTCCCTGTCTCTGCCCTGGTCCTGGGGTGGTGGCTGCTCATTCTGGATCACCTCGGTGTCCACATTGAGCTCCTTTGGCCTTCTGTATAGCCAATGCCTGGTTTCAGAGATGCGAAGTTCTCAGAATGGCCTTAGTTTGCTGCCTGAACCCAGATCCAATAGGACAATGACACAGGAGAACAATGGCTGAGACTGGTGTGGCTCTGCCTCTTCAGGCACAGAAGACTGGGTGCAGCTCCTGTGTCTCAAGGACAGGAGCCCAGAGATGGATCTAAGACCTGATTCCCCACATCCTCAGTTACTTATCCACCTGTCTCCCACCAAAAGTTCCAGCAGGCCAAAATCAATGCAGACTCAGCCCACCCAGGAATTCTCAGAACCCATCCTAAGGGTATTGCTTTCTTCCAAAGGCCAACTTCCCTGCCAAGGAAGACAATTCCAGGATTCCAAGACAGGAACACTAAAGCAAATAATATAAACTGACATTTTTTGCAGAACAATTTGGTTCAAAGGTCTTCATTAGGAAAAGAATTCCATTGTCCATGTAAAATCTTCAACTGCATGACCGAGGCAGGAAGCCAGCACTCAGCGGGAAAGTGGTTTCTAAATGGACATGAAAAATGCTGAGAGTATAAAATATATCAATATTTGCTTGAAGTCCCCTCACCATGCAAGGAGACCCGGAAATCGACTTTTAAGAAGAGACTGTAACTTCACTCAAACTACAAGCAAGAAAGGGACCGGGCCCAGAAAAGACATGCTTCACAAACCAACTCCACCCAGGTTCCTCTTCCATTAAAAGCAGCCTGTGTGAAAAGTTTCCCTAAGAACTAAAATCATAATGCCTCACGAGAAGCATTTCCAGCAGACACTGAGCCCTGCTGCTCGTAGAGTTTAGGATCAGAGAGGAACAACCCTTCAAGCCAGTGAAAACTGAGGACTCCCACTTGACACGTCTCCTCCTGCACACAATGCCTGGCTCAATATCCTGAAACAACTACAAAGTCCAGGGCAGCAGCGGTGTCCAGCAGCATCAGGGAATATGGCCCCTCGGGGTGGCTGCAGTGAGCTCACTAGGCTCTGTTCCTTGGCTGCTACCCCAGCTCCTGAAGGTGACTACTTTGCTTTCCCTGGAGCTGCAGGGAAAAGCAAAGTAGTAGCCCAGGCTCTTACTCCTGGGCCAAAGATTGTTCCACTCACTGTGTGGTTTCAGTTCTTTCTGGAAACTAGCAAACTGGCATTGATAGTTCATATAACAACACTGTAATCCTGGTTCATCTGGGTGGATTCCTGAGAAATTAAACTATCTTTCTCAAAATCACAAAATCAGTTCCCAAACCACAAGGCTAAAGGGCAGACTATCACACAGACCAGGGAGGGGTTCTCAAAGTGTGGTCCCTGGACTAGCAGCACAAGCCTCACCTGAGACCTGTCAGAAGTACAAGTTCTTGGCCCCACCCAGGGAGTGGAGCCCCACAGCCCATTTTAACAAGTGCTCCAGGGGATTCCTAGGTCTGCTTAAATTTGACAGCCATGAGATTGAATGGCATATTGTCATTTGGAAGTGGGTGTAGGGTGGGGAATGAGGCTGAGTTTTATGTATCAACTTCACCAGGTCAAGATGCCCCACTGTTTAGTCCAACACCTGACTGGATTTGTTGGGAAAGTTTCCCTTAGAAATCAATTGAATTAGAATGAAGCAAATTATTCTCCATAAAGTGGGTTGATCCAATCGAACCAACTGAACACACCTTGGAAGAAAAGACTCAGTCCCCTTGAAGAAGGAATTATGCTCTAGAAGAAGGAAGACAGCTCTGGACTCCACAGCAATCTCCACTTACTGGACCTTCTGGCCCACACAACAGCATGCATGACTCAGTAACACCAGCCTTCAACCCTGCACACACAGTCACACATCACACAAAGACACCACACATACTCATACACCACACACAGCACATACACAGTCAAACGACACAGACACAACCACACAAACCACACACACCACAAACCACATACACACTCAATGACAAGTTTGCAGCAATTTGTTACAGCAGGAAGCTGATACATCTACCATGTCCAATGAGCAATGAAACGGCCAACACACACAATGTAAGAGGAGGACCCAGGCACAGGTTGGTATTATCCTTCACAACCCTGGTTTTCAACCCTGCTGCAGGTTGGGACTACCAGGGAGCTTGGATGGATAGGAGGACAGCTGCCCAGCTTCTGCCGCTGGTCAGGCCCTGGGTTACATTTCTGAAAACCCGCATTTGTCCTCAGGTTCATTCTGTCTTCAAAACTGTCCTCCACACTCACTGACACCTGAGCTTAACAGGAATTTGGGGCTTTCTGAAGGAGGAATCCCCAAGGGAAAGGTGTGTTGCTATGGCTGACCCCACTGTGGGCTTCGCTTTTATTAATCCCCTGCTGCACTGCACACACACACAGGCACACTGCACGTGAACATGCATGCATCTGTGTGGGAGCTGCACACACTCCCACACGCATGCACAGATCACAATCACCCTGACTCCCTGACTTGCTCTCAGATGCACATATGTGCTTTGGGAGGGAAGCAAGGAGCTTCATGTATTTACAGCCATTCCTTCTCTTTCACGTTTCAGCAGCACCAAGTCTGCTGCTCAGCACATTTCAAAGGAGAACAGAGTCACTGATATTTTAGAAAAATTACATTTCCGAACTGACATACACCAATACTTGTGATAGGAATCATTAGCAGCTCACGTCTGTATGAATCCACTTTTGCTGAATCTGAGAGTTCACTTGAGGAACACAATAACCTTAAAAAGGTGTCTTTGAACCCCTCCACAAAGATGGTGGTACTTAGATGACAAATCAGTCACCTGAGTGACTGGGCTGAACATCCCCAGGACAGAAAATGTCTGCAAAAATGTGCTGGAGTGAGAGGCAGGTTTCTGAGGTCTCCATATTTACTGAAAAGGAAAGCAGGCTTAAGTCATTCTAACAATGAGAAACAGATGGGCTTGCTCTGTTGTAAATACAAACACCCAGGAACCACTGCCAAGCCAGTCTTCCAGGTACTTGTTGCTGGGTATAAAAGTCATGGAATAAAAATAACTAGATAGTCTAACAAATCTCATATACAAGAAAAAAATGAAAAGAAATTTTTTTCTTTAAAAAATGTAAGCAAAGCATCTGACCTCACCATGGAGGCGACAACTAATCATGCTTGTTAAATGGTCACTGTTCACAACAGCAGCAAAAACAAAAAGGCATTCAACAAAAAGAGAGTGGGAAGATGTACCAAGACTCGCCAGTCCCGTCCCAGAAGTGCGCCTGTGAGGTCAATGGCCTTGTTTCACATGCAGCACACAACGGTCCTCTGTGAGGTGCAAGTGCCCGTCACGGGCAGCCCTCTTGTTTCTGCCAACAGCCTGTTCAGTGGGCACCCTGGTCCCCTGAGCTCTCAGACTGACATCTTCTACGCAGACTGATTAGGAAAATGTGTTTTCCTCTTGACGGAGTCGGGGTGCTTTCTAAGGAAGCACTTGTTTCAAATTACAATCTTCCTTGCAGTACTTGAATTTGACACCTGCCCCATAACTCACAAATGCCCAAGGAAAAAGCCCTGGCCCTGAGGCTAGCTCTGCCGTGACACTCAGCCTCCCACGCCCACAAGGGCAGGGCAAGGCCTGTCAATTGCTGGCCCGCAGTCAACACTGAATCACCGTGCAAGGAAAAGCTCCCTCTCCTGATGACAGGCCTCAGAAAGAAGCCCCGTCTCCCTCACGGAGGGAGAGCTACACTGTGTAGAAAAGCTGTCACACTGAGAAGCTCCTGCTGCACTGTCCTTAGGGTAACAAAAAAGAAGAATATATAACAGGGTTTTCAAAAGTGTTACAGAATGTTGGGTTCCCTTACAACCATTTTATATTTGCTTATTTATTTATTTATGAAGAAATATGTTTGTCTTGTTCCTACCTCTGACTCTGGTTTGGTTTCTAGGTTACAAAGCAAAGCAATCTACCAGGGAGAAAATCCAGATTGGCTGTACTTTAACTTAATATTAAAGCTTCCGCAATTTTATTATTGACGGAAATTTGTAAATAATTTTCTCAGGCCCAGCACGTTGCTCTGAAGCTGTTCACTCTTCCCTCTGTTCTGCAGGCTAACTCAAAGAGCAGAAGCCAGAGATAGGCCAGAGCAAACAGGGAGGCTCATGGGAAGCCCTGGGGGGTACAGGAGTCCTGACAAATGCTACATGCTTCCAGCTGGCAGAGAGCTCTTCTCTGGAGCATAGGCCACCCTCAAGAGACCCGCAAGGTCCCGGGGAGGGCTCTACACTCCAGGCAGCAGCCCCAGAATGGAAGAAGAAGGCAGGGGTGATGGCTGGAAGGTGTATCCGTGCAACAGGCTGCAACACTCAGCTCAAGCCAGTGCCTGTCCATCATTCCTCACCAGTGGCCAGAGGAGCAGGTGACGACTTGCTCAGCAGGATGACATGCGACCAAGAACATTTCCACTCCAAGGTGCAAACCACGCCTGACATTCGGCAGCTTTTCCTTGCAGCTGGGTGGAAGGGAGCATTCAGCTCTACCTCAGCTCCTTAGGATTCTGTGACCATGCTCTGGCACAGTATATCCTCCATTTCTAACCAAGGGCATCGCCACACATTGGATGCTGATGTTGAGCCTCCTGACCCCCCCACCCCCCCACCCCCCGCAGCCTGCCTGCACAGCCTGTGGGCTCCAGAGTGGCCGGGACAAGAGGTGCTCTAGTGGCTACTTCAGGATGCCCAACCTCAGCCCCGATTCTGTAGGCATTTGGCACATCCACACCTCTGCCCCATCTCAGGTGACTGGGCTAGAGCTGCAGGGGACACCAGTGCCACCTGAAATCTGTTTTAACATGTTTTTTTTTTTTTTTCCAGCTCATCACATATGCAACATAGACTCAGAAGAAACACTTGGGAATACACCAACTCCTTTCAACCAAGTTACTCACGAAGTTCCTGAGCCTGAGAAGTTTGCCATTAATTCTCCACTGAATTCAGACAGCTCCTTCCCACTTGGTTCCATAAAAGCTCAGCCCACTTCTCTAGGCACAAGAAAAGGGCATGTCAAGAACCCTGTCTGAAGCATAAAAAGCTGTCCAGTGAACCACGGGAAAGTTGCAAGGTTTTTTGATTGTGTCTTCATGGCCCTTAGGGAGGTGGGAAATTCCACCGTGAAGTAGAGGCCCTGATCTCCAGGTGTGTTTACTGGGAAAGAGTGACCTGGTCAGGGGCCTCATGGCTTCAGGGTCCAAAAACATTGGCAAACCCCTTTGCCCTGGGCTCTCTTGCCACCCTCCTCAGCTGGTTCCTGGAAGCTCCAGGGGTCTCCATTCAGGGGTCTCCCTTCAGTGCCTCTCCTGTGGTATCCTAAGGCCTCCTTCACAACACCCACTCAGCTGCCTCTCCCCACCAGAGTCAGGACCATTAGGGCAGAGATGATGGAGAGCCCGCCTCCCCAGGTTCCAGCCCAACAAGTAAGAACAGGACTGTCAGTGAACTGTACAGGGGACCACAGAGGCCGGCCTCTCCTGCAGCCTGAGTCCTGGCTTCACCCCTGCCGGGCTCCCCTCTAGGCCCTTGAAGCTATTGTGGAGAGTGGTTTCCAGACTTCTAGGAGGGGGACTTGCCAGGCCTGTTGCCACCAGGTGACCAGGGCTCCTTGGCCTGTCTACCCACTCAGGCTGCCTGTAAACCCAGGGATCCTCAGTCCCTTTCTACACAAAGTCAAGGCACCTGAAGAAGCCAGTTCTGGCTGGGTGTCAAGACAGCAGGACTCAGGACCACTCTGAATGCACCACTAACCTCCTGCACTGAGGTTCATTGTGATCCCTTCACAGAGATGAAGGACTGAGAAACACTAAGGACTGGACAGACGTTAGGACCAGGCACAGAGGTAGTGGTGGGTCCTCCAAGCAAAGGGAAGAGCATCAAGTCATGTACTTAGGTTCAAAGGAATTTTTAGCCAATTAAATATAAAGTCACCATTTATGACAATTTCCCAACTAGAAGCACCCAGGCACAAGAGGGTATCACATATCAAGAGAGGAGAGATCTCAGACATAGCTGTAGCTATTAGCAGAGCGGAGTAACTACTGTGTGATGAAGGCCAGAGGGGCCAAGCTCCCAGACGCAGTACAGAGAATTGTCCCAAAACATGGCTTCCTGGTCTGTAAAGTGAGGTTGACAGTATCTCCACTCCCCTACTCCCCGTGAGTGTGGACACATCCGTGACAAGGGCCAGCTCCCCGTACAGCAGGCCTGGGGAGTAAGAGGGAGGCTGCGCTGCTGCTTGTCACTATACTTGCTCTGTGACAGCCTCTGCCAGGGTTTCAGAGGCTTGGAGGGAAGTGGGGGTAGGTTGACAGGGCTGTGCCACACAAAGGCTACCCTGGCAAGGGGTGACCATTGCTCTTCCTGAGGTCAGCACATGTCCCTGCTCTGCTCACAGAAGGTCACCCTCTCCGGCAGTGCCAGCAACGCAACTGCATGCTCCTGTGACTCACACCCAGCTTTAATCCTGCCTGCAGTTCCCTAAGGGGCGGTGCAGGGTCAGCTTCTGCCCCTGTCCCCACACCCCACATGTGATGGGCATTCAGTGTGTATTTACAGAACATGGCTATGAAGAAAAATAATGGTGTACATTAAGGAAATTCCTGGCAGACATCATTTTGTGAATTAAGCTTTGCTGAAAGCTTCACATAAACTATTTTAAAGCAAAACTCTTCTTCCAAAATGGATTCAGAATGTTTATACCTTTGGAAGTTAAAGACTCACCACATTTAGAACACACATGCACAAAAACATGGTTTCTGCAAAATAAGGAATAGCTAGAAAACAGCCTTTAATTCAGATTAAAAACAAGATATCATTAGGCACAGTGGCACACGCCTATAATTCCAGTAACTGGGGAAAATGAGGTAGGAGGATGGTGAGTTCAAAGCCAATCTCCCCAACTTAGGCCCTAAGGAATTAGTGAGACCTTGTTTCAAAATAAAAAATAAAATAAAATAAAAAGGGCTAGGGATGGGGCTCAGTGGTTAAGCAACCCTGGTTTCAATCCCTAGTACCAAAAGAGAGAGAGAGAGAGAGAGAGAGAGAGAGAGAGAGAGAGAGAGAGAGAGAGATGTTGACCATAACTGTTCTCACCTCAATAATCATGGGAAGTCCTGCCTGTTCTAGAGCCTTCTGAAAGCCACTTCCTTATGAAGTTCTAGTCACATGGAGAAGACCCACCTGGGCTGCAGCCAGAGCCTGGGGCTGTGACTGCAGCCAGCCACCTGTGCTCTGATCCTGCAGAACCCTTGCCACCACCACCAAAGCCCCAGGCTGAACCTCCAGGCAGTCCAGGTGTCCTGTGTCTTCCCAAGGTCATTGTCCCCTTATCATAAGTGGGCATCTGGGATCCTGAACAAGGGGGTGTGGACAAGCAGTGTGGGGCACACGTAACCCTTGAGGTTCCTTGTGCAGGGTGACAATGAGGCATATCCTGTTGAGGACACTTGGAGGCTATTTCCTCACTGTACCTGGGGGCCAGGGCCGTACATTGCCACCTTGATGTTCACTAACTGGGGCCAGCTTCCACTCAGTATCCTGGGCTCTTTGGCTGACTCAGTCCTGTGACAAGGACCATGGGCCTTATCAGGGAGGTTCCTGACTCACAAGCAGGGTAGGATGGGGACAGCACCTCAGAAACAAGTAGAACCACAGATGGGGGAGGCGGGAGGAGAGACACAGCCAGGGCTCTGCTGGCACTGTCCAGCAGTGGCTACTACCAAGGCCTCTGGCCACCTGAAGACCTTGCAGCATGGGCTCCAGACCTAGAACCCAGGATCCTTTCCACCCCACAGAGGTGCCAGAGCACCAGGCAGCACCTATAATCACCTCCCACCCAAAGCACACTCCAGGAAGAGGCCATCCCCAAAAGGGACTCTGAAGCCATTATATTAGAAAGGGTAGTTCCTCTGCCACGACACCCAAAAGCATCCACGAGAGGAAGAGTCCAGAAACGCAGAGGCCATGATGCCACCTGTCCTGGCCCCGAGCAGAGTGTCCAGTGAGCTTCAAAAAAACCTTTTGGCTGAGAAAATGCTTGGTTTTTCTGAAAGAAATACTGGGTTAGTGCCGTGGTCATCTGTCCACACTGCTCATAAAATCAGAGAAAGAATTCTGGGTTAGTTCAGTGATCATCTGTCCACACTGCTCACGAAATCAGAGGAAGAACTCCAACAAGCCTGAAGAGGAATGTGCAGCCCTATCAGCCAAAAGCAGGATGAGTAACCGGGAAGCCCCTTATGAGGAGTCAACAAGTCACGGGGAAAGCCTTTTATGGGTCACAAACCATGCCTGCTGCCCATTTGTAGTTCAGTTTTAAAATTCTGATCATTCCATCAGTCAGCAAATGTTGAACAACCCCACAGGCTGATTTCCCTCCATCTCTCCCCTTCTGCAAGAGTCTCAAACCCATCTACACCACTTCAAGCCTGTGAAATCTCCCAAGCAAGTTCCTCACCCCTGACCCCACTCTTGCACACGTTTGCACATGCGAGTGGCTTCTGTTCACAGCCTCTGAGGTCACCTGTGACTGGCCCTCCACCAGACTTACCCCACACACAACCTCACAATCCCACCGGAAACTCAGTTTTGAAGAAGTTAGTTCCTCAGTTAGAAACCTATTCCCCAGTTAAAAACAAACAAAAGACCTGCATGCTGGTGAGCCACAGAGCAATGGCAGGCTGGGGCTCTCTAGGGCTAGTGGAAGGTCAGCGGGGCAGGGTCAGAGTCCCTGGGCCTGCAGAAGAGTTTCAGGTCTTTTCTCCCTTTCGGGACCTCAGCCCTTCACTGCCTGCACCCTCTCCAGGGCCCTGCAGAGCTCCTCGGGAGGCAGGCAGCAATGGTCTCCATGCCTTGCAAAGCTAGTGGGAACCCCTCATGCAGACACAGGCATGGGAGGGATTTGTGGGGAGGTGCAAGGACCCCAGGGACCTTCCTCCCCTATCAAGACACAGTCTCTGGGTATTCGAGCTAATACAACTCCTAACCATGTGTGCATTCGGGTCTTAGCACTGTACCCACGTCCACTTCTGACAAATATGGCAGTTCTAACAGGTGCACCTGCAGGGAAGCCCATAGAGGACACTTGGAATTTTCTGTGCCACCTTTGTGACTTCTGTTCATCTAAAATAATTCCCAAATAAAAATTTTCGAGAAAGCTAACATGAAGAATGTTCCTTTTTTTTTTTTAAGAAAATGAATCACCACCCCAACCTCATCTAGTTCGTTTATGTGAAATTGTGCAGTTGCCTAAAGACAGCAGCTGTCATAAGAGGAGGCCCACCTAGGGGGTTGGGGCAGGACCCTCCCTGTGACACGGCAAGGGCTGCACAAAGACCTCCAGGAGATTCAGCAGTGTGGAGGCTCACGGGATTCTGTGGACAAGGAACCTCAACAAAGCTCACCAGCAGCCCAGGAACTAACCATCCCAGAGGAGCTTGCAGCCAGCAGAGAACCGAGGTCCCAAGTCCCCTGCAGGTACATGTGTGCTGAAGGCAGTCTGATCCTAGAGAGCCCTTCCCCTTCCACTACTCATGAATGATGAAAAGTAAACCAGGATCATTTCAAAATAACAAATCCATTTTGAACAGCTTTGAAGATGAACAAGAAAAGTAATGTTAAGTAATGGGATGCCAAAAAAATTAAGCGGCACAGAGTGAAAGGCGTGGTGTTTCTTGGTTTTGTTTCCTCTTGGTGTCATTAAGTCTGATTAGCTTAACCACTGAAAGCAGGGAGTTCCTCTGGTGTCAGTAAACAGTAATGGACGCTCCTGCCAGGAACTTCCTCCAGAGGCCTGGCACTTGCCAGACTTGCCCTCCTTCTAGTGAGCTTCCCACCTCTGGGGTCTGTGGAGGGAGAGCTGGGTGAAGCTGGGAAGCTGAATTTTGAACCATCTGTCTGTCAGGCCTCAGGTGCATGGGTGTGAAGCTATTTGCCAGCATTTAACAGTTAAGCTACTTCTCTGAAAGCCAGGTCTGACTGCTTGTGACATATCAGAACATTGAGACCATGCTCTAGTTTGGCACAGAGTCAGCCTGCAATGGACAGCAGTGATCCCTTTGCTCCTGACATGCTGGCCAGCTCACAAGTCCCACCCAACCTAGGGGGCTCACCCGTACCTCCTGGCTTCAGAAGCCCTGAGTTTGCTGCACCTGCCCTGCAGAACCTTCCAGATCTAACGCAAACTGCTCACTGGTAAAGAGTTCTCTGTGCAGCTCCCAGCACATGGGAACTTCTATACGGTTTACACGTGTGTTGGTATAACACACCAACACCTCTGCGTGGTGGGGAGCTTCTGTATGAAGCACAAGAAAAAAGTCCCAATACTGATGCCCCACAGGAGGGCGGGCTCCAGAGCCCTCAAGTCACTATGCCCAGAGCTGCTCAAGGAGGTTTTCCTGTGAGGGCTATTTGGGTCAGACCACAGGGCCACTGCAGGCAGGATAACAACCTTCCAGATCACTGTTATATAACTCAAGTGTTCTAAAGTAAAACCCAGGGCTCTGCTCTTTGACTCCTTACAGGACCAATTTTAGAGGAGAAACTACAAGGACAGAGCACTTGAGATGTAGTTGTTCATAACAGTGTCAGACTGCTGCATCAAAGTGGACTAAGAATCAGGTAAGATGACCCAAAGAACATACCTACCTGAAATTTTCATAAGTAGGATAATTTTTAGCTACTGGAGCAATGAAGAGAAACACAGGGGAATAAATTGGTTTGAAACTATTTGAAAAACATGTTATTTTTAGAAGAGTGAAGATTGGCCTTCAGGTTCTTTTCTAACAAGATGTCCCAGAAGTTCAGAGGCCCTTCTTATTTGAAAAATAAGTTTAACACTTTCTCTCTCTCTCTCTCTCTCTCCTCTCTCTCTCTCTCAGCAAAAGCTTTGGTAAAGGCCATCATGTTGCTGAACTTGACCTTGAAAATGCCCAGCATTTCATAACACAGCAGCTTTTCTGGTTCGGCTTCTACTTCTCAACACTCTACTTTCCAATCAACACCCTGAGCCCTGCAGGAATCTCAGGAACTGTGAGGAAACTACCTCCTTCCCTCTGAGCTGCTTCAAAGGCCAAGTCCCTTCTGAAGAAGGGGACCGACAACAGAAGCAGAATTAGTCACTGTAGCCCAGCTGCTGCCAGCACTTACCTATGGTCTTGTCCAGACATGTCTGCCCCCCAACCCTGAGCAAGGGGTCCTGGCCACAGCTGCTGGCTGGGGAAGGCCTGTCCTATTTTGTTCCCAAGCCGCATGAGAGGGCTGGGCAGGGGTCCTGGCCACCAAAGGTGTCCCATCAGATTAGCTACTTTCTAAGGACTTCGATTGGTTCTCTGCACAGATGGGGAATCTGCTGTTTCAGCCAGCTTTTTCATTGCTATGACCAAAAAACCTGACAAGAACAATTAGAGGAGGAAAAGTTTATTCAGGGCTCATGGTTTCAGAGGTCTCAGTCCCTAGAGGGCCAACGCTATTGCTCTGAACCACAGGTGAGAGAGAATGTCATTACCGAAGGGTGTGGTAAAGGAAAGCAGCTGGGAACGTGGTTCCAGGAAGCAGAGAGAGTTCTGCTCAACAAGGACAAAATGTAAACCTCAAATGCACATCCCCAGGGACCACCTCCTCCAGCCACACTCTACCTGCTACAGTTACCTCTGGGTTAATCCCTATTGGGATTAAGGCAGGACTGGGTTAAAGCTCTCAGAATCCAGTCCACCTCTGACCCTTCTTGCATTGTCTCACACACAAGCTTTTAGAGGACACCTCATATCTAAACCATAACAACTGCACAGGGGTGAAAGGGAAAACTGGCAGGCTGAGAACCACAGCAGGACCCTACAGGAGGAAGCAACACAGACTGCTGTGTGCCTGGGAGGCACTGCTGGGCAGTCCTGATCAGAGACCAGTCAGATGTGTAGGTGATGCTCAGATCTCCACCTTCCCCCAGCATCCTGGAAACCAGCCCCATCCTCCAAGCTAAATGGAACTTCTCCTCTGTGCCTGGAAAAGCCTAACTGACACTTTCTCAATAGAAGGTTTTTGTAGTGTTTCGTAAAACATAACTCCGTGAATAACTAAGGTATTTACTTTGACAAGGAAGAGTTTTGAAGGGATCAATCATCTCTATTAGGACATGGGCAACAAAACCCTCTTGAACAGATGAATTTGCAGAAATCATGTGCTAAGTAATGTGCTGCTTCCTATAATCCATAAAAGCTTGAAGCTTTTTTGGTATTCTATGCTGTATCCCAAGGAAGAAGACTGACAGCCATGTGCATGAACCTTAAAAAGTAAGAAGAGACACCAAGAAGCAGAAGAAAAAAAAATGAATGTGGTATTGCTGATGGCAATTACTCAAAAGGTCATATAACTGCAAATAAAATATTTGGGTGGAGATGTGGGGTTGTCAGTACCATGTACAGATATATGTGACCATCACTGGCAAGTTTGGCATAGAAAACAAAACTGCGGAAAGCCCGCCCACCTCAGCTCCCACTAAGTTAAGCTTTAATAAAGCCTCGGTTGGCGGCAACTAAAAAGTGCGCTTCCAAGTACCTGAAGAAACTGTCAAGGCAGATGACAAAATTCAGTGATTGGCAAGCTTGACATAATTAGTTAACTAGATATAAGGACATGGTGACTATTCTTAGTAGGGAAGCCGGAGACAAACCCCAAACGAACCAGCCAGGCTCAGGTGGACCAGTGAGGCTCCTACAGCTTGGAAGGGCAACTTGGCCAAAGCAGGACAGGAATTGCCACAGCCTTCCTGGACCCGGTCAGTGAGAAATGCCATGGCCCAGGCTGACAGGTGAACTGAGACTCGGAGCATCCCACAGGGAGCACAGGCTCTGACTGCCCCTTGGTCTCCTTGCCCTTCTCACCCATTCTAACCAAGACACGCATTCCAGTTCAGACTACTCCCTGGGCTGCATCTAAACCCCAAAATGTATTTTTTTTCTAGTCCTTTCTTGGCTCTTTCTTTCTCTTTCTCTCTCCTTCTTTCTTTCGCCTTATAACAAAATACCCACTCAAAACTGTCTAGAAGAACTGAAAAACCAGCCTCTACCTCAGAGCAAAGCCTGTCCAAGGAAGGGACATGACCTTTGTCCTTGGAAAGACCCACAGAGCACTCCTAGGCACATTCCCACCCTGCTAAGTTGTTTATCTACAAATAACAGGAGAGATCTGCTGCGCCAGGTGTCCCTGACTCAGGCTAGGTGGGGATCCATAGAAGCCCCCTAGCAGCCACCAATCAGCATGAGACAGGGAAATACCTGGGATGCCAGATGACCCTCCCAGTAGTTTATGGTGGTTGATAAGGTGTTGGGAAACCATGTAGTTCAGCATGAACACCCCTCTTGGCTTAAACCAATCAGTTCAAATGAATACCCCTTTTGTACTGACCAATCACCCCTACCCAACTTGTTCCTGCCAGTGAATGTGCTAATCATGTTTTAGAGTTGTTATTTGATTTTCCCTCGGTGTGTGATGATTTGCTAAGAGATGCTATGATGTATGTGAAGTCCCTGCCTTCTCCAAAGAATGTATAAAACTGCTGCAAACCCTGGGCTGGGGGCCTCTCAGCATCACCAGCTGCTGTGTGTGCGTGCGCGCGCGGAGGACCGAGCTAGCTTGCAATAAACACCTCTTTGCTGCTTACATCAATCTTGGTCTCTGGTGGTCTTTTGGGGGTCCCGAATTCGAGAGTAACAGAACAAAATCCGCGTCCCCCTGAAGCTGCTCCTCTCCCAGCCTTCTGAAACCAGGCACACCAGCCCCTCCCTGATGGTTCCAAGACTGGCAGATGAATGGAAGCATGGGCGGAAAGGTGACCCCACACCTTAACACCCCTGTTCAGCCTCCTAGAACACAAGTGGCTCCCTGCAAAGAAAGCTCTCAGGCCCTGTCCTACACAGTCTCCACAAGGGGTGGGCTGTGCATCACCAGAGGCAGTGTGGGAAGGAGGCACTGGCCAGGCAGAGCTGTCCCCAGCTGGCAGAAGCATGAGGGGAATAGCCAGGCCAGTAGAAGCACACAGCTGTGAGCCTGGCTTGAAGTCTGAGGGAGGAAAGTCATTTCATATCTGCTCTGACAACATGGGTCTAACAGAAGAAGCTATTTGAAGAACTATTGAAGAACTATTTGAAGGCTCTTCTACCCAACAACGAGAGTTAAGTCTGCTTTCAATTCTGGGAGATCTCAAAGGATGAGTTTCTGTCTATCCTTCAAATAAACTTAGGGAAGCATTCTTTCATTTAAAAACAGTGGATACCAGTTGAGTGGGACAGAGGCCCTAAGAAGCTGGCCTTAGGAGATGGTGGTACCGTGTGACCGGGGGCCCTGGCAGGTGAGCATGGCAAATCCCACAGACCTCAGTCTCTTCCTTGAGAATGGTGAGGTCTGAGGAGACTTCTTGAATTCTTTCACCTCCAAAATCCATTTGCTTTCCATTGAAAAGATTCAATTTCACAAGCAACACTTGATTTTCTGCAGAAAAGACACCCAGGGAGGGACAGTAGGGAGTGCCATCTGTCCTAAGAGCTCCAGAAGCACAAGGCAGCTGGGGAAAGGACTGCAAAAGCCACTTTTGTTAAAACACTCGGGCTGACTTTCACAAGGAAGGAGACAAAACCACTCAAGTCTTCAGGCCAAAGTTCCACAAATGAACTTCGATTTTAATATGCAAATGTAAGATCACAGAATTTGGATAAGCTTTTAAGAAAGGACCTGGAACTACTACTGTCAGCACTAATAAGAAAGTTCAAAGTGCAGCGGGTTTGAGTAAATCAAAGAACAGAACAGAAAGACTAACCCATAGATAAAGCGCTCCTCAGAGGTCTGCACTTGAAGCAACCGGACAGAGCCGGCAGCACACAAGTCTCAGGGAGGGAGGGGGACTGCACAGCTGCAAAGGTGAGAAACATTCCCAAGGACAAACCAACACAGGACAATGAGTCCTCCTGATGTCACTGGGAGCCCCAGGGCCAGGGCAGTCCTGACAGGCCTGGCCTGACTTTCCCAGAAGGACTGCAGGAAGCTGCCCCAACATCTCTGGGCTCCAGTTTCCTCCTCTCTAAAGTGGGAACTGTAAGTGCCTTGCCCACTTTTCAGGATGACACAAATACCAAGCCAAAAACACAAGTGCAAGTAGTGGTGCAAGAATAAAAGAAACTTGGGGATAGGGCTGTGCAGAGATTAGAGAACAAGGCCAACTTTGGGGGGATCCTCAGCCTAGAGGCCAGCCTTCCCCAGGAGGGAGGTCCTGAATCCAGAGGAGGCCAGGCTTCCCCAGAAGGCCAAATCTGAAGGCCAAGCTTCCCCAGGAGGCTAGGTCCTGAGCCCAGAGAAGGCCAGGCTTCCTTGAAGGGAGGCAGGTCCTGAGTCCAGAAGCGATGGCCCTGGGGAAGCCCAAAGGAAGTATATGTGGACAGCAGCTGGGCCTGGGACCTGCAGGGGTCCACTGGGTCTTCCCTGTAGGAGTAAGGAAGCCAGCAGGACCTGGAGATGGAAGGATCCATCTCCAAGCAGGGATAGCGGGAAGGGATGGGGCAGGGTGAGGCCTTCAAGAGCTCCAGAGCTTGAGGTCAGGACTCCTGCACTGCGTTTTCAGATACGCACCCTGAAATTTTTCCTTAGGGCACTAAAGAGGCCCACCGTGCGCAAACAGTCAAAACCATGATACAATGAACTATGCAATGACAGCTAACCTGCCCACACATGGCCACAGAACAAATGCATATTTACAAAGCTATAGGAGCTGTTTGCTTATGGTTGGCTTGCAACCAACTTTTTTTTTGGGGCAATGTTGGAGATGGAGCCCAGGGCCTTGAGTGTTGAACATACTGGCAAGTGCTCTAACACTGAGCTTCACCCTAGCTCTTGCAACCTAATTTTCTTTGAAGTTTTGAGTACATGCTGATTCCTGGAACAACCTTTGCAGCTTTTAAACAAAAATCAACAAACATTAGAAAGGCAAATAAATCTGTGCACTAGACATTTCAAGATTAAAAAGGTAAAGTACAGAGTACATTTAACACTGGTAATTTCTAGTTACGTAAAAATGATGATTACAGCATTGTCATAAGGCACATGCTTTGACAGAAGCAGACCTTGCACACCATACCATGTGTTTTCAAAGCTGCAGCCTGCAGAGCAGGTAACTTATTAAACTCACAAACCTTACTACACTTTCTAGGAGCAATAAAGACATCTTAATTCAGACTATAAAAACAAGAATTCATGTAATCTAAGGAAAAAAAACCCATTCAACCATGCAAGAGACTTCAGTAGCATCATTTATGGGAAGGAGTAGCTCCTTACAGAATAATTCTTACAGAATAATACATTGAAAAAAAATCTGTAATTAGCACTACCCTAGGAAGAGACATAGGTAATTTAAAGTTTGTGATTAGCTAATAGTATCAACAAGTAAAAAGACATTATTTTCAAGTACTTTGAAATAACTTCATCAGCAGAATTTATTTTCAATTAACATGTCAATTAAAAGTATTCTTATTTTCTCATTGAATGAGTAAAATGCACCTGTCATGGGCACTAAAAAATAATAAAACTGCACTTCAATGTGTTGGTCTACCGTTAAAACTATCTTATAGTTTAAAAAAACGACTCCCTTCCTTTTTGGAGCAATGGCATAATGACTTGTTTGGATATAATGTACCACTCCATTGCTTTTGGTCTTTCCTCTTAAGAGGGGGGAGGGGAGCAGCCCTTGGGAACCTGAATAGAGCTTTACTGAGAAGTGAAGGATGCAGGAGGGATAGCCAGGGTTCAGGTTTGGGTTCTTGATGTGAGTCATGCCCCGCCCCCCGCGCCCCCCCTCCCGTGCGATGGCCACGCATAGGGCACTTCTCTGGAAGAGAAGGCAGCTTTTTGAAAAATTGAATGCACGATGCAGCCATTCCACTTAGAGGTCTTCACCCAAGGAAAATGAAAGTGTGCGACCACACACCAGGACTTGCACATGCACGTTCATAGCACTTGTGTACATGATAGCCAAAAACTAGAAACAGCCCAAGTGCCCATCGGCACATGAACGTGGCAGATCCATAAAACGGAACACCCATTGGCAACAGAAAGGAACAAGTTATTGACTGGCACAAGGCTTGGTGAATGTCAAAACAGTCCTATGGGCTGTGGAGAGCACTTTGCTGACAAGATGAGTACTCACTGCGTGACTCCACTCACATAGAAAATATAGGCTGATCTGCAGTACAGCAGCAGATCGGGTTGCTTAGGGAAGCTACTACCAAAGGCACAAAGGATACTCTGGAGGAGAAAGACATAGCCACTATCTTGATTTTGGTGGTGGTTTCACAGATGTGTCAGAAACCATCCATATGTCATGCAAGTGACTCACATGTCAAAACTCATCAGATGATGCATTTGAAATACAAGTCATTCATTGTACATCAATTATACCCCAACGAAGCTATTTTTAAAGAAAAAAGCTAAAAGAAAAAAAAAAGGAGATGCATTTGCAGAGACAGTCAGGACAAGCTAAACTTGGAGGACTACGCTCCCTGGAGGAGGGAACATTCATGAAAAACCATGGAGAAAAGAGGTGAGATGACATCATCTAGAAAAAGAAGGACTCTGAGGCCTTCCCTGGAGGTGCAAGGGTCCCTCAAACAGAGAAAGCCTCGAGTAGGCATGAACTGAGGTCCTGGGCATGCAGAAGAAAACAGAAACCAGCTGCTTCTTGAAGAAGCTCCTGGTTTCCCTCAGGATGGTCCTGCCACTCAGGAGAGGAGGAAGAGGCCAGCAGGCAGGAGTTCATCATGAGTGCAAACTTACAGGAGCAGGCCTCCTACGTGACATTCAAGGACTACTACCAGGAATGGCTCTCCCCTCTACATGGCTTTGAGTTTACCAAGTACTCACATACCAGAGGGTCAGGGCCAGACCAGGTGGAGGGCCGGCAGGGCTGCCCAGGGACGGCAGTCTTGGTTATGGGTAGGTGCTTCACACTCCCCCAGTTGTGGAGCACCTGTAGGCACAGGGGACAGGGCTGTGGAAAAGAAAACTTGCTGCCAGGCTTGCTGCCAGGCAGCCCTGTCACAGCAGTGTCCTGGCAATCAGTATGTGCCCTTCAGGGCTTCTCAGGGTTGCTCAGTGCTCCTTCTCCAGAGCATAAAGCATCACAAGGCTTGTGCCCTCCCAGGGCACCAAGGGAGGGGTGGCTCCCTTTACAGAGCAAAGGTCTGAAATCCCTCCTAAACATAGCTTGTTTAGAATCTGCCCCTAAATCTTCCCTAGATCAAGGACAGCTGATGGTCAGCACAGTTCCCGCACCTCAGGACCTAAGTCTTCCTGAGGCACATCCCTGAGCTGAGAGGAGGGAGGAGCACTCTGCCAGAAGAGAACCAAGTAGTGAGATTGGGTTGTTTCGGTTTCCTTCTGTCCTTAGTAGCAAGGATGTTAAAGACAGAGAGCGTCTTCAGGAAATCTTTTAGGTTATGGCAAAAGGGGGGGGGCACTGCTTCCTTTCCTTTCAATTATTTTAAGCATTAAAAGAAGGGGGACACTACCCCAGAGTCAGGCCCCACAAAAGACAAAACCTCTTTCTTAGGGGTGGGACCAGGAAAGGGCAGAGGTGAATGGGGTAGGGGTAGGGCTGGGGCTAGGAGGGAGGACAGGTGTGAGGCTGGGGTGGAGTAGAAGTAGGGTTAGGGTGAGTGGAGGAGGGCAGGGTTGGGGCAGGAGGAAGACAGAGGTGGGACCAGGGTGCAGCTGGGGTAGGGCCTGGTGCTCTGTTTCTGGGAGGATGGTCAGAAGGCCTCCACAGCAAGAGAGAGCTGAGTCTGAGATAATCAGAGGAACTGGGTGCTTGAGTTCTGGCAGAGGTAAAAGCCCTGAGACAGTATAAGCTTCTAGGTGAAGAGAACCCTGGATCCACCTGCTCCTGCTGGTAAGCATGGGATCCCCAACACATTAAGGAAAAATATTCTTTGAACCCCTTCAAGACACAGCTCCTCTTCTACATATCCCTGTGCTAGTCCCAGGATCCTGTCCTCATGCTCACAAGGTCTCCCACTTACAAAGGCAGCACTGAACAGGACTTCACTGAAGTGTTTTTAAAGCTAATGATAGAAACCCATAGTAAAAATAAACTTTGTTATATTATAACCTAGTGCATATGCAAACAGAAACAAGTTTTCAAATCACCAAGCTTCCTGTGACTACTTCCAATACAGTTCACTCTATATTACGGAAATGCTAAGGTGACTTTGCAGATAACTTAGTAATTTTATTCAAATGCAAATCAAAACATGAAAAAATTTAAATATTAATTTCCTGTTTTCCTATACAAATACTTTAAAATAGTGGAATCTAAATTTATGTGCTCATGGAGAAAATGCCTAGGGGGACATGTTCAGGAGACCTGGGGGGTAGGTGGGGAAATAGTTTGGGAGGAATCCTAACAGAAACATTGCTTACTAGGGGAGGAGACACCTTTGGTTTCAAAGATGGCGCAATAATTGTCACAATGTTCACAAAAACAAGAAGAGAAAGCAGGACCACCATGCTTTGGGAGGGACTGTTTGGACTGCTCTTAAGTGTCAGGTTGGAGGCATTTCTATCTCCCCACAATAGAGCTTGAGCCACACATGGACTGCAATGTGGCTGGGACCCACACCTGGCATACTGGATGGACACATGCTGCTCAATACATTCTGCCTCATAACTTTTGAGTAAGAGCTCATTGTTACCATCAAACCCTAACTTTGCATGTAGGCCCAATTTTTAAATTTCTCCAAATGCAAGTGTCTGTGTGATAACAACCTTTTGCTAATCTTCAAGTCATTGGTCAAATACATGGAGTTTAATGAGGTATATTCCTCAAAACACTAAGAAAAAAGGATGGTTTCCATTAAAGGGTACAAGAAACAGTATTGGCTGTAATGGAAAGTTTCCATGTCTGTTAGCTGCCAGGGTAAACTCTAAAACCAGCTGGAATTAAAATGAGTGTGTTAATGTAATAGGTAGTTTCTCAAGGGATGTGAGCCAGTGGGCTGATCTGTCAGCCAAGGGCTCTTTAATAGAAATGGTGCCAATTTTTCTGGGAAACAAAAGTTCCATGCTCACCCCTGAGGTCAGAAGAGCTTGCACCCAATTTCCCGTAGCCCCAGGGTCCCGGAGAGAGAAATCACACCTGCAGGCAAGCATTTCCCATACTGCCACACTGCCACCACGCACAAAATAGCGCTTTTAAACTGTGCCCTTCGGCCCTATTTAAGGGCATCATTAAGGATTTCAAACTCCAACTATTGCTTTATCTCACAATAGTGAGAAATGGGAGAGCTACATTCATTATGTTTTTAAGTCATTTAACTGCAGTCCTCTCTAGGGCAAAGGAAATGCCGCGAAGAGAGGGAACCTGCGGACTTAGGAGGCAGCCGTTCTCCCCTACCGCGGCTGCTTTCCTGAATGGAGGCAGTAGCCTCCGGGAAGGAGCAGTTAAGTGATTCCTTTATCAAAACCAGGAGGGACTCACCGCAGAGGCGAAGGAAGCGAGAACCCCTCCCGCATCCAGGCAGTTCAATTCACCCCGTCGCCCCACCCCCTACCCCATCCCTGGCCCACTACAGCTCGGGTTTCAGAAGGGAAGAAAGTCTGGAGGAGGGTGGTCAACCTTCCAAACGCAGGCCCCTCGGCATAAGCGAGAAGGAGGTGTGGGCTGGGGACTACGTGCGTGCGCACAGGGACAGCCCAGCCACGGAAGAGACAGCAGTGGCCAGGAGGGAGACCCACCACGATCGACAAAGCCTCAACTAGTACGATTTGAAAAACCCCCGCAGGCACTGGCTTCGGTGCCAAAACCTCCCTAGATTTATTTTCAGGCAAGTGACTCACAGCCTCCTCTCCATAAGTAATTCCATAAAAACGAGTCGCCGGTTCCACTAGCCCGACTTTCCGCTGCCCTCTGGCTGCTCCTCCCTCCTCTCCGCCCATCCTGCAAACCAGACAGCGCCCAGACAGAACAGTGGTACCCCAGGGGAGCAGAAAACAGGCTCCCGGCCCCGCCCCCGCCTCCCGAGTGATGAATGGGGCGCGGGCGGGCGCGAGCCCGAGAAAGGGAGTGCGGGGTGTGTACGCGTGTGTGCGCGCGTGGGCACGCACCCGGCCAACTTACGGAGGTGGAGTTGGTCCTCGCTTGGCCCTGGTTTCGCACCTCCTGCTCCCGGAACTGCAGCCCGGCCAGATGCTTCTCTAGCGCCTCCCAGTCCATTGGGGGCACCGGGGGCTCTTCGGGGACGAAAGTCCCGCCGTCCGGGGGCTGAAGACAGGGCCCCCCTGCCACCGGGCCCCTGCCGCCGCGCCGGCCCTCCGCCGGCTGGGGCTTCTGGATCGCCCGCCCGGGGCCCCGGGGGCCGCTCTGCCGGCCGGCCACAACCACATTGCCATTGTGCCTGAGGTCCTGGGGTTCGTAGGGGCGGAGGTTGCCGTTGGGCATTGGGAGCGGCGTGACAGTGGTGACGCTCCGGGCCCCGCCGCTGCCGCTATGGGTCCTGGCGCTCAGGTCCCCGGACTCCCGGGCCGGACAGCGGTCATCCTGGTACCCTCGCTCGTCTTCCTCTTCCTCCTCCTCACGGTCCTCCTCCGGCGCCCACTCATCAATCACCTTCTGGTAGACCGGGAAGGGCGCTTCATAGTCCTCTAGGGCAGATACCAGGTCCAGGCTGCCCCCCGGCGACGACGAGGATTTGCACTCCGAGCAAGGGGTCACTTTGGTGGAGTTGGACTGCGAACTGGAGCGGCTGCTGCTGCTGCTGCCGGCGTCACTGCCTAGATCCATCCCATCCTCTCGGTAGTCCTGGGGGAGGAGGCAGAGAGAGTGAATCGCCGGGCCGAGCTGCTCAGCCGCCGCGCCGGTCGCAAGCCCCCCACGCCCCGGGCCAAGGAGCCCGAGGAGGCCTGGGGGCAAGGGCAGTCCCGGGCCCGAGGTTCCCCTTCGCCCTCCTCCCCCGCACGACCAGACTTCCTGCGGTTAACTAACCCTCAGATTCGCACAGAGGTGCCCGGTCGCCAGCGCGCACATTTCATGCGAGGAGCCCCGGGGCGCGCGCGGACTTTGTTTTAACCATTTTGCGTCGGGCGCGCCCCTGCACCCCGCCCCGGGGATTCTCCAAGAACCGGACGCTTCCCACAGTATTCAAATTCCCTGGGGGCGGGAGCCGAGAAGGGGGAGGGCGCCCACTAATTTCGCACCTCGCAGGGCGGTGAGACCACCCCCACCCCGCCCCGCCCCGCCCCTTCCCCGCCCGCCGCCGCCAGCCGCGGCAGCCAAGGGCTGACTGCACTTTCTAAGCGGCGGCGGGCGACGACAAGGAAGCCGCCGCCCGCCCCTCCTCCCGCTAACACAGGGTCGGGACCGGCGAGCTCTGCCGGAGCGGGGCAGCTTGGCCTGCGCTCCCCGAGGTGCGCCTGCCCAGGCGCGGCTCAATCGCGGCGGCTGCGCCGGTCCCGACACCGAGCATGCCCAGAGCCACCAGCGCGCGGTCGGCTCCCGCGTCCTCAGCGGCCGGCTGGAGCCAGAGGCCTGGGGCAGTCGGAGGAGCCCGGGCTCGGGCGTTGGGGGCGCAGGCCTCCCGCTGGTGAAGGCGGCGCCCGAGGGTGCCCTGTGCCCACCCTCCTGCTCGCGCTCCTGGCCTCCTTGCGGCGCTAGCCACCCAGCCCGAGCCTCCTGGCGCCGCCTAGTCCACGCGGAAGTCCCCGAGTGACCTGGGGGAGGCCCTCCCTCCCCACGCACGCAGATTCACGAGCCCGTGCGGAACACGAGTGACGCGTGCTCGCCGGCCCGGCACCGGCGTCCCCTCCACCCTCCTCCCGCTTCCTGTCCCCATGCCGCCCAGCTCCTGGCCTCGCAGCCACGTCCCCTCCTGAGCCCAGGCTGCGGTGAAACCTGTTGCTGTGGCTCACGTTTCTATCCCCTCCCGCCGCCGCTGAAAAGGCTCAGCGAGGCGTGCCTGTGGGAAGCCAGGGGTAAGTGTTAGAAGGGTAAGTGGCTTGGTGGTGGGGGCCGCGGTGGGTTTGGGGGCATCCAGAGACTCTCATCCCACCTCCTGGCAAAGAAGACCCGAAGGAAGGGCTAGGCTGTGTCCTGTGAGGTGCGCCTACAACATTTGATGGCTTTGCTTTCTTCAATTTCTCTGGAATCCAAGAAACCTGTGCTGGATTTTTCAAATATGCACGGGTGGCCTCAGGTTGGCAGCTCTTTTTAGGAGGGAGCGTTCTTGGAGTGAAAGGTACCAGCAGTTGGAAAACTTAGCTGTTCACAGAATGCCTTTTAAGGGCTAAGAATTTCCTGTGAAGGAACCGTCCGCCTGCAAGAACTGGAAACTAGGAAATGCCCTCCTCCCTGTGGTGATAATGAAAAAGAGCACTTAGCCCTACCACAGATTGGGAAAATCAGCCCCTGGACTTCCAGATTCAGGCTGTTACTAATTATTCCAGTGAATTCTCTCCAGCCTGGCATAGTGCAGATGGGGGACAGGGGATGCCTGGGATTCTTTAGCAGGGAGAGGCTGCCACCCTTACCATTCTTCTGTGCCCTTCTGGGGACTGAATATAGCAGGACTGCTTCCACTTAGGTAGTCCTGAGCTCAGAGCCTGAAAATTCAAGCTGTCCTTGTAGCTTGTCTAGAAGGAACAGTGGTAACAGGAAAAGGGGCTCTCTGGTCTGACCAGCTCATCTGTGAAAAAACAGCTGATTGTAACTTAAAATATACTTTATGCCAACATCTGTAAACAACCTGCCTTTATAATCCAAATATGGTTTGATTTCAGGGTTGCTGCAGAGCCCCAGCTGCCTGCTTGGGTGTGGAGGTGGCCCTGAGAATGTTTAAAGAGCTGGGAACTAGAGAACTGCTCTTCCGTGCCCCTTTATGACCTCACAAGGCTTAGGTCAGGAAAAGTGTCTGCTCTGTGGCAGGACACAGGGAGACCAGTAAGCATTGGTGGACTGGGGTGACAGGGAGATTCCATTTTTATGCCTTAGGCCTCCCCATCTCCCACCCACTCTCCCTCCTGGGCACCTGCTTACTCCCCTGCCATCCAGATGGTCCATGTTGTGTTCGGGAAATGCAAAATAAGGCCTAAGAAAAACATTTGGCAAGGTAAATTCACTGCCAAAAAAGCATGGTATTTCAAAGCCAAATATAAATGTCTTTGAATTATCTGTATTTTCATATTATTATTTGACCAGATATTCCAGATCAGATGGGAAAGTACCCAGTTTCCCTTTCCTCTTCTCTTCATGCAAGGTGCTTGGCCAGACTACTTTCCATTCTGTTTCCAGCTTTCCATCTCCTGCCAAGAACCCACCCACTTGGGAACAGGAAGCCCTGCTAGCTCCTAGGCCCACTACAGTCTACAGCTCTGTCCAGCAGGATGGAGAGATGATTTGCAAAGTGATTGAAAGGAACATTTTCTCAAGTTAAAAGTTGAACGTCATAGGTACCAGTCAAGTGGGAGTCACCCCAGAGCCCTCTTGTTCCTGAACCTTCCCCATCCATCACCAGGTACAGGGTCCCTCTTGAATATCCACTAGCCCCTGCCCATTCTCATTTAGCCAGAGTGGCCTTTCTAACAATGCAAATCTGCTTTCTTCTCTCCCTTGCTCCATTAAAACCCCACAGAGCTCCTTCAGGGAACTGATGCCCACCACTGCCTCCAACTTCCTTTGGCAAATTTTAACTCAGCCAAAAAGTCTCAATGTAAATGTCACTTCCTATTGGGCAGCTCCTCTGATTCTTGCCACCCCCTGGGTGATTGCTGGTCCAGTCCACTAGACTCAGGCCACTCATATATATAAAAATACATGTATCTGAAAAAAAGTTTTATGAAAATCTTATATCATAAAATCTTATTCTAATGTATTTAGAACAGAATCTAGTCATACCTCACCCTGGGGCTTTCTAACCCTTTGTGGGTCAGGGTTGTTAGGGTAAAAGATGCTCTGATTTCCACAAGGGCAGGGCTATGGTGTTTGTTGCTGAGTTTATGAACAACATTATCTAACTCATTTAATTCTCAAAAATCCCATGAGGAAGCCATTATTGTCTCCATCTACAGGTGAGAAGGTCAAGGACAGTGAGGTCAAGTCACTTGCCAAAGTCAAAATGCTAGAACAGTAGGTGGTGGAGCCAGTTCTAGAAGTTGGACAGTCACTCAGCCATGTGCTTCAGGTCCCTGGCCCTGCTGCATACAGAATTTTTCCAAGCAAAGATGTTAGGAGGCAACACCTCAGACTAGGTCTCAGCCTCCTGCCCTCCAATCTTGGGCATCTTACACCTGCAGAGAAGAAGCACTGAGGGCACCTTCCTCCTCAGCCCCACTGTGTTCCATCTCCTCCAGGGCCACCTAGCTCAGCAAGAGTCAGCAGAGAGTTGATCGTGTCCAGGAAGGCCCTAGAACTCCAAAGATGAAATCTCACATTGGATGAACTCTGCATTAAGTAAATCCTATAAGAAGGAAGCCACAGTGAGTATGGGTCTTCAATAGGAAACCATCCAGACTCATCCTGAAAGAGTAGAGACAAGATGACATTCCTCAGGATCAGTGTTGTTGATAGGATTTTAAATGTGTACATCAGAGGAGTTTGAAAAGGTAGGAATAGATCTATTTGCAAAATTCCCAAACTAATTTTGAAATCATCAGCCTTGACTCTGAGCTTCCCTGTGCTGTGGCATTTAGAGTAAAAAGATAAGGCTGGCAGAGGGCTTGCGTCTCATCTTTATTGCATGAACTGCATGCAGGTCATGCCACATGCAGATGCTGTGTGAGAGTGACTGGAGTGAACTGTATATAGGATGTCTGGAATCCATCCCCCATCTCTGACCCAGCCTAGGACCACAGCTTCCCATGAAAGGGGCATGACTACTTGGCCATGGTGTTTGGCAGATAGAATCAATTGGATGCCCTAATGGATGAAACTAGAAAATACAGCATAAAAATGGCCCTGAATAATCTTTTCATCATCATCCTTATTGAAAGGCACAGTGTATCCCTCTGCTCACTCAAACCAGGGTCTTCCTGTTAGCTACCTGCAACATTTCTTCTTTAATTCTGCAGATACTGTGGCTTGATCTTCACTATATGTGTAGATATTTTCAAGATGGAACCTAAGTAGTGTGGTTTTCTTCTTTCTTTCATTTGGACAGAGCTGTACTTACATAGAGAAAATTCCCTTTAAAACACATACACACCTTAAAGGTTTTGGTTCTGTAGCAAACTGTGAGATTGTATTTATTTCCTATGTTTTCCTCAATAAAACCAAAATGGTACTTACGAGATGGCTCCAGTAATCTCTTTCCCAGACCTGAAACCAGGATGCCTGGCTAGAGGAACATTCCCCCACTGAGGGAACTCACTAATAATGTGTTTGAGACCAGGATACCCTCCCCTGCAGGTGCTGGGATGAGCAGCCCCTTGTGCAGCAGAGAAGTCAGTGCTGAGTGGGGCCTCAGCATAGGGCTACCCAGACCTAGCCTCCGCTGTGAACTACTCAACAGGACCTGCTTGACGGGACCACCTGGCACCATCCCCATGGCTGGCGATTTCTGTGCATTGTGTGGTATGCACAGGGCTCCACCAGGAAGGAACCTCCTGTTCTTTTCTTAGCAGAATCATTCCTCAGATTGGATGACAGTGACAAAACTTCAACAACACAAATGCCCTGTCTCTTCTTCCAGAAGTTTTCTGCCATCACCTTGTGCTTTCCTGAAGTTTCTAGCAGATCTTGAAAAAGCAAATGTGTAAGCACCCCTAGTTACTTTTGGAGCTTTGTTGATGGGTATAGATTACATAAAAGGGCTTATTTAGGAGGAGCTGGGGAGCTCAAGGGTGGGTGTGTTCACTGCAGGAACGTAGAAAAGTATCCGGAGAAGTAGCACAAAGCCCACATGCACAAGACCCCAGTAAAGATGAGCCACCTTGTAAATCCTGGGCCTTGTGCTCCTGTGTATTGTGCTTCTTAAGAAGCACATCTTGCAAGTTGCTTTACAAAATGAGCAACTACAAAGTGAGAACTCTTCTGGTCCCTTCTTAACATCACTTTGGAAGTGTAATGAAATGGGAAATAGTTGCTGGTCGTGTCCCATGGTGCCATGGGAAAGATGGAGGCAGTATGGAGGGAGAGACGGTCCTCTCAAGAGATTTGGCCTGCAGTCAGGGCCACTGGCCTCATGGTAGAGGTTATTTCAACCTCAGAATCTGCTGGAATTTCATGGGCCATCACTCAGATACCTGCAGAAGCCAGAGAGATCAGAGAAGTGGACACCAGGGGTGCAGGGCCAGGTGACTGAACTGCAGGGCAGGCGTGGAGCCTTCCATGTTAGAATTCAAGACACCAGGCAGCTCCCATCCCTAGTTATCCCAGCTGCCACTAGAACCCTGGGGCAGAGTTCTCATCTGTTGGGAAGCCAACACTAGAGACACCATGGGTCTTAGCGTGGTGGGACTAGGGCCTGGCATTGCTACAATGCTCTGGCTCAGGCCAAAAGTGTCTCTATTGGCGTGATGCCCCCGACTCCCACCAAGGTAGGGGTCAGCAATGGCTAAATATCAACCTTGAGGAGTGGGACCCCTTATCCAGTTCTTGAGATGAGGTTAACTAGACTTGTTAATTTTTAAGTAGAAAGATAATTGACCTAAATAAACTTTCAGAATATCACAATTAAAAATGGTTCCACCAAAGCAGTTTGTGATGAATTTAAAAAATCACAAAGTACATAAGGGCTCTCAAAAAGTAAAAAAGGCCCAACTTTACTAGTAATCAAAGAATGCAATTTCAATTACCGTGAGGGGACAGTTTTTCTGTCCAGGTATTTAGAAATGAATGAAAACTGTTAACAGTGTCAGAACACACATGGTCAGAGGAACACTGATACACTGCTGCTGGGTTTATAAACTGGTCACTTCACACTTTCTAGAATACTATTTGATAACACGTCTTAAAAATCTACACAGCTGTGCCCAGCGACCTGTTATCAGTTCTGCAAGTGTTCGTGGAATGCCCGCTGCCTGCCGGGGGGACGTGGCGGTGAAATAAAAAACCTTGCCTCAAATGGAGCTTCAGTCAGTTGAGGAATAGACATTACAGGCAGAAAACAGAATAATTTAGATTTAAAATGTAATAAGGACCCCAAAATGGGCTGGAATGCTGTGGAGAGAGCAGCGGTGTGACAGGGACATTGGCAGCTGGGACGTTGTAGGCAGAGGGAAGGACGGAATAGAACCTTGAGGCTGGGAGAGGTCTCGGCTGGAAGGAGGCCCTGGATGGATCAGGAGGGAGTGACAGTGTCAGACCAGGGGGAGTGAGAGGGGTTACCATGAAGGTCTTCATCCTGAGAGCCACACATGGGTCTCGGCAGGTCGGTGCTTGGGGACCTGCTCTGTGTGGCACAGGACTGAGCTGGGCTGGAAGGATGGGCAGGGCAGGACTGGTGGGGAGAACCCTGTTAGAAGGCAGCAGTATCTGGAAGAGGCTGCAATGGGTCTTGGGGAGGCATCTAGGAAGCAGACACAGGACCTGGTGGCTGGGAATGGTGGTGAGGGGGACACAGGATGGGTCCACAGGCAGCCTAGTGGAGGGTGGAGCCACCACTGAAGGGGACCTAAGAGGAAGAGGGTTGGATAGGGGAGGAGAAAGGGCAAGCAACCTGGGGAGCTCTGGGGGGAGATGAATGCCAGCTCTGGTGGGAGAGGGATGCCAAAGCCTCGGGTGGAGTAGCATGGCTTGGAGACAAAGCAAGAGGAGGCCAAGCCTCCTTCAACAGAAGCAGGTTTGTAAGGAAGATGTGGAGAGGAGGGACGCTTGCCACTTCCTGAACTCCTGGCCCACAGAGCCCACAGGGATCCAGATTCACGTAGGAGGCGCTCAGTGCAGCATTTACAATAGGACAAGTTAACGTCAACCTAAAATGTCAGAACCGGCAGGAAGATATTCACACTCGGACATGGCATTCTATGGAATAGATGTCAATAAGATATCTTCCAAAGCTGCAGCATAGAGAGGGTAGAATGTCAGGCTTACTACATGATTCACATTTTCAAAAAATTAAATGTTTATATGTTGGGGGGAAAAAGTAGGTGGGTATTAACAGTGGTTAACTAATGGTGAGATCGCAGGTGATTTTTTTCACCTTTTTGTCTATTTGATTTTTTTTTTTTAGAAAGAGAGAGAGAATTTTTTAATATTTATTTTTTAGTTTTCGGCAGACACAACATCTTTGTTTGTATGTGGTGCTGAGGATCGAACCCAGGCCGCATGCATGCCAGGCAAGCGCGCTACCGCTTGAGTCACATCCCCAGCCCCTTTTTGTCTATTTGTCTATTTCAATTTCTTTCTAATAATCATAAAATAAGTGTTAAGCATATTTATTGTACTTAAGATGCATGATTATAAAATTGGTTGAGGAATTCCTTTTCAAAAATAATTATTCAGAAGAGCTAGAATTAATTTATATAAAGTCTGATGAATCCTTTTAGAAAACAAATCATTTTATGGTTCTGTAAATCCCCAGCTAATGTGAAGTTTTGGGTATACACTTCAGCTTGCACACTTCTGCAAGACAGTTTGAGGTCCTAGTGGTCTGAAGGAGAGATTGGCAACTTATTTGTGAGGGACTTGATAGTAACTATTTTCAGCTTTGTGAATCATACAGTCTCTGTTGCCCAGTCTTATTAATTTTTTTAAGCAGCCCTGTGAAAGTGCAGATTCTCTTGGCTTTGAGTCCATGCAATAACGGAGAAAGACAAGAGAAGACTTAACTGAGCCCCAGTGAGACCTCTGCCCTGAAGGACAGATGTCACGCAAGGGAGCTTGGCCGCCTTTCATAAAAGCTCATGTAATGTTGGGACTGTAACCAGATGAGTCTTCAGTTAGTAGAATAATGGCAGCAGTTCATGTCTGTTTTTCATGGGAGGCAGACCAAGTGGAAAGGTGAAAGAGCAATACTTCAGAAACCATTCGCATGTTTTTAGTGGGAAATGCAATATGTCAAGGAGTTAGTATTTTTAACCTAGAAAAGTAAAAGCTAAAGAAAAGTCTTGTTGTAAAACAATCTTTTCTTATTCTATAATCTTAAGATTTCTGTTCTGAGGGAGTGTGATGGGTATATACAGCTACCTGTCCAGTTGTTCATGCTGCAGACTTGAGAGCACCTCATCCCCCCTGTTCTGGACCCCTCACCAAATGTGGTCAGTGCTCCACCCAATCCCCACCTCAGTCTCTTCTAGAGAGCCTGACATGAGATGCTGGGTTCTGACATTCTACCTTCCCAGGCATCTGTGTGAAGAAAGGCTGCTGGGCTTGGTACTCGTCTCATGTAATGACATTACAGGACAGAATGCTGTTCTGTGGATTAACACCAAGCCTTGGTGACTTTTGTGAGTATCTTATAAGTTGTTCCACAGTGATCTGATACTCAAAGACACCCATAGGGATAAACAGGTGGAAGATGTTTAGCTTTCGATTAAGACTTCCATGCAGAATCATAGCTGGCATTATTAGCACTAGTGAGTGGAGATAGTTGCATGTACAATACTGTTGGTGTTGCTAATTGTATCTGATCACATTTTTAAATCATGCTAATAACTAATAGCCTATAAGTAATCTCCTGTTATAAGACCTTTCCATTTTATTAGGCTGTAATGGGTTCACTGGTGCTTAATATGATGTGAATATTTGCTGACTCCAAAGAATACCTTTATTAGAATATGCATATGTGTTCAATTTATCGTCTCAATTACACCTACATTAAACCTTCAAATTAAGTTTGTAAAAGCAGGTGATATGTAAGCTGCAGAGCCTGTGGGTTGCGACCTCTAGTTCTGTTACCTTCCAGAATGAGCACTCTGTGAAGCAGAGGGTTCTCCTGTCAAGAATGAGTGCCCCCAGCAACTTGGAGCTGAGGCAGGAGGGTGGCAGGTTCAATGCCAGCCTCACCAACTTAGCGAGGCCCTGTCTCAAAACAAAGAATGAGCACTCCATGAAGCAAGGGTATGCTTGCCTCCCTGGGAAATGCTGCCCAGCACCCTGAAGTGCCACTGAGCCCAGGCAGGGTAGGAGCTGCAAGCAGGAGGGACACAAATCTCCTACAAGGGCCAGCAATTTCCCCGACTCCATCTAAAATGATTCCCTCTTACTGTTTTTTTATAAAATACACTTTGCTCAAGTTACTCATAATCTTTTCCCACTGGCAAATCTATTATAAAAAATAAAGTCGACTACCGTTTGGTTTGAGAATCAAGAAATGGAATGCCTAGTGTTCATTTAGCCCTTGGTTTGTAAATAATTATCCGATAACTGTTGAGAGCCACAGCCAAAGGGGCCCCAGCAAACTTCCAGCTGCCAGCAAACTTCCAGCTGCCGGCTGATGATTGGCTCACAGTGGCCCCAGCAACATCTAGCTGATTGGCTCCTCTGCGGTGATGTTCATTGGGCTGTTTCCCTGCCCTTCAAGCTGCCAGCTGATGATTGGCTCACAGTGGCCCCAGCAACATCTAGCTGATTGGCTCCTCTGCAGTCATGTTCATTGGGCTGTTTCCCTGCCCTTCAGACTACGGAACTGCTCATTGGGGGACTTCTTTGGCTCCGCCCACGCGACCTAGCCAATCGGCCTCAAGAGCAGGAGGATTGTGGGAGGTGGGGGTTGGTGTGTGGGAGAGGCTTCTGGAAGCCGGTGGTGGCAGTTGGGCTCTGAGGGTTTTTCCTGAGGAGCTGTTTTGTTTGGCGTTTATAGTTTTAAAAATAAAGTTTGTTTCTTTTGATAAGTGGCTCCTGAATTGTGCCCAGTCAGACTGCGGCAGATAACAGAGACTTTCCCCTTCTTGTGGAGAGTAGATTCAAAACAAAACAGAAATCTGTCCCTAGGTTGCCTACACAAAGTACCTCGTTTAGAACCTTGAAGGCCTCCGTTTCCTAAGACTTCTTTGGAATCGGCTTTGGTGAGTTGAAGCCACACTGTTCAACCTGGTGTGGGTATAACCACCCACCCCTTTCCCTGGTGCCTTAGGCATCCAGCACAGTGTGTGTGTGTGTGGGGGGGTGGCTCCAGATGGCGCACGGGGCCAGGAGACAGGACTAGGCCAGGGCAGCCAGGCCAAGCCGTGAGCACTTGGAACCCTGCCTGGGATTTGCCACATTATATTCCACCTCTCCTCCTACTTAGATAAATTTTTCTTAATTAACTTATTTTTAAATCAAATTCATTCAAAAAAGACTTTTATCACTATTATCAATGGAACACAAGTATCGTGTGCTAAAGTAGCTGTGGTATACATAGACTGTTTTTCATCAATTGTAAGACACATTTAATCTTAGTATTTCTGAGATCGGGGCATGTCTTATGATCCATGGTCTCTGGCAATTACAGTTGACTATGTTCCTTTTCTCTCCAGTGGTGGGGATCAACCCAGGCCCAGCTCATGCTAGGCAAGTGCTCTGCTACTGAGCCAGGCGCAGCTAGTTTATGGCACATTAAACAGTGATGTGTTTTACATGTCAATACATATTAGGATTGATGAAATATAATTGGTTTTACAAAAGAATAGTATTAAACTTTAAAAAACAAAAAGTAAAAATTGCCAATGGAAAATAGAATCCATTGCACTGACATACACTGTGTGTCTAAAGATGAGTTTCTTACTGGTGGGACAAGCTTTTGCTCAGGGATAGCTGCATATTTTACTGTGCAGTTTCAGGTAAAGATCAGGATCCACATCAACAGGCTTATTTCATGTTAACCACATTAAAACCCCAAACTCATGACGTGGTTGGATGGGGTTCTGGGTTTCAGGCAGCCTCTCCCATCTTTACCTCCTCTGCCCTCCTCAACCACCTGCCACCTGCTCCAGCAGGGGCCCACTGCTCCTGTCTCTGCCCAGCACTGCAACCAGGCCACGGGAAAAGGCCCTCACGCACGGAGCCACCACCTCGAGGAAAGTGTTCACTCATCCGTTCTCTGCTCATTTGGCCACTAATCCACCCAAACACCTACTATGTACAGGCACAGGATTGGGTTCAGAGGAGATTGAAAGAGGCCAAGAGCTTGTGGCCTAGAAGGGACCACAGGGTGCCAGCGATCACAGAAATTCAGAGTCCTGGGGCGGCATGGCCAAGCGTGCTGGCAAAGCCACCTGGGGGCAGCTCGGCAGCCTTCCAGAGGACTGTCACTTGGATCCATCCTGAGGGCTCAGCAAACGTCGCTGGAGCCCTCAGAGGCTGGAGGATAGAAGGACCAGGGGTCTGAGGAGCCATATGCTCTAAAGCTTGGAGACCAAAGAAAGCCTCGTTTGATGCCTGCAAGTGAAATAAGTTTCATGTCCCTGTGAGGAGAGAACACTGGGGATGTCACCACAGAGGGTGGGACAGTGAGAAAGTAGGCTGGGAGAAGGACATGCAGCTTCCATGTGAACTTGAAGTTGAAAGACCCAAGGGATTTCAGGACAGGAATGGCTGGATTGTATACAGTTGATGTGTTTGATGGTGTGAAAAAACACACCTGAAGGCCTCAGCCACAGCGCTCAAACCTTTGGTGCATGTGGATCTGTGTCATTTTAGAAATGATTTTGTGAGAATGGAGGGGACAGCAAGAGTGTGCAGATCATTAGTGAGGACAGACCCTACTCAGGCCGTGTAATCTCCCTGGAGAACTGGAGTGTGCAAAGACAGCAAAAGGGAAGCACATGCAAAACCTCACAAGGAACACAAGGAGGGCCAGGCCACCAGGTTAGACAGACCAGCGAGTGACAGTGGCAGGGGTGGAGGACTTCCCCTCCAGGAATCCTCAGGGAATTCAGACAGCAGCTTTACACCCACATCTACAATCCTGCCTTTAAGAAGCAGTCTCTACTTTTAACTTTCTTTTATCCTGATGACACTTAAAAAGCCTTTGTATGATCACACAGTCCACAGAACCTCCAGGTACCTGCCACCAGCCCCTGGCAGCCTTACTTCACCCATGATCTCCTGTTTCCCTTACCCCACTGAATTGCTTTGAAGAAATTCCCAATTACCATACAATTTCAAGACAATGATCTTTGTCCTCCTCAGTCCAAACCTGTCAGCACCAAGGGTATTGGCAGGCCTCACACTGAGGCTGATTTTGAAACCACTGGAAATTAACAAATGCTGGGGTGAAGGCTACTTTCTAATAAAGAGAAATAAAAATTTAAAAATGTTAACATGATCATGAGTCGTTTTCAGAAAGAGAATATGGAATAATTTTATAAATTATGCTAATGTAGTCAACAAGATCACTAATAAACTCCTACAGCATGAATTAAATTAAGATGGTTAAACACATAAGCAGGCAATAAAAGGAAAGTCAACTTGAAAAATGTGTAAACTAAAACATCAGAGAAATAAGCCAGAAAGAAACCCCTGACAGACAGCAGGAGGCCTGGGCAGAGGGGGGCCGGAGCACTTAGGAGCAGGTTGGAAAGTGGCCCATGCTGGAGGACGCCCCAGTCTCTGTGGTGAGTCCTTGCTGGGCGCCTGCATCTCTCTGGCTCTAGACCATCTGATGAGCCCTCTGCTTACAGAGGAGACCACTGAGAGGACAGGAGATGAGTGGGCAGTGCCT
Organism: Urocitellus parryii; assembly: GCF_045843805.1. Taxonomy (NCBI): domain Eukaryota; kingdom Metazoa; phylum Chordata; class Mammalia; order Rodentia; family Sciuridae; genus Urocitellus; species Urocitellus parryii. The sequence goes on from NC_135532.1 coordinate 112,136,763, forward strand.
CTGTCCCCTGATGCTCCCTGGATCCTTGGCCCCCACAACTGGACGGGTTCAAAGAAATGAAGAGGAAATAATTAGAGGAAGAGACTGATTTTAGTGGAAAGATCACGGAGCAAAATGCAGGGAACTTGGGGCTTGAGAAAATGTGCTGAGGCAGATAAAGAGTGGGAAACTAGGAAGACTGAGCTGTGCACAGAAGTGTCCTGTCCCTTACCTCTCTGCACTCCTAAATGCAGCTCTATTCCCACCCTTCCTGTGGCCAAGTTTAAGACTTGGAGAGAGATGATTTAGAGGCTCATCTGTGTGTTCATCCAGCTGGCTGAGTGAAGCCAGCCTGTCTATCTGGAAGACCCCAGAGTACTCTTACACCACTCTGTTCTCCAGCTCTGTGATTTCTGTCATTTCAAGTACATCATGTCAATGGAATCTTCCACATGGCAGCATTTCAAGGTTTTCACCAGTGTCACTCTCTGGAGGAGTGTCCACTCCTGAATGTCTCAGGAGTTCGTCACTGTGAGCCACCAAGGTGTACATATGTCCACATCATGTACTTGCGTGCTGTGTACCCATGAAGGGACGATTGGGTTGGTCTTGCTTTCAGGTAGGCTTCTTAGTCTTCACCTTCTTAATGTGAGTGGACATTTCACATGTTTTAATGTCCTGTTTCTATTCCAGATTCAGAAAATGACCAAGAAGTGCAACTACCCTTAGGGGAAGACTGGCACCCTGCTCAGCACAGGACTGAGCGGGAGCGGCCGCTGGACCCATGCAAGGGAGCTCGGGGATCCTCTCAGTTTCAGCAGCTGAGAGTCAGTCTAGGGGTTGCTGCTATCATTGACCTGGTTCTGGTCTGGTGGTCTCATGGACCCTCCCCACCTAGGATGGCACCAGGACAACTCCAGCGGACCTGCCTGAACTCTTGGCACTTGCTACTCACGGGGCATGAGGGGCTTAGAGAATGGATGGTGAGCCAGGCAGGGAGGAGAGCGGAGATGCCAGCTGTCTGCCTCGTGCACAATAGTCCCTAGGGGTTGCCATGGAGGCCCCCACACTTTGGGGCAGTGTCTTCCATGCAGCCACGCTGTAACCACCAGCATGCACTCAGCAGAGGGCTGAGTAAGGAAGAGGCTTTTTTTCCCCCTGGAGGCTACCATTGCTCCGGCATAGTCCTCCCTGACTTCTCTAAGACTCAAACACTAGCCACTGTCCTCAAGTCCTGACCCTGTACCTGTCACAGCCCCTCGAATCCCAGCCCCAGGAGCAGGACCAGATGGGATCTTCCAGCCCCTCCATCTCAGCACCACACCAGCAAGGCCAGACAGACCAGGTGCCCCCATGGGACCTTCCCCAAGGCCTTTAGCAGTTCTAATTGTGAGGCCAAGGTAGTTACAGGCTTCAGATAAGAGAAAGGAGCTAAGCTTATGCCAATAAGAGCAGCCTCAGACTTCCTGGGGTAGGGGGTTTTCCTAGGAAGAGCTAAAGAGGCATGAAGTCCTGGAGCAAGGGGTCTGGAAACTGCTACTCAGCGATTTTATGTTAGCTCTCTGTAAACACAAGACACGCCATGAAGGCTAGGAAAAATGGTAGTATTTCTAAAATCTTATGAAACCAGGGCATCTCAGCAAAGCCATAGGGCATTAGACATATGCTAGCTCAGAGTTATCGTTATAATACCTGAAACTCACTTCTGTCTCTCTAATTCTAAGAAGTCGAGGGTCTTAAGGGTAGAATCCATGGCTCTAAGCCAGAGCCGCTCTGGGGCTGAGAACTGACTGGCTGGGCTCACTCTTCCCTCTGCTTACCTCTTCCCGTCCACTCATCCGAGAGCAAGCCTTTGTTGAACATCTAATAAGTACATTGCTCAGCCCAGGAGGGTCAAAGAGACAGAACCATGACAGTGCTGGTCTCAACCCTGAGCAGAGCTTGAGAGGTCCAGAAGAGGGGTGTAAGGTCAGAGGAAGCGATGGTGTTCTAGGAGCGGACGGGCAGTGGCTGTGGAGAAAGCTGTCAGCTCAGAGGGGTGGCAGGCAAGGTGGATGGTTTGGGCAGGTCTGCAAGAGTCTTTAGGGGAACTGTAAAGATCTAGAGTGGAATTACAAATCAGCCTCAGGGTGACTTGGGCTGAGCAAACTTTTTAAGGACTCCATCTTTCTGACCCATGAAGGGTGACTTTGTCCAAAGTTTGCATGGTTAGTTAGTAGGTAAGACAAGATTTCTTGATGAAAACTGTTGTTTTCTCCTTGCTAACACACAATCCTGGCTCCCACTTCATGCTCAGTGTGAGGTGGACTGCTCTTAGAGGCCGTGGCTGGGCCCAGAGAGGAAAGCTCATCACCATCCCCTGGGGTTTATAGCAAAGGAGGCCACGTGATGTTCTAATTCTGGAGCTTGCCTGGGTAGATGGGTGATGGGTTGAAGCTAAAGAAGCTTTAACTTGAGAGAGAGTGGCCCTTCTCCTTTCTGTTTCCCTTCCTCAGTTTTATCCAGAAATGGGAAAGCAGGGGATGGATTGGTGAAGACCTGATTCCACTCACTCAGGGGGATGCTGTGGCTTCCTCCCTGTGACATCTACCCCAGCTCTCAGGGTAAAAGATTCTGGTGGGGAAGACCCATGTCCTGATGGCAGAGGCTTGCTGTTGTGGCAGCTGGGTGTGGCCAATGATTTGCAAAGACCACGTTTTAACCCGTGTACTTCTCCAGCAGCTTCCCACTGTGGAAGGTTCACCTGAGATTCTCACCCTGGCCCTCAAGGCCCTGCAGGACCTCTCAGAAGAGACATGCCTTGCAAGACACCATTCACCAGTGGGGATGGCCTAAGCCAGTCATCACCTCCTCCATTGACCCCTTCAGCTCAGCCAGGGCAAAGGGCTACTCCCCCAGGAGCGAAGTGGGTTCTGCTGAAGGTGGACTGTGGGGTTGCTCAGCCGGGAGCAATGAGAGAACGGGTGCTGTGGAGGGTGGACTTCATTATTGCTTTGTGGATCTCTGCATGAGGGGACCTTCTGAGGGAAGTCTGGGGGCCACTTTGGGGAGAGATGAGGACTGCCAACTTGGTTCTGTGAAGCCCTGGAGGCTAAGCTGCTTTTGTGGTAGAGGAGCTGATGAGGCACTTGGAAACCTGTCTTTTATGCCTGAGTCAAGTGTGTGGAGATACCTACAGGCTCTTCCAGAGACTTTGATGTTTGCATAATGTTGCTGTTTCGGGAGAATAAATGTAGACTTGGTCCCAGGTATTCAAGGGACTGGGGCACTAGTTTTACAAAGTGATATGTGCAGGTTGATTCCTACTGACCCTTCAGAAAAAGAAATCACAAAATGGTATTCAAGAAGTGCATGTAATTTTCTCTCTTTACAAGCCCTAATAGAATACCTCCCTGGGCAACTTGAAATGCAGAGGGACAGGCAGGGTTGAAGTGCAGGAGGACTAGGATTTGCATGTGAAAGAGCAAGTTCTGCTGTAATTTGGTTCTACAGAATCCTCTCCTGGAAACCAGCTGATTCTGAGGTGGAAAATTGTCCGCCGAGAACTAAAAAATAAATATTAAAAAAAAATTCTCTCTCTCTCTTCTCTCTCTCTCTCTCTCTCTTTAAAAAAAAAAAAGAAAGAAAGAAATGGCGCTCTATGTTTACTGAGAGGCCTTCTGCTGAAGGAGATGGCTTTTGGTTCTTCACCACTACCCCTTCACCACTAACACTACCCCTTCACCACTAACACTTGCTGTTGTGGCCACTGGACGGCTCCCTGTCGAGCTCCAGCTGCTCTTACAGCTCACCCTCCACAGGAGGCTGCTCATCCACAAAGACCATCTTTTAAACACCTCTCCAGCAGCTGCCCCCTGCGGGAGCTCCTCACCCTGGCCCTCCAGGCCCTTCAGGACTTCTCAGTGGAGACACGCTTTGCAGGACACTGCCAACAGGACAAAGCCTCTTGGGAGTCTGTGCCTCCAGGCAGCATGAGAGGCTAAGCCCCCCTGACCATCAGGAGCCAGCAGTGCCCTGCAATCAGATGCCAGGGGCACCTCTGCAGAGGTGGGGAGCCCATTGCCCCACCAGCCTGCCCAATCTGGCCACTGCCTGCCTTGGCCCTCAGGACCTACGCACTGCCAGTTTCTCTGCTTTGGTGCGATTAATCCCCACATCTGCCCATGAAGATTTTTATCCCATTCAGAGAGGCCTTCCCTGGACACCCCACCTAAAACAGCTGCATATTCACGCGCCGCATGCACGCGTACACACACACACACACACACACACATACACACACAGCATCTCTATGCACAATTACATTTGCACAATCTCCCCTCTGCTTCCTTACCTCCTCTCTGCTCTAGAATGTAAGTTCCATGAGAACGATGTTTTATTTTCTGCCGTATCCTCAGTGTCTACAGATACATCTTTATAAATATTTGTTGACTGATGGGCTGGGGATGTGGCTCAAGCTGTAGCGCGCTCGCGTGGCATGCGTGCGGCCCGGGTTTGATCCTCAGCACCACATACCAACAAAGATGTTGTGTCTGCCGAGAACTAAAAAATAAATATTAAAAAAAATTCTCTCTCTCTCTCTCTCTCTCTCTCTCTCTCCCCTCTCTCACTCTCTCTTTAAAAAAAAAAAAATATTTGTTGACTGAGTAAAATAGAGGCCACTGTTGTATGTCATTTTACCACATTTATCACAAATGCAAAGAAGCAGTGAAAGACTTGTCAGCAACAAGGCCACACTGCATACCAAACGCCATCACCTCCTTGTTGAGTCACAGTGATCACTTCTGTGTGACAGATGGTCACACTGAACATAATCCCCGTGTCCCCACTTCAGGGCAGTGCCCACATGGGCTGCCCTGCGCAGGCCCTGCATCTCCTTTGCTTTCCAGTTGTTCTGCCTTCTGAAGGCCAAAGAAGACTCACCTTCAAAGAAAGGAAGGGAGAGGAAGCAAGTTGCATTGTTTCCCAAGAGAGGAATTTGAATATGCATTTCTCCTGCTTCTAGGTCCTAACAGAACTGATCCAGAAGTGGGGGGGGGGGGCAGGAAGGGACACCTGTGGGGTCAGGACAGTGGGCACAAGGCACAGACAGAGCTCAGCATTCCAGAACCCCCTCTAGCCAAGCCCCTTCCACCTGGGACTCCCAGGCCAGTGCTCCAGGAAGCTGCTGCTACACAGCTGGCATCCACAGACAACCTGACATTTTACTTTCCAGCCTTGGAATAGTGGGAAAAGCCAAAGCTTTCTGGATAAGTGTGAGTTTGAGTACATCTTCCTCTTGTCACTGGGAGAGGTAAGTTACTTAACCTCTTCATTTCATGATATAAACATGTAGGTCTACTAGGTGATAGATAATGTGTGTGTGGTACTTAGGCTCATGGGATCAGCACACAGCTAACAGCAGTGTGCCCCTCTGGGGAGGAGAGAGCCATACTTTCCCCCAAGGTTGGAGGACATTTTACCTTGGAGGTGAGAGGAGGTTCAGGGCCTGGGAGCCCTGTAGTTGAGGTTTGATGCGGGGGTAGAGGAGTGGTTCCCATATTGTGGCTCTCAGGCCGCCTACCCGCCTACTGGTCAGGAACTGCAAATATTCAGGTCCCATCCAGAACCTTAGATGAGAACTGGGATGGGGCCCTGTGACCTGTTTTCAGGGAACACAGGGCTCTCTGGGCTGGGAATATCTGTAATAGGGAGAAGGAGGCTGAGGTCAGGGGAGAAGGTCAGCTGTCTTCTGGCTAGTGCAGGACCCCAGGCGCTGCCCTCAGAGGCCCCATGGGTACCCCTTTCCCATAGGCTGGATACCAACCTGTCACAAACAGACCAGGGCACTTCAGGAGGGCATGGGCTTCAGTTGCAGGGCAAGGTGTGGGAGAGTCTCCCTGCAGCCCCAGAGCCCCTGGACAGCAGACTGGACTTGAGTCTGTTTCCCTGAGGAGCGAACACCATCCTGTTCTTGCGTGATTCAAGAAGACAGAGGCTGGCTCAGCTCCTGAAGCTTCCCTGGCTTCAGGGTGGCTTCCTGAGTGGCCAAGATGGACAGGTGAGGGCTGGGGCAAGGGGGAGTAGGTGTGTCTGAGAGTCACTTCAAACCCACCAGGATCCCTCCACTCCACCTCTTCCCTGGGCACCATTGGCTTCTCCTCTGCCTGTTAACCAGAGACAGAAGCATGTCCCATGGGGTTAAAAGTTTTAAAATATTTTTAAAGGCTATAATCCAAAGCCCTGTGAGATTCAGCAGCTTTTAAACCACATTTCATGTGTTGGCGGTTTCTAGTTAACCCCACAGCAGAGCCCCGGCACCTACTTCTCTTGGGTTTTGTCTAGAAACTTGCATTTTTATTAACAATTGAATTTGCACAGCCCTGGACACAGGCTCATACTTGCAGATGGTACTAGTGTGCACCCAAGATCCAGGGCCAGTGCTGTCTCAGGAAGGTGCACAGATTTTGCTAGAGACTATCAGGCACTCACACCCTACATGATCATAGAGCACCTGTCCTCGATGTTTCCTGCCTTCCCCACCGTGGGCACAGATGATAGCATCCCACCATGTAGACCGAGGCACAGACACATAAAGGAGCTAACTCAGAGTCTCAGAGCTACTTCAGGTGGCCAAACACAGGCTCTGACTGTGGATCCCTAACAGACCATGTGGGTCCACCATCGGCAGATGACTGGGGCCAATCGCCCTTGCTGAAGCTGGGAAGGCTGCACTGGGCAATGTGCTACCTATCATGAACACTGCTACTGCTGCCCTGGAGTTCACCACTGCCTCCCTAAGCTGGAGGGGGACTGTTTTGAGTTTAAGTTCATCATGCACAGACCAAGTAAGGCAATCCTGCTCTTAAAGGGGCCTGAACAATGCAAAGGGCGAAAGTAGCAGTCGTCTTCTTACAGACAGCTGTGAACACGTTAGGAGACTTCTAGAAACTAGCTGTTGTTTACCATGGGAACATCTGTAAGAGCCGTCTTATAGTAACAGAAATGTTCCCTTGAGATGCTCCCTAGACTGACTTTAGGAGTAGACCACTTTACAGAGATGCCAAGATGTTCTTCCATTGTTCTTCAAGTGCTTTTTTTTTTTAAAAGAGAGAGTGAGAGAGGAGAGAGAGAGAATTTTTAATATTTATTTTTTAGTTCTCGGCGGACACAACATCTTTGTTGGTATGTGGTGCTGAGGATCGAACCCGGGCCGCACGCATGCCAGGTGAGGGCGCTACCGCTTGAGCCACATCCCCAGCCCCCGTGCATAGAACTTTTGAAGTGGGGTGGCAAGAAGAGGATCGACCAACCCTGGCTCTGAAGATGTGTCACCAAGTTGGCTTCCACTTTCAAACTCGCCTCCTCCTCCAAGGAACAACACAGTTCCCCATATCATAGTAACAAACACAAGTGCCATTTGCAGAGCTCCTGCTGTATCGGAGTCTCCTCTGATCCTGATAACCTTGCTGTTTACTGTCTTAGCAGTGAGCACACAGATGCAGGCTGGGCGAAGTGACTTATCCCAAGTTCTGGAATAAGTGCAGGGACCTGAAATGTAGCCCAGATCTGCTCAGCTGATCTCGGCACTCCTGGTCTTTTACCTCATTGCAAAGCCCCTCTCAAAGGTCCACACCATTAGGAACCGGGGCTCCATTAAATGAAGGCCTGGCGGTGGGGTGACAGGGATCACACTGGGCAGGGGCTGTTTGTTTTCTTTAAATGCCTAGTTAGTTTGCAACAGATTAGAGTATGTTAAAAGTTTTCTAGGATCTTGCTACATTCATGTTTAAAGCACTGCTTTCTTTAACTAGATTGATATAAAGTGAAGCAGTCAGACCCATGTGCTGTGCTCCTCTGTGTCCTGGACATGAAGTTGACTCTGCTGGGACACTGGTGTTTCTGAGTGGATAAAGTTCAAGCAGAGTCCTATATGATTTTGGAGTCAAGAACAAACTTCTTATTCAGCAGGAAGAAATCCCCGCCCTGATCACCCATCAGCAGGGAGAAGTGAGACACTCTAGCAAATCCCTGTTGATAAAACAAAAATCTCTGTTCAAGAACATTCTGTTTTTACGAAACACAAGTGCAGCCAGCACCCGTAACACTTGTTCGTTAATAATAAAGAGAATTCTTCAGTGACTACTGAGATGAATAAATATTTTTTCAAAAGCATGGAGTATGTAAGGAATTTTAATCCGGCCTCTGTTTCATCCCCCCACACGAGGACTGTCCAGAGACCAGTGGCCTCCGAATGATGAATGGACCCAGACTCTGCTAGGAGGGGGAATGACCCAAGCCCGCTAATGCAGCATCTCTTTATAGCTTCCCTGGTGGACTTCTTTCTTGGCTGGCTGATGAAAGGGCTTTGGATAGGACATAAAATGACCGTCCAGTTTCTCCTCTTACTCCATACCACCTCTTTTTTTTTTTTTTCCTAACAATGAAATCCCAGCCTCAGCTGTATACCTCTTAGTCTGTCATAGACACTGGCTTCTGCTAGCAAATTCTTTGCTGTTAAGAAGTTCCATTAGTTAATTTTACATTAGTATCTTAAGAAGCTCTCAGTCATGGGCAAGAATACCAGGAAGTTGAATTAGTAAATGATGGAGCCATAATCAGCTTAAAGAGACGTCTTCCAGCCCCCTGCTAGAGGATGCCACAGAGTTTCTAAGCTTAGAAAATCTCTTCTCTGCAAGTGGTACCTCGGGGATAACCAGAGATGCTTCTCCATAACTGCAGTCCGACTCCCTCGGGCCTCCTACTGCAATGCTGCGCTCATGCACACACACACACACACACACACACACACACACACACACACACCCCAAGCCCTGCTAGCCAGTGGCTACCTGCTAGGCAGCAGGCTGCAGGGGGTTAAGGCTGTAGACTTCCAGTCTTGTACTTTCTCCTCTGCAGTAAGTCCTGCAGCCTGGCTCCCACAGAGCATTCAGCTCTTGCAGAAGCTGTATTTCCTCCCAGCAATCTTTGCTTCAAACTTGCCTTTCACGGGGTAATATAGCTCAAGAGTCAAAACTTACCCGTCGCAGCACTGCCCAGAGTCTGTTCCTTTTCCTGCTGGATCTGTTGCCCCTGCGGGGTCCTGGAGTACCTTGGCCTTCTTAACCTTGCTGCTGCTGCCCTTGGGGAGCTGGACGCATCCTCATTGACTGGGCTGCGTGGCTGCACATCTCCCTAGCAACCTCATTTTCCCTTCAGCTCAAACTTCTCCGAACAACACATCTCTGCCTCCGGAATTCTCTGGCCCTTCCGTATGGCACCTCCAGCCTACCATGAGAGCTCCACAGAGGGCAGATTGGGGAGACAAGGTCTGGGAACTCACCTGCAGAGCTGCAAGGCTCCTACAGGGAGGGGCTGCCTGCAAACTTCCCAGGGACTGTCTGCAGCTCAGTCCCCTGGCCTTAAAGGGGCAGGGCACTTTTCACCAAATAAGGAAGGCAGTTGACCTGTCCGCCTGGGAACCTGTGTGCAAGGCAACTCCTTCTTCTGAAGTCCAAGTTCCTCGGGGCATCTGAGGATCTGCATGGGTAGGCAGTTAAGACTCCTGGATGAGGCACAAGAATGAGGTTGGCAGGCCATCTTTAAGGCCAGAAGGCCCTCACATGGAGTTCTTCTCCTTAGAAGGGCTTCTGGCAACAGGAAGCCTACCTTAATTTACAGGAAGAGTGTCTGCTTCTATTTCAGTTTTGGCTCCCTGCAGACCAACAACCCTGCTCACCTCAAGAAGGTGAGGCAGACTGACCCCTTCTCTCCTGAGAGGGAAGAAGGACTGTTCAGAAACCAGTGATCTCTGAATGTTAAATGGCCTCAGACTGCTAGGAGGGGAAATGACCCTTCTGGGGTGAGGTTCTGACTGCTTAAGACACTTTAGCTGCAGGGTGTGGGAGGCTGAGGCAAGAGGATTGCAAATTCCAGGCCAGCCTCAGCAACTTAGCAACGTAATTTTCTGTCTCAAAATAAGAAATAAAAAAGAGCTGGGGATATATCTCAGTGGTAGGGCATCCCTGGGTTCAATCTCCAGTACCTGTCCCCCCAAAAAAGACATATTAACCCTGCCCCCTGAGCATGAGATGGCCCCGCCTCTTAGCCCTTGCTAAGCAAAAGAGCTCACAGTCCAGGACTGAGGCCCCAGGGCACCTCCTTTTCCCCATCCCTGAGTACCTCTCTGGCTCTTTTGGTTCAAGCCCTTACAGCTGCAGAGAGGAGAACCTGTTTCAGCAAGAGCTAGCATTCCTGGGGCTGATATGTAAGCGCAAGCTGTCGTGCTCATTTGGGGTGATTAAAAGCAATTACAGAATGCTGGATTCTAAGAAGAAAGCAGAGCTCGACTTAATCATCGCCTGGGTGATGATTTCCTCCTTTGCTGCTAACAGATCCTTTGAACACTCTCCTCAGCAGGCCAGGTAGGTCCCCCAGCACCTCCTCTTTGCTGCTTAGCTGCCTAAGCAAGAGGTGCCTGCACCACTGAACTGGGCCTTTACAAGGTACCCGATCATCTGGTCTCGTCTTAAGGTCACATCTCACCTTCTTACAGATGTGTTTGAGTTTTCAAGGATGAAGATGTCATTCTCTGAACACCTGATACAGAACAAACTAGGACTAGAACATACTTTTGGATCAAAGCGAGTAAATGGAACCCAGGATTTTTGTGTGATGTCTCTATACAGTTTTATGAAGAAAGTGTATGTTTATTTTTCTTTGTTTTATCATCTCTTTTTATATAGAGTAGTAATATTTTTCATATCATCAAACTTTCTTCAAGGGCAGAGATTTTTTTTTTTTTTTTTTTGGTACCAGAAAATGAACCCAGGGGAGCTCAACCAATGAGCCACATCTCCATTCCTTTTTATTTTTATTTTGAGATAGGGTAATCTTGCTAAGTTGCTTAGGGCCTCACTAAGTTCTGAGGCTGGCCTCAAACTTGTGCTCCTCCTGCCTCAGCACCCCCCCCTCCAAGCTGCTGGGATTACAGGCATGTGCCACCATGTCTCACAAGGGCAGAAATTTTTAAAGGTTATCAAACTTACAACTCTTTGACCCAACAATCTGATTTCTAGAAATTGAATCTAAGGAAATAAAGGAGCAGAAGAAAAACAATATATAAATAAAAATGTTCATTGCATCTCTATCTGTAATAGAAAAAATGAGAAATGACTGCAGGACTCCACGGTCATTTTATATGTCAGTAGTAATAGCCTGTGTTCACTGGTTGCTCACCATGTACCAGGCATCGCTCTAAGAAGGTCACAGGGACTGACTTACTCAATCCTTAGCACAAACCTACTTGACAGACATGGGCACGTCCCTGTTGGGACACTAAGGCAGGGAGGGTAAGAAACCTGCATTTGGATCCTGGTATTTTGATGCCAGTACCTAGAGTTTTAGCATTGTTCTCTGCTTACATCAGAACTCAGCATGACAAAGGCGCTGGGGATAGATGGCAAAGCAGAAAGGCTTGCTAGTCACCTAGAAAAACAGCTAAGATAACCGTGTAGCAGTATGAATCTGCTCATGTTAGCAAGTGAACAGAAACAGAGTGTAAAATTCCTAGGATGGCAACGAGCTAAATATCTGCGTCTGTAAGAAATGGAAAGCAATATGTAACACCCAAAATAGGTGTGCAAGAATGTTGGAGTATGATACGACTTTCTCTAAAATTATCTTCAGAGGAAAGATTTTACCATGTTCATTAAAATTAATAAAAATTAATTCCGGCCACAAAAATCTCGACCTTGGCATCTTACTGCTTGTAGCACGTTGGTCTTACGTGATACTAAGGAATAAGTGAGTGGGGACTGCAGGTCCTCTTGAAGGTGCCCTGGTCAGGGACATTCTGCTAATAAGAGGCTCAATGCTGGGGGCTCCATGCTTCACCTGTGCTGCCCTTCAGATCCTGAGGTCAGCTGCGGATAAGTGTATCTTACAGTGTCCATTTTACTAAACCTCAGTGTTTGGGCCTGGTAAGAACAGGGCATACCATAGAGATATTCCTGACAGGTCACTGGAATTGTCTCCTTAGGTGGATTTCAACAACACAGTCCAAATCTGGAAATGTTCCTCAAACACACACATCTCGGAAGATAAAGTCAGTCTATGAAGAAAGAGGAAGATTTTGGTGTAAATTGACTACTAATTCAAATTATATATAATGTTTAAAGCTGTTTTTAAGGATGTAATGAATTAATGTGTTTGTATATCGTGAGGCAAAGTCAAAGAAATTAAGCTATAAGGACAGAGGTGACATAAGGAGGTAGTAAGATATTCATAGCCTTTGACCCCAATAATTATACTTCCCTTTCTGAAATTATTTCAGAGATTTTCTTTCATGAGAGGAGGTAGAAGAGAGGGAGAGAAAACCTTGTGATTCCAGATAAATCAGTAAATAGATTAAGATTTTGAAAAAAAAACGTAGTAAAGTGCTTACAGGAAAATAGTGGGTTTTTTTTCCTGATATTAACAATATAAACTATAGTTTGTACAGTAAAGAAATGGGCTGATCTAATTTGTTTAATATTCTTCTTAACTAAATATACATCATGTAAGAGTGTATTACCAAACTTGGAGACTTCACAAGCTAAGTCCACACTCAGGGCTAAGAGTATTCTTTGGTGTGTCACACCTGCTTTGTTTTGTTTATGTGCATATTTACGCTTATTTTTTTATAGTTTTATAAGCTGTTTCCCCAAGGTATGCAAACGCCGATTATAGAACACACACAGTGGCGGCCGAGGTTCCTGCTGGAAGTGCCTGGAGACTCTGGCTGGGGCATTTTGATGGTGTTCCCTCAGGTCTCAGGAACACATCAGTCCTATCATTTCTCCCCAGTGCAAAATTCCTCAGAAGCAAGCTGCTTATGGAGAGGCAGAGTAGGAACCGGGGGCAAGGTTGCCAGGAGTTGGAAGAGAGCCCTGCACCCCCAGCAGAGCTGCTAAAGGCCAGGCTGAGCCCTGCTGGCCAGGATACCCATCCAGATCAGAAACCTCTTCTTCTCAGGAGGAGCAGCTTGGCCTGGGGAGGGGGTGAGTCAATGCTCCTCTGGGCTCTCTGTGCTTCCTTCCACACTTTCCATGATACCCCTGCACACATTTTCTCCTGTGGTATTCACACTTCGCACACCAGGGCGTGGACTGACTGACTGCCTTCAGCATCTGTGCAGAATTCAGCTGTGTCAACCTTTGTCAAGCCTCCCCTGTGCTGATGGACATTTGCTTCCATTTTTGTTGTTGTTGTTGTTGTTGTTACAAATGTGAGCACTACAAGCAGTAGGTACCACGGAGGAGGAGGAGGAGGAGGATAAGGAGACTGTTCCCACTACACCACCCCTCTCTCCTCCTTGCCTACACGTGAACACCCGCAGTATTCTGTAGGGTGGGACTAGAAATGGAATAACAGGATCGCTGGGGTCCCATTTATATTTGAATAAACACTGCTATGCAAATAAAGGCTTTTAGTAAGTCTATGCTTTTTATGCATTTTATTGCTTAAAAACAACTATGTGTTTTTTTCTTGAAAAGCTAAGAAAATATATAATAGAAACACCAGTGTCAAAAAGAATATAGATAAAAAGGCAAGTCTGTTTATTCCATCCTGCATCTTCGCCCCCTCAGCAGTTTCCTGTGTGCCTTTCAAAATACCGGCATGAGTGTGCATGTGTGTATAATTATAGTTTATATCATATACATACTACATGTTATTATATATGTTATAATATGCAGTATGTATTACATGAATGACATCATAACTGAGCTCTACATACACACATGCATACACAAAAAGATACATTATGATCTCATGTGTGTTTATTCATCCATTATCTATCTATCTATCTATCTATCTATCTATCTATCTATCTATCTATTTTCTTGCTCTTTTCATTTAACAATATCTTGGAGACTATTCTATGTCCAGGCTGGCAGATTTCCCTTATTTATTTAGTTTGTTTCTTTGTTTCTGTTTTCGAGACAGAGTCTTGTTAATTCTCCCTGCCTGGCCCTCAAACTCACCATCTTCCCCAGCCCCAGAGCCTCACAGGTGTGCACCTCTGCACCAGGCTCATTCTTTTTTCTTTTTTTTTTTTTTTTTAATACTAGGGATTGAACCCAGGGGTGCTTACCACTGAGCTACACCCTCAGCCCCGTTTTCATATTTTATGTTGAAACCGTCTTGTGGAGTTGCTTAGGGTCTCACTAAATTGCTGAGGCTAGCTTTGAACTCATAGTCCCGCGTCTCAGCCTCTTGAGCTGATGGGATTACAGGTGTAGGCCACCCTGCCTGAGAACCAGGTTCATTCTTTATAAATAGCAGGATATCATAACTCTGTCCTCTGTGAGCCCAGAGAGAAGAGACAGAACCTCTGACATTGGGGTCAGGTCACCTCCTGAATCTTGTGTCCTGCCCAGGATGATCAACTCCCAGAAAGAGCCACCTGTTTCCAGGAAGTGCTTGTCCACCCCCTCTGGCACAGGTCTCTCCTGGCAGGATGATCACAGTGCAGTTGGACACCATGTAGGAGACATATTTGTTCTTTTGCTTTGCTTTGTTCTGTCTTGGTGCTGTGGATTGCACACAGGGAGTCACACAAGCCAGGCTGGTGCTCTGCCACGGACTGCACCCCACCAGCTTCTTCAGAGATGCCCTCTATTTGCCGATGACCAGGGTGCAATGCACTGGAGGAGGAACTGAGAACCATCCAAACACTCACTTTTGGGAGGGAGTGACCAATGTGTGATGGTGCTGGCCAGCTGTCCCGAGCAAAGACCTCTGAATCTGCTGACCTTGGTCACTGACTGAGGCCATTTCCAGTGACTCTCTTTTCCTGTAAAGCTGTAGTGTGGGGCCACGCCCTCCATGTTCCTTGTGTTTCTTCTCCCCATTGTTCTTCTTCCCGGCTCCATACCAGCCCACAATCCAAGCCCAAGCTGACCACTTCCTGTAGGGGACTCATCTTTCCGACAGGCCCTTCAGCTCGCCAAGCCCTTGTTACTTTTACTTTATAGACATCTGAGTGGACATTGCTGATACTCAAGGATTCATTTCCTTTCCCTTATGGGTTCATACCCTTCCTAGGGTGGGGATCATTCATCTGACACAATGTGTTGGAAATCTGGGACATGCTGGCCCTTCAGAATTTTGTCTGGTAGTGGACAAAACAGGAAAAATCCCCACAGGCTGGGTCTGGCTGCTACCTGTGTGTGTGATCTACCAAGAGAGGTGGCACGTGTGTACCTGGAACTCCCATCCCTAGACTTCCCATGTTCTTGTGGGGAGACATAGCAATGGAAAAATGAAGAAGAAAATTCCAGGTAGTGAAATTTCCATAGTAGGGAGAAGATGGGCCTGTTAAGGGTGGCTGGGTGTTGGTCTACCCAGGGCTCTGATTTCCTGCCTGGAAGCTGGTCATGTCTATCTTTTCAGTCCTGCACCTACCAGCCAGTTCACCTTGAGAGCAGTTGGGGTAAGTACCTATTATGGAATCATTTAAAATTTCCTCAGGCGCCAGACCGGCGTTTCTACCTCATGGCTTTTAGCTTCACTGGCTGGCAGAGTGGAAGGCTTTTTGACCTCGGAGTCAGGTGGTAATCTTCTGACTTAACCTGAGCTCCCTCTGGATGTTTGCAGCATATTGCCAGTGCCACTTATACCAGTTACAAAAACAGCAAATTCAAAAGGAAAGTGATCTCAAATTCCCATCAAGAAATACCTGCTAAACAGTTGGCATTCCATTCTACAATTTTCTCTCCAAGCAATTTTGGAAACCCCCTGGTTGGACTTCTGTAAAGGCTTGCACCTGGGGAACGATGCAAGGCTTTTACGGGGAGTGCTATTATAGGTCTCTGCAGGGCCGTGAGAGGAGGCCTGGGAGCTGGGCTTTACGGTCCAGTGAGGTTAGCTGTTTACTGTTCCCATAAGTTTTTTTTACTTGCAATAAAGGTCAATGGGCCTTTTTAGGGAGGAAAGCTAGACCCTGTCTAAAGCTGCAGTATTCTGTAGTCAGAGAGAGAGGCTGCTTTGGATTCTTCTGGAAAGAGGCAGTTTGTTTACCTAGCTGGAGAGCAGCCAGCTGATGAGCCAGGCCCCTAGGAATTCAGACTTGAGGCTGAAGGTGGAGTCTTAGACCGTCTGACCTGACCGCAGGCCGGGTGTGCAGGCTGGGTCTGGCTGCTACCTGGGTGTGTGATCTGCCAAGAGAGGTGGCACGTGTGTACCTGGAACTCCCATCCCTAGACTTCCCAGGCAGCTCGAGCCCCTGAGGACCGCAGTTTGCGGCCCATGGAGAGGTAAATCCAGGACAGCAGACCAGTCCCACTAACACTTGATTTTTCTCTTTTTCTTCTTAGTTTTTAAATAATGAAATCAAACTGAGTGGGTATTTCCCTAAAGACATTGGTGTTCAACATTTTTTTGTTGAATGTAACCTAAAGGACTTTTGAGAACTATGTACTCACTTCCAGTTTTAAGGTTGAGATCTAAAAGAACTCATCAACAGCTTACAGCAGGAAAGGATACAAGTTATGTTATGTTGCAAATATTGGCTTTTAAAAGAAAGATGGATGCCCAAGTACCTCTCTTGGAATATAGATGGCCGAGCAGCTTGACACAACTCCATCCGCAGGTAGAAGTTAGGATGTTGTATTCTTTCTTTTCCCCTTGAATTTTTTCATTCCTTTACAGAATTTCATCCTAGGTAACATGTACTTTGTGTTTAATAAGAGTATAGAATTTCTACCTCAGTACAGTTTTCTATGATAAAAACAAAGTAAAATTACATAAATTGTCTCTCTCTCTTGTCTTCCCAGTTGGACACAAGGGACTCCCCATGGCAAGATGCAAGACAGAAGCACGATCACCTGGGGAGTCCTTGGGACAGAGCCCTGAGGAGGCCCCTTGACCTCCTCAGAATGAGATGTGAACGAGCACTAAACATCTGCTGGGCTAATCATTGGACTTTTAGGGTTAGTAGTTACTGTAAGGTAGGCTTCGCTGTCCTGATGAATATAGGGTATAACTGATCAAAGTGACATAGATGAATTACAACTTTGGGAAGGTAATTACTAAGATTAAATATTTTTTAATTCTTGCCAGCCACAGTGGCACACACCTGTAATCCCAGCAGCTCAGAAGGCTGACACAGGAGGATCACAAATTCAAAGGCAGCCTCAGCAAAATCGAGGTGTTAAGCAACTCAGTGAGACCCTGTGTCTAAATAAGATACAAAATAGAGCTGGGGATGTGGCTCAGTGGTCAAGTGCCCTTGAGTTCAAACCCTGGTACCGCTTCCCCCCCCAATTTTAATTCTTGAAAAATGCATCTCAATAAAAATCAAGAAATCTTGTTCATATAAATGGGAAGGAAGGTGGACATAACTGGGTCACTCAATTTCCATGGAGTTACACACACATAGTGATCTATAATAAAAAATTAAACCATCTATCAACTGACTACCGAATCGAGTTCCATTGCAATGTTATTGAAGGCAAAGATTTAGCCACCCCTTGACTTCCGAAGGAATTTTCTATCCAGACTTTTATCTTACCAAGATTCCAAATTATTATTTTTTTTTTTCCTGGAGCTCCCGTGCAGATAACTACAGCAAGATTCTGTAAGATGGGAGAAATTGCCTTTGGAAAAGGCAGCCAAGTTTAGGAATGTGTCATATGAAATTTGAAAATCTGTGAGTTCATTTCCTCTAAAAATTGTGTCTATATATCTTTTGAAAGTCTCTATGAATGAATGCCCAGTGATACCTGTGCCCTATGAAAGTCACTGGGGAGAGGGAGAAGAGGCCAGAGGTGAGGCACCTCCTCGCTGGATCCCCTTTGGCTGCAGATATCCTTTAGCCCTTGGCCCATCTCTTCTGCTTGACTCCTAACTCCCATAGTGAGCAAGTTCCTGATCAAGATTCAAATCTGTAGCATATAGGCAGTTATTTAAAATCAGTAAGAAAAAATGTGGTTATTCCCACAGAAAAAGACAGCAAATGATACCAATAGGCAGTTATCAAAGGATGAAATGCAAGTGGCCAGTCCCTAAAGAAAATGTTAAAACAGAAATCATAGATGTGCAATTTAAGACAAGATACCATTTTGGAAATCAAATTGGAAAAATAAATAACATCAAGTGGTGGTTGGGAAGAAAATGAACTGGTTCAATGCCTTTCTAAATAGCAGGAAAGCAATATGCATTAAACATCTAAAAAACAGTATTAAGTTGACCTAAAAATCCTCAGTCTAAGTGTTATTCTAAAGATCAGAATTCTAAAGAATCACATACAAGAAAGAGTCAGTCTCAAATTCTATCACAATGGACATGTTGACCGGGATTCCTTGAGCATCTTGTATTTGAAATGCCCCTTCTCAATGTCACTTTCTTGGCCTCTTGGCTAAGACTCCTGATGGATTTGGAACAACTGATTGCACACTGAGTGCCAGTGGATTGGCCTCTTGCAATGGGCTGCTATTGTCTGCAGAATGTGATTTGAAGGGTAGGGGTGCCTCCTCCAAGGGCACACGAGGCAGGAGATGAGTGAGCACAGCACACCTGTAATAGTGAGGTCAGACCTGCTGTGAAGTCAGTCCAGCCTGGGACATGCACTAAGCTCTGTCCCCATGCAATGAGAACTACTAGCAAGGTTCTTGCAGGGGACCATGACATGATACATACTTGGGATATTTTTCTTATTCTAATCCCTGTCCCAAAAAGGAAAACACTGTAAAAGAGAATATTCAGTCTAATTTCATTTTTTAAAATGTTTACAAAGAAAGAAAGGATATGTAGCAATACTAGGGAATGAAATAGATCAAATTATATTTTGTGCATGTATGAATATGTCACGATGAAGCCCACTTTTATGTATAATTAGGATATACCAATAAAAATAGATACACTTGGATGGTGGGATGATGGATGATAGTTAATTTCTTATCTTTATGAAAACATTTTGCATAAATTAATTATAGTTGACATATAAAAGCATTTGGTACGTTAAGCATCAGAATTCAAGAGAATCCCCTGATTTTTAAGAGAACTGAAAAGAAACAAAGTAGAATCCAAATTCTGGAAGAGTGAAGATTGTGGTAAAGACTCAGACAAGGGGCTGCAAAGCGCCCCCATCTCCCCCACCCCATGCCTGGTGCCTGCCTAGCCTCAGCGCAGAGCTCAGGTGCTGTGGAAGAAGAGCCCTCCTCTGCTCTTCTTGCTCCCCACCTCCTCGGGGACTCAAGCCCCAGCTATACTGTATGATCTCCACATGAGGACATGTGTTATGGTTTGGATACTCTAAGGAATGGAGCCATCTGTCTATAGACATGTGAAACTGTGATCCCCCAAATAAACTTTTCCTCCTCTACAATTGTCTTGTCAGGTCTTTTAGTCACAGCCAGCAAAAAAAAAACAAAAAAACAAAAAAAAAACAACTGACTAAAACAATGTGTCATCTAGGGAGTGAGAACGGGATTCAGATGTAGAGGATGCAACTCTGATTCTGGTAGGTCACTAGTTGGGTTATCCTAAGGAAGCCACTAAACCTCTTCCAGACACAGTAAAATGGAGCTGATGACGATAACCTGTTTCTTCGCGTGGTTGCCATGTAGACTGAATGATTAATATGAGAAAGTGCGGCACACAACACACTCATGGCTCAAGATAGACTACACGTATGCATGGTCTTCAAGAGTATGACGGAACAGCTGCAGAACTGAAGATGGAAGCCTTCACCTTGACACAGCCTAGGCTCAGTGTAGGTAGAGCCCCTGGACCTGCGGAGATGCCCAGAGCTGGAGATGCCTGGCCTACCCCAGCACTTTGAGAAGTTCTGATTGTTTCTTTTCTCCATAAACAGAGGTTAAAGAATATTTACTTTCTGGTAAAAACTAGGAGCCAGTAAATAAGGAACATTGTTGAGAAACAAGCTATGGAAACAATGATGTTATTTAAATTTAAATGTTTGCCTACAGTGTTTTAGAATACAATAAATTATAGCTGCTCTTTTAAAATATTTACTGAGGAGACATTCTCTAAGATATTTGAATATTAACAATAAATGTGACCGCTAACCACAGTCTGAGATTACCACAGAGTTTGTAAAACACATCTGATACAGGAGATTTTATTTGCTTGGCTACAAAATATAAGGAATTGTGCTTATTCCAAGACTGAATACACACTCTTCATTGGAGGGTCATTTTACTCTCAAGCCAATTCAAGCCCCCACGTTGGATATGGGTTCTCATTGGCCCAGTGCTTTGGCCCCACCATGTGTATGGGTAGGTTCTCATTAGTCCAGTGAGTGTACCATACATCTTGGAACACTCCATTGCTTTGGCCCCCTGATGACAGGGCATATATGGGATGGGTTCTTGTTAGTTCACTGCTTTGGCTGTAGGTTTCTCTTGGTAGACCATCAGAAACAAAGTGTGCTTCTAGTCGATTCCACTTCTAGCAGATTCACAATTGAACACAGTGAAGTGTGATTCATGTATTTCACAATGTCATTCAAGGTGACATCTGGGGAGTGTCAGAGGGCTGTGAGAGATGATAAACTGATCTTATTGAATGAACTGTGTGTTCTTGGAGTATTATTTTGTCCAGCACTCACCTCCTTTGTAATAATACACATAATTTTAAGTGCTTTGATTATAGTGTGGTGTATAAGAAGGTTCCTTGAGCACAGGAGTGGGGAGCAGGACCTCATCTCTCCCTCCAGACCCTACAGTGGACCAAGAACCTGACAGTTACTTGCTATGAAGCTGAATCTGCTTGCAGATGTATTTTCTCAAGTTCCACCTTACTGGCCTGCCCATTATTAAATAAATAAATAAATTCCCGGTGCTATAATTTGAATATGGCTTTTCCAGTACAAAACTTATGTTAAAATGTATTCCCTTTTATGAGATGTTGAGGGGTGGAAGCAGGAAGGACCTCAGGAAGTGATGAGGGCTGCACTCTGGAGCATGGATTAACCCACCCCTGTGATTAAGGGATTGGTAGGTTAATGGGTTATCTGGAATGGGGGGATCTGCTTTAAAAGCCAGTCTGGCCAGGTCCCATGTGCTCCCTCTGCACTGCCTTGGGACCTCTGACAGCAAGAAGCCCTCACCAGAAGTGGCTCCTCAACCCTGGATCAGGACCAGAAGCCTAAATAAACCTCCTTTCTTCATAACCTAGCCAGTCTATGGTATTGTGTTATCAGCAACAGGAAGTGCACTAAGACAGCCTTAAATAGAGCAGATGGTTCTTACATAAAAATGCAACGTAGTGGAAAACATGGCGTACTATTCTGTGTACATTCCACCTGTGGCCCTCCTTGCCAGCCCCAGATGCTGGGCAGTGAAACATCTGTGGGGTGAACATGCATTTGTGCCTGAGCTGCAGCTCTGCAAACTCAGGGCACGTGGGTGAGGTGTAAGAGGCGGTGGTCGGGCTGCTCCAGGTGGCAGCAGGGTCAGCTTGAGGGCACCTTGGGTTTTGGAGAAGCATTCCTACCACTGGCTTTGGGGACGGGGACAGTGGTATCTTTTAGCTATTGTTGTTTGGTTGCCTAAGATGCTCCCAGTGCCACAGTCCAGGAGCATTCTGCTTCCGCCTTCCTAACCCAGGCCGAGTTGGCACCCCTGGCTCTCCTCCTGGCTCTGCTGGCAGCCAGTCTGGAAGCCTGGCACACGGGGAGCTCCAGTTCCAGCCTCGATGCCCTTTGCCCTGCATGCCTACCCCACAGGGTGTCTGTCTCCTGCAGCAGAACTCTGACTGGCATCCCAGGAGAACGAGAGGCCCCGCGGCACCTGGTGCCTGCTCCAGTTATGGTGACAGGAAGCATGTACGTAGCAAAGGCAACCTCTGGCTAACGGTCCCTGCCAGCCCTCACCCACTTCCCCAAGCAGGGCCATGTCCAGTGCCATTGCTTAGGTTGTATTTGTAGCATTGATTTTAAAAGACATCCAGTTGTACCTTCTTGGACCCTATACAGCTTTGAGTTTATTGAAAATGAAATTTTGATTTTTAAGAAAAAATGTAATTTTTCCATTTTGAACATATTCCAGAATGTTCTCAAAGCCAGAAAGCTGTGCACCTAAGTGGCCCTATTAAGATCCCTGTTAGAACCATTTTTACCAGAGTATGAATCTGCTTTTGTTAACACAAAAGATGTCAAGTAAACGGTGATCCCCGCCGTGAGATCACGGCAGTGGCTTCTCTCACATAAACCCTTAGAGTCAGGAACAGAGCAGCTTTGCTCTGTGCCCTGGTCTTGGGAGAGGTGGGGCCCACAGCACAGGAGGGGTGCACTGCTCAGGCTGGGACTGACCTCTCCCTGTGCCCAGTGTCCACGCTCCTGCTGGGTCTCACCTCACCTCCCATGTCTTCACTTCACTCAGATTTATTCTCATGTTTCTAAGAAAATTCTGTTTGCTATTTTGCTTTGACTTTTTTTTTTCTTAATCTTTATTTTTGCTTAGCTAAATAATTGTATATGTTTATGGGGTATCCTGAGGTTTTGATGCATGTATTTACAGAGAATAAGCTTGAAATCAAGCTAATTGACACGCCCAACACCTCACATACTTAGCATTTTTTTGTGGTGAGAGCATTTAAAATCCACTCTTTGTGATTTTGAAAGGGACAGTGCACTATTAACCATAGTCCCCATGCTGTGCACAGATCACCAGAACATTCCTTATTACTGAGACTTCAGAGCTTGTTGATCTTTGGCCGGCATTTCTCCTCTCCTGGCTGATGGCCCCAGCTCCTGCTCCCCACCACTGTGCTTGCCTTCTCTGGGTCCAGATTTCAGATTTCTCATGTGAGTGACAACATGCAGCATTTGTCCTTCTGTGCCTGGCTTATTTCACTAAGTGCAATGTCCTCTAGATTTGCCATATTCTCTCGTAGATGTCTGTTGGTTCTTTTTCAGGGCTGAAGGGTCTTTCACTATGCACATCCACCATATAGGAAAACTTCTTTGATGGGCACTTGGGTCACTTGGGTCACTCCCATGGCTTGGTGTTGTGAATGGCGCTGCAGCAAGCACAGGAGTGAAGATCTCCCCTGAGCACACTGACCCCTTACCTGAGATGCATTGTGGCAGGGCGATGCCTGGTCACATGGTAGCTGTTTTCAGGAAACTTCATACTGTTTTCCAAAGGGGCCGTGCCGATTTGCATTCTGAGCAGCAGTGCGGTGTCCTTTGTCTTCATTTGTTATCT
Source organism: Urocitellus parryii (assembly GCF_045843805.1). NCBI lineage: Eukaryota > Metazoa > Chordata > Mammalia > Rodentia > Sciuridae > Urocitellus > Urocitellus parryii. Next base: position 112,159,937 of record NC_135532.1, read on the forward strand.
TTCATTTCTGTGGTAATACCCATTCAAACAGTTGTGAGGTGACTGACCTGCCTCACCCCTTAGTCATCCCCACCCTGTCTTTCTGCGGCATGCAAGAGAGTGGGAAGATATTTAAATCACCTCCTGGCTCCTCCTGCTCTGCATAGTGTCTGACAGACATTCGCTTTTGGCTCTCTCTGCCTCCATTTCCTCCAAAGTCTCAACAGATCAAGGTGATTCATGGCTGTGCTGGGAATTTCCAACCCAACAAACATTCTACAGATGTGGTCAAGTTGAAGACTGAGCAAAAACGAATCTGTTCAGTGATTATTACTAAGTAAAACCCCTGGAGCTACAGATTTCTGTGTCAATCAAATGGAAGACTCAGTCTTTTGGGGAAGGAAGTAATTATACATCTTAAGATATAACAAGACTAGGAAATATCCAGCATCTGAGTTTAAGCTTACCTATTTTCCCTTTTTAAAATTAAATGCTTTTGTGATGCATGCCTATAATCTGAGCAGCTCTGGAGGCTGAGGCAGAAGAATTGCACGTTCAAAGTCACCTTTAGCAATGGTGAGGCACTAAGCAACTCAGTGAGACCCTGTCTGTATCTAAATAAAATACAAAATAGGGGTGGGAATGTGGCTCCACCGTCGAGTGCCCCTGAGTTCAATCCCCGGTACCTCCCCCTCCCCCCAAAATTAAACACTTTCTTTTGAGATGATTATGCGCTGTTTTAAGAATGGCAGTGAGATCTTGTGCACCTTTACGCAAAGCCAGTATCTTGTGAAGCTGCAGCACAGTAACCACAGGCATGGAGGTGGCACAACGCTGGAAGCTCCCTTCCCCACAGGACTCCCTCCTGCTGCCTTGTTACGGCCTTCCTGCCTCTGCTCACCTCTCCCCTTTGGCCTGGCAACCAGACAACCACTCTTTTCTTTACAAAAGTGACATTGGCCCTTTCCATTTCAGGAATGAGCTAATCTCCTCTGACTGCGTGACTGTTCGCTGCAGTGACCCACTGCAGGACCATGCCCTGGCATCTGCGCTCTTCTCCCACCTGCTCTGTGCCCGAGAAGGCTGACCTCGAGGACCCCACTACCTGGCTGCCTGGTCTTCCAGCTTCCAGTTGGCCTCAGGCATTGGTGGGAGGCAGGGGTTGGGGAGAAGGGCGGGGGAGAGGTTTGTCCTTGGTGCTGGCTCCCCCCATTCCTTGTCATGGCTCCAGCACTGGCCCCTTAGCTGTGCTAGGGCTGAGGCTCCAGTGAGGTGGCCACACTTCTGTGGCTCGGGGCTCTTTAGGTTCTGGACACATTGTTCCAATCAGGCCTAGGGGCGATGGAGGCTCCAGATGGCTCACAGGTATCTCATGATCCATATTAGTGTCCTCAGCTCTGTGAATGGGTGAGGGCTCCATAACCCTCAGCCAAACTCTTGGAGCACAGGCCATCTTCTCCTGCCACCGGCTCACGGATGGGGTGACTTTGAGGACTGATTTAAAAATAGTCTGTCTACTCCCAGAAAGCTTTTCAGCACCAGGAACTCTGATTCCTGTGAGTCTGCATCCCCCCATCCACCCATCCATTCCCTTTCCCTCTGCCTGTGCTCTTCAACTCCTCGTCCTCTTGCTCCTAGCCCAGCTCCTGGTGCTGCAGGAGGTGCTTTTAGGTTTGCTCTTGGGGTCTCCAGCTCAGCCCCTTTCTAGTTACCATCCTTCCTGGGTCCCCGAGGAAGACCCAGCAAGCTGTTTCTGGAGACACATCCTTCTCTGCCGCGGCCTGCGTTTGGAAAGAGTGTGCAGGTTGTGGAACTGCTGGCGCCTTCTCTCTCCTCTGATTTGCCACCTCTCCCTTCCCCAGAATGGACCTAGGCCCCTGTGTCCTCTGATCCAGGCCCACTGGTGTTAGGCACTGTTCTGGCAGGGGCCATCAAGGACGCTGGCTTCATGTTCTGGAAATTGGGGTGACAGGCACACTTTGGGAAGGGAGAAGAGAGTTAAAAGAGCAGAAGGAGAAGAAAAGGAGGAAGAGGACGAGGAGGAGGAGAAGAGTAGGGGAGGGAGGGAAGAGGGAACAAAGAAGTTCTAGAGAGGACAGCGTGCCCCCGATTAAAAAGGGATGAGACCTCAGAGATCTGGGAGACCTCGGCTGCTGAGTTGCCTACTGTCAAGTGGGAAGACTGTTTTGGACTCTGGATTTATCAATAATGACCTTAACAGATAGAGGAGTACAGAGGAGGAAGAAATCTGATAGTGATGGAGATTGAGTTCCTCCATAGAGAATAAGTCTTTGATCTAGGAAAAAAAATAATTCTTAAGCTATGTAAGTTTTAGTTGGATTCAAGTAGAGATGAAGAGTCACGGGGATTTCTTTCATAATGAGTTTGTGGACCTCGGTTCATAGTCCCTCCTATTAAATTGTTTGGTGCCGCAGCCTTAATGCCGAGATGCTCAGCATCCTGGAATTCAGTTCAAAAATTCCTGGTGTTCAGTTCAAAAGGCTCGAGAGTTCTCTTTCAATGACAGCAAATACCTCGTCACTGTCATATGGTGTCCGTTATGGATCAAAGCCAAAGCTTAGCAAACACTAAATATTTGACTGAGGTTAATCATTTTACATCCATTACCTCATGTATCTTAGCAAAAACCCTGTGAAATTTCCATAATTTTGCAGACAAGAACTTAAATAATTTGTCCAAGGACACACACCCTCAGCAGAAGATTCAGGACTCAATGAGCCAGGACTCAAATCTCTCTGAGTGGTTATGCCCTGTGGCCTCTATTGGTGGATTACTTCTCACCTGGACATGGGTGGAGAAGATGGCTCTTCCCAGTGGCCCTGGTTGCCCATCCCTTTTCTCCTGGGTGCTCCTACAGACCCTTGGTCTTTGAGCAGGAGACACGTGCCCCTCCATCCTGCCCAGGTGGACCTTCGCAGGTGAGCAGGTGACCTCATCACATTCATTCTCCTTAGTAGCGGTCAGCATCACTGATGTTTGTATCTGCAGGATGGTTATTTGACCAAAATCTCTCTTCTTTCATCCGGATCCTGAAATCTGAGGAGACTGGGTCTTGTTTTGCTCCCCATCATCTCCAGCCTGACACATGAGAATGCTCCATAATTGTGAATTGGTTGCATGAATCTTCTATTTCAAGAACTACAGACTCAGAGTCAGAGTGGCCCCAGCTTTTTTTGACCCCACTCACCCACCAGGGGTCCTTTGGCCCCATCATAACCAACGGGTGGACCCTGAAGTTTGAACACTGTCTTTAGGACACAGATGCTGGTGTTGGCCACTGGCCAGGGAAGCATGCTGAAGAGCTCAGCACACCCCCTTCTCCTCCACCTGTCTCCTCTTCAAGCTGTGCCAGTGCCCTGCACCAGCCTCATAGGACCCCTGTGCACATTCTGAACAAGTACTCCTCAAGTTCAGTGCTCAGGGACAGATCCAAAATGGCCAGATCAATATGATCAGATTCTGAACCCTACCTGCTCGTCCCCATTTGACTCCTGGTCCCCACCCGACTCCCAGGCTGTAGTCTGTCTACAGTCCTCCTTGGGAGGTGGGGAGACTAGTGGCTTTGCTCTACTCATCTGTTTCAATTTCTACGTCATAATCTCAGGGCTTCCTCAGGATGGCTCTCAAAAGCCTGCTCCCCACTCACAAAGTGGAAGATGTGCCACTTCTCATTCTCAAGCTAACCATCCCATTTCCTTGACACAGTGAGTCATGTAAGGAAAGCAGGGGGAGACGAGCATAAATTCAGCCTTGAAAGTTATCCTCCTGGCGCATTGTGTCACCACCCAGCTCCGGGTGTACTGGTGCCATTGATTCTTTCAGCCTTGAGAAAAGAATCCAAATATTTTTGAGAGGAGACCGTTTTAGTGAAGAGATTATTTTCTTTTGAGGAAATTCTCATTTTAATTTCCAACAGAATGCCTTTCATGAAGGAGCTCATCCATTCATGGGATATTTACTAAGTTACCCTGGGTGCCAGCACGCCTGCCTTCAGACTGCTCTTGTTGAAGGGGACGTGCCTATGAATCACAGGAATCCCTGTGATGAACAAGGCCATCTCTGTTCTGATGAACTGATTTCTGGCATAATTTTAGCACAGGTCTGTTAATCCACTCACCAATTTTTCTGAACCACAGCTCCACCTTTAGATCTTGGTGGAGGAAATACGTGGCAAGCACTCATGGCTCAGTGGCAGACATGCAGATAATCATGTTGCCTTTTTTTTTTTTCCTGTTTTTTATTGGTTGTTCAAAACATTACAAAGCTCTTGACATATCATATTTCATACATTAGATTCAAGTGGGTTCTGAACTCCCATTTTTACCCCAAATACAGATTGCAGAATCACTTCGGTTACACATCCACGTTTTTACATACTGCCATATTAGTGACTGTTGTATTCTGCTACCTTTCCTATCCTCTACTATTCCCCCTCCCCTCCCCTCCCATCTTCTCTCTCTACCCCATCTACTGTAATTCATTTCCCTCCTTGTTTATTATTCCATTCCCCTCACAACCTCTTATATGTAATTTTGTATAACAATGAGGGTCTCCCTCCATTTCCATGGAATTTCCCTTTTCTCTCCCTTTCCCTCCTTTTGTCTCTGTTTAATGTTAATCTTTTCTTCCTGCTCTTCCTCCCTGCTCTGTTCTTAGTTACTCTCATTATATCAAAGAAGACATTTGATATTTGTTTTTTAGGGATTGACTAGCTTCACTAAGCATGATCTGCTCTAGTGCCATCCATTTCCCTGCAAATTCCATGATTTTGTCATTTTTTAGTGCTGTGTAATATTCCATGGTGTATAAAAGCCACATTTTTTTATCCATTCATTGATGTGTCTGCATTGAAGTAGTATGTTGATTTTAAATCCTTTGGGTATAGACCGAGGAGTGGGATAGCTGGGTCAAATGGTGGTCCCATTCCAAGTTTTCTGAGGAATATCCATACTGCTTTATTCTATTGAAGGGCATCTAGGTTGGTTCCACAGTCTAGCAATTGTGAATTGTGCTGCTATGAACATCGATGTGGCAGTATCCCTGTAGTAGGCTCTTTTAAGGTCTTCAGGGAATAGACCTAGAAGGGCAATAGCTGGGTCAAATGGTGGTTCCATTCCCAGCTTTCCCAGGAATCTCCATACTGCTTTCCAAATTGGCCGCACCAATTTGCAATCCCACCAGCAGTGTGCAAGTGTACCCTTTTCCCCACAACCTCGCCAGCACTTGTTGTTGTTTGACTTCATAATGGCTGCCAATCTTACTGGAGTGAATGCCTTTAAAGAAGGCATAGAGAAGGGCAAGCTGGGGACTCCCAGCAGCAGGTGCTGCTCAGGCTTCAGAGGCAAGAGAATATCAAGTGGAAAACGTGGTGGAGACTGCGGAAATTGCAAAGGGAGGCAGGGGAAGGAAGAGTGTGTTTGGGGAATGACAAATTTCATGTGTTGGGACCAAATGAAATGGCCTTTGTCTAGCAGAGCCCTACATGCCAGGGGGCTCAAGCTTTCTGAATCTCTTGCTCCTTCTTTCTGGGTAAGTGTACCACAAGAGTGCTCATGGGCACCTGGCTGTTGCAGGGCACTAGAGAGCAGAAAGTGTAGGGTTGGCTGTGAAAGTAAGACTGTCTGGGGATCCAGTTCTCAGATACTGCAGTGTGCCATGCTGCAGGGCCTCTGCTTCCATCTGTGGCTCTTTATGCCTGTGCCACCCGTGTCTCTGTGGGAGGACGGCCTTGGACCCTGAGTAAAATCCCAGGCTTTTGGTGAGCATTGCTCATGCAGAGCTGAAGTTCAACTGTGTTCTTAGGCTAACAAAAGGGAAAGAATTTTGGAAAGCAGACATTTATGGAAGACATGTTTGAGGGAAACCACTATTAGGTCAAGTGCTCTGCTTGCGTGGCAGCTCAGATTCTTGGATCCTTTGATTATAGCTGGTACTTCCTGATCCAGTCCATGCAGAAAGGTACCACAGTAGGTTTCATACACTTCCTGAACTAAGATAAAAGCTATGAGTTCAGCTCCAGATCCAGACAGTGGCCTCCTCTTTTCCTCCTCAGCACTCACAGGACGACGAGTAGGGAACAAGCGTACATCCTCAGTCAGTTATCCTGCAGTTGCTCTAGAAGAACCCCCACTGTCATAAATGGAAACGCAGTAGGAAGACCAAGTTGCTTCTCCATTGATGAGCCTACCAGTTCTAAGAGGTTGTCACCCACTCTTGCCATGAGGATGTGGGTGAAGGCACACTCATACGTTGTTGGTGGAACTGCAAATTGGTGCAACCACTATGGAAAGCAGTATGGCTATTCCTCAGAAAACTTGGAATGGGACCACCATTTGACCCAGCTATCCCACTCCTTGGTCTATACCCAAAGGATTTAAAATCAACATACTACTGTAATGCAGCCACATCAATGTTTATAGCAGCACAATTCACAATAGCTAAACTATGGAACCAACCCAGATGCCGTTCAACAGATGAACTTATACACAATGGAATATTACTCAGCCTTAAAAAAGAATGAAATTATGGCATTTGTACATAAATTGATGGAATATCAGGCTAAGTGAAATAAGCCAATTCCAAAAAAAACAAAAGCTGAATGTTTTCTCTGATAAGTAGATGCTGATCCATAGTGGAATGGGGGTCGGGGAGGATAGGGAAGAATGAAGGAACTTTGGTTTGTGTAGAGGGGAGTGAGGAGAGGGTTAGGTTTGTGGAGATGGGAAGGACAGTAGAATGAGATAGACATTATTACCCTATGTACATGTATGATTACACTACTGGAGTGACTCTGCACCACGTACAGCCAGAGGAATGAGAAGTTGTGCTCCACTTGTGTACAATGTGTCAAAATGCATTCTACTGTAAAATAAATAAATACATAAATAAACAAACGAAAGAAAAGAAAAAACCAAACTCTTGTTATGTCATGATTTGGAAAATGAAACTCTCACTGATCTGGAAAAAAAATGCTTAAAGTTGTGAAATGTACAAACTGCATGATAAAGTTAAACTGGGAGTTCGAGGGCTTGGATGCAATTGTGCTCTGTGTCAAAAGCTTGCCTCCTTTTCTGAGAGTGTTACTCAGAGGTAGCATCAGGTTCCAATTTGCCTGCGAGGGGTGGTGGGGCGGTTGGTTTTCAGGGCATACACTTCCTTGCCACTCAGTTCAGCATCATGCTTTTAGCATCTGACTTTTGTGGGTACAGGGAGCTCGGCACCAAGCATTTGAAGTTACGGTGACTGCAATTACTTCACCCGTATTCTTTGGTTAACAGCAAACATTTTTTTTTCCTTCCCATGTACAACATTTACAGGCTGTTTTCTTTGAAAGATCTCAAAAACATAAATGTGCAGGTTTGCTATAATAAACATCAATTCAGGAATTACTTTTTAAAAGAAAAATCTAGTCCAACTTGCTGTAGACAGTTTTATATATTTAGTGCCCTTTTTTTTTTTTTAAACTAAGGAAAACTTAAGACCATTCTATGCTGCCCCAGAGACTCCTGCAGCCCATGCAGTATAGACCTTTGTATTTATTAAAATAATTTTGTGTAGAGTCTGGCCTTCAGATGCAAGGAGGATCGAGGCACAGCCTGTGGGCACAGCAAAGGTGATCGCTGGCTACACAGAAAACCACCTTTCTGGTCCAGGACAGGGGTCCTGGGTCTCCAGGCTGACAGCCACCAGGCACACACCCGAGCATGTAAAGTAGCTAAGTGGAGACTGCAGGGAGCTGAGGACACATACTACCCCCAGAGAGCAGGGCTTCCCAGTTCTGTCGACTGTGGCCCTGAAGGGCTCTGACTCCAGAATGTTCTACTGCCTGCACTTACTGATTCTTCCGGAAAACCCAGACCCATAGTCCTATTTGAACTCTCTGGCTAAAAAATATGCATGACCCATGGGCAAATGCCTGTAGGCTGCCTGTTTTCAGGCTCTGGTGTAAACCTGTGTGAATTCACCACCTGGCTTGTCATCACAGACCAAGATTCCCCCACCATGGCCACGTCTGGCCTGTTTTGGTTTTCTCAGTTCCTAGAACAGTGCCTGGCCCTTAGTAGAGGCAGAGATCACTGCTACCAAACTACTGATCTGCACGGATGTGCCAGAGAAGGTTGTTGTTTGAGCTAGAATATCCTGTTGGATCTTGTGGACACCTGGCGAATTCATCGTTCAGGACTGTTACACACTGTGTCCCCTCCAGGCAGGGGGCCCCAACTGCAGAATGAAGCTCGAGTCTTCGGATGTGTTTGATCAGGAGAAGATGAGGTTGACATTATGAATTTGCATGGAAAAAGAGATGAACGGAGGGTCTTTTCTTACATAAGGAAGCAGACATTAAGTGAAGGCCTATTCTCTTTTGCTCATTATTAGTTTCTTGGGACATCAGGAATGCTCTCATGACTGAATTAATAGCTTACCTCAGTTTAGTTAGATTTTACTCACAAATGATAACTGAGGAAAGATTTCCCTCTAGTTCTGAATGTGTGACAAGGGGGTTTCTTCTCTGTCCCCAGTTCTCCTAGGGCTTCTAAAAACAGGGCTGATGAGCGATGGCTCAGGAAGAACTGTCACACTCCATCACCTCCTGGGGTTGCAATTTAGTGAGAAAATGGTTTTTATATTCCCTTCCCACAAGTAAGTAAGCCAGCCCACAAATTCATGGCAAGTCCATGAATTATTTAATAATCAACATTGATATTTTTCCCAATTAAAACTCTTCAGGATTCTGCAATTTCACCCCAAAGCACCTCAAAGGGTGGGTTTGGATTGGGGTTTGTGCTGTTATTATCATCATCCTTGTTTTGCAGATACATACTTGAGAGCTTTACTTTTAATCTAGAGCTGTTGTCCAAGAATGTGCTAGTAACCACTGCCCAGTCCTGAATCACCTCCTCAAAGTCTTCCAGTCTTGTCAATTATTACCTTATGTAAATAGTTTATGTAACGAAAAAGAATACAAGGTGGAAAGAACCCATAACGATTGAGAGGGCCACTACATAACTTAGAAAAGCATAGGAAAAAAATTACAAGAAGAGACAAACCCACAATTCTAACCCGATTTTTTAAATACATACCAAAAAAAATTTGATAAATCACCTACACAACTATGGTTTTGAGGGGATCGATGTTCATGGTGGCTTTCCATGTGTGTGCATGGTTTTGTGGGAACCCTGCACTATCTGCTCAATTATGCATAAACAGAAAACTGCCCTACAAAAACTTATTAACTTAAAAATTATATACACACATACTCTTAAAATGAACATGACAAAAATGTTAGAGTCAAATGACAGTGGAGTCTCTTTAAAGCAGAACTTCCTCTCTGGACAGCAGTGCCATTCTAGAAAGACCGTGTGTGACACAGGGGACCTTCTCCAGGTTGCTCTGCCTGCCTTGTGCTTCCGTGGCTGTGTTCAGTCTGAGAGCCCCACCTTCTTGCACAGAAGAGCAAAGTGAATCTCAGAGAGTCTAACCTGCATGAGACCCCCCCAGGGAAGGAGCCTCCACACTGAATCCAGGTTATGTGATGGCTCTACTGCCTGCAGCCAGTGCTTCCCTTTGAATTTATTTTTCTTTCTACTGCATGTTTTCCAATGGATGCTCAGTGTTTCCACCACTGTAAACAACAGAGCAGCGAATGACCACCTCCCTCATACTCTTTGTCCAGCTGTTTAGAGATGTTACTAGAATCTGCATTATTACACCAATGGCTTATTTTTAAATTAGTATCTGTTAAGTACCATGAATCCTGGAATCCACCTCCCTATATTTCATGATGTTAGCTTGCTGGAGAAACAGGGGCTGTTTCTGGTTGGAGGAGCTGCCTCCCTGGTCCTGAGGACGGGCTGGTCCAGCCAACTGCTTTCCCTTGGCATCATCTAACTCGTTCCTCCATCTCCTGGATAGACTGTGAACTGGTAGTTAACACAGAGGCTCCATTTGATTTTTAAGCAATACTTGGTAAAAGCTAACTGTGTCAGATGAAAGCAGTCCCCTTCCAGTGTTTCAATGCCCCTTCATGAACACCAGAAGCTTCCTAAGTCATGGGCCTGGTTCTCTTGGAGGTCTGCTCCTTGTGAAACTGGGTGGGCTGACATCATGGCACCCTTACCCCTCTGACATCTTGCTGGTTGGAATAGACCTGTGAGCTGCCTTTCTAGTTCCTGCTCCATTTCTTCTTTCCTGTCTGCCCAATCTAGAACCACTGGGAGATGGTCCAGGACAAACACTGCCCACAGGGGCTATGGTCACGTTGTCTTGGAGAGATGCTACCTCTTCTCCTTATATTGCCCCTAGGCATGGTTTGAAAGAGCAGTTCCATGTGATCCTGTTGTATCTGGCCTTAGCGAGGAAGACCTGGAGAGAAATCCAGAAGGTGTCTACATGCCACCAGTGACCCCACTCATCTTCCCGTGAGTCCTTCCCACTGTGACATGAAGCTTCACCCAGCCTGACTCTGGTCAACAGCTCTGCCTCATGGGGGTGCTTCTCTGTTCCTTGCTCTCCTCCCCAGTGTATGCTGGGTGCACAAACATTCCCAAGGGAGCCATTTAACACTTGACTCTGGGTGCTACCTGTCTATACTGGGTTCACTCGAGCCCCCAGAGCAGGACCCAGAGGTCCAGATACAACATCTTGGTCAGGAGCATAGGCTCAGGAGGCAGCAGACCTGGAGCAGAAATCCCATCATTGCATTTCCTACCTGCCATATCACCCATTCATGCACATCCCAGTTTCATCTTTATAAAATGAGAATATTAATATTACTACGTGGGGTTCCTGAAGATTGCACGAGGGAGCCAATGTCTACACCAATGCTTGGACTAGGGAAATGCCTCAAAGTGGAGTGTCACTGGTAGTATCATGTGCCTGTCTCAAGGCTACGTCCCTGGCCCTTCAGTTTCCACAGGGCAGGAGAGGTGATATATCACGATTTAATATTTAATGAAACAATGAAGTATAGTTAACTTTAATGCAGCTACACGGTTAAAAGCAATCACATGTTCCTGAAGGTAGGCTCATAAAATCATAGAGCTGGAAGGGGTTTGCAAGTCCCTTATTTTACTGATGCCACAGGTTGGGCATCTCCTCTAGAAGGCTCCCTGCAGCTCCCAGGTCTGGCTCTGGCTGGCATGGCCTCCAGGGTCCACTGGTGCTAAAGGCTCCCTTGAGTTGCACGGTTGAGCCAGGCAGGATGACAGGTAAACTGAGAATACTTCTGAGCTGTACCTCGTGGGTATTCCAGTGAATGGAAAGAATCAAGAACAATTTAATCAAGAGACTGCTTAAAAAGTACTGAGGATACAGCCTTCTTTGAGCATTGAGCCATGATTGTCAATGCAGACCCTGGTCCCAGAGAACATATCCCTATGTTGCAATGTCACCTTCAGGAAAGGAACAGAAAGACACAAAGAGCTCCCTTTGAAAATAATTACCAAGTTGCCATATTAACATACACGGTTAAGGTTAAGCTCTGCCAGGGGGCATGGAAATGGAGGGCAGCCCCCATGCCCTGTGAGCTGAGTGCAGGGGTGTGTGCTGTGTGTAGCTTGAGGTTGCTCCTCCTGGTTTTTCTTTAACTATCCTTTTAATCTTTTTGTCTCTGGCTAATCATTATGCACAGACAAACACGATTATCAAATTTTAATTGTGCTCTCACAGATGCTACACAAGCCGTGATAATAAAATGGCATTTGTGATTGGCTTTGCTAGCTTGTGGACTCAATTGTGCCCTAAGTTGTATGTGTGAAATGCATTGACTTGTCTGCAAAGTAGTTATGATTTAGTCCAGCTGCTTCTTTCTTGTTTAGATTATTCAGCCTAGTACTGCTCCTCTAAAAACAGTTGATGCATATCAATACCATATTGATTTTTATCTTTCAACATTTTATATGCAGAAAGCTTAAAGAATTAAAGGTAGTTGCACACTTCACGTTCACTAATTCAGAGCGCCTACTCTGCTGCAGGCCTGTATCACTCCCTGGATGTACAGAGATAACTGATGCATGGCCCGTGCCTCATTAGACTTCAGTCCAGGGGGACGTGTCCTTCCCTGTGGCCTTAATTACCCTCTAAGTGATAATGACTTTCAGGCTCCCAGGACTGTTTCTCTCCTCTCCTTTGAACTCTGGATCCACGAATATTCAGAGACCTACTGGACGATTCCACTTATTTATTTTAAAGGCCCTTCAGCATCAGCACGTCCTAAACCAAGCTTATCATCTTTGTTTCAAAAGTGCCTCTCCATCCAAACCTTCCCAGTTTCAATAATGTCACTCACAACCCCAGAGACTTGGGGTTATCCTCAGGTCCTTCTTCTCTATCATGTCCCTTTTAACAAGTCCATGAATCCTGCAGTTTTCTTCCCAGCCTCACAGGACGCAGACACATTCCCTCGGTCCTCCTGGTACTGTCTGGTCCAGCCCACTCTTATTCCTCCCTTGCCTGGTAAGTGGGTCCCACTTGGTTTCCATGACTCATGATCAGCCACAGTGGCCATGCCAGAGGTGGACCTGGGCTTGCCACTCCCTTCCAGAGCCATCGGGGCCTCCCTCTGTCTTGAGCCTAGACATCTTCTCCTTGGCCAGGGTTGCTGGGCTGGGCCACTTTGCCCTGTCCCTCTGGTAACCTGCACCATCTGCAAGGAGCTTACAGCCACCCGAGAGTACCAGCCTGTGCTCTAGTTTCCAGGTCTTCTGGGCTGCCCTCTTCCCAGAACCTCCTCAGGCTAAGGGGAAGGACAGTTCCTTGGGAGCTTTTCTTGTCCTCCGGACAGCACTGAGAGCTCTGCCACCATAGAATCCTCCACTTTCCTTCCTGTAGCAGTTGCTCATGGTTCTGTGGTTTTCCAGCTGTCCTTCCTTGCTAGCATGCAAGCTCTGGAGAGGAGACACCCCAAGTTGCTCACTGTTGGAAGCATGCAGTAATAAGTATTTTTTGAATAAATAAATAAGAGGCACAAGGTAAATATGCTATTTGTGATAGATGCTCTGGGGGAGGTATTCATAGAACGGCAGGCATGCTCTCCATATTTGTGGGATGTGCTAATAAATAAACAACATGCAAGAGTGAGTTCATTTAGGAGAAAATCTTTCCCTGGAGAAGAGTGGAGCAAGAAACCCTGGAGAGGGGAGATGGTGCTTGTGGTTCATGGTGCGTACAAGCCTTCCAGGTAGCTAGGCTTGCTAATTGCATCACGCAGCAGTCAGCTGGGCTCTGAGACCTGATGTGACAGACACATTGAGAACAGTCAACTGATTTATCAAGGATCACAAGCAATTGAGAAGCTCATTTGGAAGAGACTGAGCACTGCTGTGTTAGCCCCAGAGACCTGGTTTCAGGCAAATTGAGCTGAAATATCCCCTCATTCTGTTAACTCAAGCTCTGAAATTAGCGTTGAGCCCAAGAGAAGGCTTCTGTCTCTTAAATCAGTGACATGGCTATTGCTCAGCTGTAAACTTAAGGGTATCGGGTTGTTTCAATAGGTGATCGTTCACTTTTTCAAATATGTATTTGGTCATAATTTTCATTACCAAAATATTGAAGGTATTGGAAAGCCCTAAGACAGGCTCTGTTGGTTTCAACTTGAAGGTTGAGTAGATCATGACAAAAGAGAAACCCCAGTGCTTATGGGGTTTCCATACACTCCATGCACACAGGTGTGTGATCCAGGTGTGTGATCCAGGTGTGTGACCCTGAGTCACACACCTGTGTGCATGGAGTCTACACTCACCTGTGTGCTCACCTGGGCTACATTTATCACCACAGGTTGAATGAGGAGGTACCCCATGCACACAGGTGTGCAACACAGGTATATGACACAGGTGTGCAACAAAGGTATGTGACACAGGTGTGTGACACAGGTGCATGACTCTATAGTCACTCATGTGCTCACCTGGGCCGCATTTACCACCACAGCCTGAAAAAGGCACAGAATGAGAACATTCTGTCAGATTCTGTCAGAGAGAGAGAGAGAGAGAGAGAGAGAGAGAGAGAGAGAGAGAGAGAGAACACCACAGTGCCCATTGATCACTTTTGAAACACTCTGAAACTTCTTAACTAAAATCTTAAAAAATGGAAAGGCTCTGTAAGTTTGTTCTGGTAAGTTCCAGCTCTAGAGGTACCTTCTTCTACTCTCCTGAATCTCCCTGTAGGTGGATTTTCAGACTTGCTTGGGTTTAGTGCAGGTGTGTAGAATAATGCTGTTTCATGGGACTGACGTTGGCTCTCTCCAGTCACCATCAAGAATGTGCAAACACAGCCATGGAGACCCCCTACTTTCCTAATGCTTTCTCCAGTGTGTGGGCATTTCAATTCCTGCTGCTGAAAGGGACACTGTTCCCTCATCTAAAGCATTAACAGCTGGCATACCAAAAGTGGCAGTTCAATTACGGGTGGGTTGGGATCCAGGCAGTCCTTTCTGATAACTTTATCTGCTTGGTCTACATCCAAGACTGCTGGCAGGAAATCATCTCTGAATTTCTTCCCAAATATAAAGTTGGATGATTTCATCTCCTGTCTTTATATATATATTTTTTATTCTTGAAGGAAAGAGACCTTAGGATTTGTATTCTTCTGTATGAAAATAGTCTCTGCTTCAAAGAAACTCAAAGTACTTTCAAAAATGTCTGATATTGTAATATTTTCAGGTAACGAGTAAAGTCACTTTTGAATAATCCCTTTATGACATCAGTTCTTACCAAAGACAACACCTCTCTGTTGATATTCAAGGGTGACATAATCACCCCTGTCGTATGAATATAGCACTCTTAGTTTTGAGATTTAACAAGTTTCATTCTGTCTTCCTAGTTACCAGCCAGAGCTACTGTAAGTCTTTGCCTCACAATTTCAGTGATCTTGAGAGCACTATTTGGATCTACATTATGAGAAGATTCCCTGGTCTTCTCTTGAAACCCAGGGACTAATCAAATCATTAGATAAGAAAATTATATGGTCCCACATTTTTTTCCAGTCACAGGATAGTTTTTTAGATACTGAGTTAATCAGTTAGCATCTTTTCTTTTTGTAGGGCCTGGATAAGAAAGGTTTTTGTTGCAGCAGAGTAATATTTTGAAATATTATTGAATGTCTTTTTCTGTCTTAGTAATTTTCCTTTGTCCTCAGCTTGAAAGAAATATACACAAAGCAGCTGGCGGCAAGAGTCATTACCCTCAGCTTTGAGTTTCAAAAGCTGGTCTTCAAAGTCAGATTTTCCACCCTGAGAGTAAGGTTCTTGATAAGAGAGTTTTTTTTTTTTTTTTTTTTTTTTTAGTTGTAGATGGACATAATACCTTAATTTATTTTTATGTGGTACTAAGGATCGAACCCAGTGACCTACACATGCTAGGTGAGCGATCTACTGCTGAGCCATAACCCCAGCCCCATACACTGTTTGCTTTATAATCCCCAAAGCTTGGTTATCAAAACAAAGCCATAGAGAACATAGAGTTTTTACAATGAACATAAAATAGGAAGCTAGGAAATAGAACCATTACTTGGATGGGTGCAGATCCTGACAAAGAGGGGCAGGTGAAAAAGAGAGCTCTCTCCCCCATTTTAGCTGAGTCTGGGTGGGAGGGCAATGGGTGAGTTTCTAGGTCTGAGGGGATTCTGTGCTACTTCCTGTCATGGAACTAGAGCTGGCTGGAGGAGATTTCAGGCAGAGACAGCCTGAGGCATTCCCACAGGAAGCACATGGCCCCAGGGGATGGTTCTGCCAGTAGAGATGGTCCACGTTTCCTAAGGTGTAGATTGGAACTGGGTGCGGATCAGTGGACCCAAAAACTCCATACAGCTAGTACAAACAGGGTTGCATGAGTGACCACAGAAAGAAGTGTGGCACTTACATGTGGAGACAGAGAAGAAAGAGGCCAACAGATGCATAAGAACTGAGAACAGCAGGGTTAGGACAGAGGGCAGAGGACCACACACACCAGTCCCTGCTCTGAGGATGTGCCAGGCTCCAGAACTTAGAAAGTTCTGAATTGCTGAGTACTGAGTTATTCTTTCCTCCAAACAGGCTGAGTTTAACCTGGTGATAAGAAGTTATTTTTAATCATGAATACACTTGAGATTTTGACCATTAGCAGAAATAGGAACTCAAGAGCTGAGTGCAATTATGGAAATAAAGATATTTATATTTTAATGTTAATTATATTTTTAA
The DNA here is from genome assembly GCF_045843805.1 of Urocitellus parryii. Classification (NCBI taxonomy): domain Eukaryota; kingdom Metazoa; phylum Chordata; class Mammalia; order Rodentia; family Sciuridae; genus Urocitellus; species Urocitellus parryii. Next base: position 112,176,105 of record NC_135532.1, read on the forward strand.
TTTCTAGAGATACTGTCTCTTAAAATTGTTTGGCATTTTTTATGAGTTCTTGCTTCTTTTTGCTATTTTTCAAATGTTAAAATTTTTTAAATATAACATGCATTTTCCCTTAATAATCTGTGTGGTAATTACCATATCCAAGCCTGTGAGTGTCCAATTTTTCTGTCTGTATTCTTACTTATGGTGCCTTGTTTCTTTGTGTGCTTGGTTGTCTTTGATTCTGTGCTACTCATTACTCTTGAAGCAAGAATATCTGAGGAATACCAAAAGGAACAGCACTCACATGTGTTACCTTAGGAATTCAGGCAAGCTCTTCTTATAGAGGCAGTGGAATTTCTTCTATTTAAGAAGAAAGTGTAAATAAAATTTAATGGTATTATGTTAGTTATAGAATTAGAGAAGCAACTCATTGTTTATTTTTTCCCCTCCAAAATTTTGTGTCTTGATTCTAAAGAAATCTGAAATCTGAACAGCAAATGGGCACCAGTAAAATAAAAAAATATATATTTAGGATTTTGAGAGTAGGATACAGTTTTAGCTTTGTCATTAATTTTCTGTTTTTTTTTTTTCATAATGGATTTAATAAAATTATTTTTACTAAGTTCTGTGGAAGGATTCAAAGCAAAAAGAAACCCAGCTACCTGTTGTGGAATTTACCATCTCTTTGGAGAGGTCATGCTGTGAAAATGCAGTTCCTCAGAGAGCAGGGATATGGTGTACTTTGTTCAGTCTGTCTCTGGGGCCCAAGGCGGGGCCTGATACGTAGTAGTGAGAACATGAATGTGAATTGAATAAGTAAAATGGCAGCACACTCACCTGGGCTCAGGGTGTTAAGGACATCTGAGAACCAAGGCTAGGTATGACCCACTGCATCCTGAGAGAGGTTTTGGCATTTGATGGGTGGCCATGGGTTAGTGAAGAGGAAGTCTCAAAGTGGAAGAAGGCAAAGTGGAAGAAGATTTTTAAGTGTTCACAAGATTTAATTTATGGAGGTGATGTGAGTACAACATGAACAGGCCCATCCCACAGAGAGAGGAATCTGTCCTGCCACACTTGGACACAGGAAGGTGCCGGAGTCTTCAGGAAGCAGGAAGAAGTAAGGCAGACATAGACACATCCATGTTTATAGCAGCTGAATTCACAATAGCTAAACTGTGGAACCAACCTAGATGCTCAATGCTGGAATATTACTCAGCATTAAGAGAGAAGAAAATCATGGCATTTGCAGGTAAATGGATGGAGTTGGAGAATATTATGCTAAGCAAAGTAAGCCAATCCCCCAAAACTAAAGGCCGAATGTTTTCTCTGATTAGTGGATGCTATTCTATGATAGGGGTGGGGGAGAATGGAGAAACTTTGGATAGGGCAAAGGGGAGGGTGGGGAGGGGCTATGGGGGTAGGAAAGATGGTGGAATGAGGTAGGCATCAGTACCTGAGGTACATGTAGGATGGAACAAATGGTGTATCTCTGCACCGTGTACAACCAGAGAACTGGAATGTTGCGCTCCATTTATGTATGATAAATTGAAATGCATTCTGCTGTCATGTACAACTAAGTACAACCAATAAAAAAATAATGAAAATAAAAATGAAATCAAGTGTGCTTTTTGTCTGCGTTAGCAATCAGTCCAGCTGACCAAATCCTAAGGGCTCACAATGAATTAAGGCTGCTTTGCCTGGTGACACCATATCCAAGCCTGTGAGTGTCCAATGATTACATGCCAGATGGGATAGAAGACTCTCAGGTGGCAGTGTGGGCCTTTAGTCAACAGCATCTCTCCACCAAGCTGTGGTCTGTGTGCAGAAGAGATGCCTGTGTATCCAGACGATGTGGAAGCATGGAGCAGACCATGGGAAACCCACTAGGGAATGCTCACGTGGGTGCAGCGCATCACAGAAGGAGCTCACAAGAGGTGGCACCATGTCCAGAGGAACCTGATCTATTCTCTGAGGAGAGCTTATGCCTCAAAGGAGGGAAAGAACTACACATCAAAATGTGACACTTCAAAATGGCTGCGATGGTGAAGATTGGCCAGCTCATGGGCCGTCCCTGCAACCCATTGTTCCTTTATGGTCCTGGGGTTGGAATCCAGGGCCCCACGCACACTAGGAAAGTGCTCCACCACTGAGTTGCTTCCCTGGCCTTGTTTTTACTTTTTTTATTTTAAGACAGGGCCTCACTAAGTTACTGAGGCTGACCTGGAACCTGCAGTCCTCCTGCCTCAGCCTCCCAACTTGCTGGGTTTACAGGTATGCACCGTCACACCAGGCCGTAGAACACTTTTTTATGTGAAATTTTATTTAGGTTTTTTTTTTTTCCTCAAGACATGAAATTGTCAGCATTATGTTTTATAATCGGATAATCTATGTATTTTATCTTCACATCATATCTGATACTAGAGACGAAGTCCCTACTTTCTAGGACTTACTCTGTAAGCCTTTACACATTTGTAAGGCGAGCTCTAATCTGTTTACTCGCCTTGCTAATCTGACTCTATGAAGGTGTGTTATTTATCGCAAGGTGGATTTTGTGTGCAGACATGATGTGCTAATGCCAAATGTGAAACTTCCTCACTGAATGGAGAGATGTCCTTGTTTACCACTGCATTCATGAAAGATAAAGTTTCTCAAGATCTTGGCTCACTGGCAACTGCAAACACAGAGGAGGCTCGTGGAAGTTTCTGATTAGTTTTAGGCTGTCTGTCACAGTATTTCAGGTGACTGCAGGTGCAAAGCTGATGTACACAATCACCCACCAGACTGATAACTCTTCATACATTTTGCAGTTGACCTATTTCTTTATTAATGTGGTTGTTCTGCTCAGAGCCATTATAGCTGTGTGGCTGCCTTTAGTGTACCTGTGTCTATGCTTACAAAAATATACTTGCTGCTATTGCCTATTTTATTGTGGAAAGTGGCCTATGAAGTGTTCTATCATTTTTGCATTTTCAAATAAATCTCCTTTTAAAAGTAAACATTTTTTAAAAACTATTTTTTTCCATAATTGCATTTTTAGGATTTGATCTTTCGAGATTTCAACATTCAGGATTATAAGGTTTTAGATGGTGTCTTTCATGGTTATGGCTCAAACTCAATTTCTCTCTCTAATTTAATTTTTTTAAAGATTCACCATGTACCCATTCTCAGCTTTGAATGTATCATCTATGCATTTAAATTCTTCCTGAAATTCGTGATTCACGGAAGATGTCATTGTAACCTACAGGTAAACAGGCACAGGTGAAGGAGCAGCAGACTTTGAAGATGTCACTTAGCCGAGCTGGGGCCTCTGCCTAGAGCCAGTTCCTGCTGGGCAGCCTTTTCTGGCAGTGGCTGGCTTCCTTAGACACTTGGGGTTCACCTGACACCAGAAAGGAAGGGGAGGGGAGGGGAGGAGACACCTTTGAACTGGTGCCACCGTGTGCAGACCTTTTAAACAGGTCACTTGGTTTGGAGGGAAGACCAAGCCTCGAGCAGAAAAAGCAGGTGAGCATGCTCACCATGGTGTCCCACGGGGCTCCACCAGGACAGCTTCCTGCTGATGGCCTGAGCATGGTGCCCTCCAACAACACAGGAAGGGGAAGGCAGTGAGATGCAGATGGGGACACCATACTGTGCCAAGCTCAGTACGTACTGGAAGAGCCTGTCAAAGGCAGCCAGTGACAGGCTAGGGAAGAATAGAGCTGAGAGAAGTGGCCAGGAAGAAGGGAGACCTTCCCACACAGCAAGCTGTGGCACCGCAGTGACTCAGAGATGATTCAGGACCAAAGTGGGATGACTTCGAAAACACTAGACCAAGTGGGTGGTGTTCCCAGCAAATCATTAAGTAGGAAAAAGCCTCTGAAAATGCATTATCCATGCTGATGGCAACTATTTGAAAAATTAGGAGAGTGTGTGAGCAGGAAGTGAAAGGAGATGGCAATGGTGGAAACGAGTCTGTCTTAGGTTTGTGGAATCACCAGAGCCCTGACTCAGTACTAAGTACTGCTACTTGTGCTGGCGTTAGTTTTACAATAAAGAGATATCACCTGATGGTTCAATTCCCCCTCTTGTTCATTCAACTTATTTTTCTCTTCTTCCACCTCTGGGGAACCCAATCCTCCTGCAGAATAGTGAGGAGTCTCTGTGCACAATTCCCAGCCCCAGAAGGAGGTTCTGGACTCAGTGTGTGTGCCTCACATGCTACAGAAGGGAGGTCAGTGCTACCTGCCCAACCACATGTGGCGCTTGACCGGCACCTGCAGATAGGGCACACCCAGGAGCCCAGCAGCAGCCATGTCCCGATGTGCACAGTACTTTGCTGTTTTTTTTTTTTTTAGATAGATTTAAGATAAGTGAATTACAAGTCCAAAATTCTAATAGTTATATCTAAAATACATTGCAGTACACTGGACTTAGAATTTGCAGTCATAGTGATATAATAATAAAAGTAAAGCTTAAAATGTGTACTTTTGGCTTAGAGTCCAGGAGAGAATGGGAAAGTCCCCCTCTGAAGTTGTCCTACCCATGCTCTTTTGTGTAAAATCCCAAAGCACACTAACCATTGCAGCAAACAACTTTAACAATAGGTACAAAGCACATGCTAAGTGTTTAATATATCAAGCTAAAAACATTTATTGCCTGCCTGCTGTGTGCTAGGTGGAGTTCATAGTCTAACAGGGAGACCTATAACAAACTGGGCAAATAGAAGCATTACAGTGCTCCGTTGTGGTAAGTGCTGAGGACACTTCATGGGGGTCCATGCTCCAAGAGAAGCCACTGTGCAGTAGAAGTGTTGGGTAGCCGGGGAAGAGCTTAGGAGCTGGGATCACAGGAGGAGAGGAGACCTATGTGGCACAATGGGATCATCCAGGAATGTTCCTGACTGAATTCACAGGCTTGAGGACCAACTAGAAGGTCCTGCAGAGATAGACTTGCAGTAGCCTCCGCTGTGTCCTGGGGACACTCAGTGCTTAGAATGGCTGATGCTCGAGGTGCATGCAGGAGGCAGCTTGGCCCCTTGGGTATTCCCAGATGGCGCCATAGGAGGAGGGTCCCAGCAGCACAGGTTCCCTGGCCACCCCACTTCTCTAACACTGGTGAACTAGGGCTAGGAGACAAGAGGCTGTTTACCACATGGCTAAGTATTTGGAAGTTGTCAGTTCACAGCCAGGGATATAGGCAAGGTCTTCAGTTGTCAAGTAGCTCTTTGTGCTAAGGGGAGTCCACCCAAAGATCTGGACTTCATGTGCCAAGGGGAGTTCACTTCAGACCTCAAGTCCAGGTGCTAAGGGAAGTCCATCCAAAGACCTGGACTCCTTAGGTTAAGTAAAAGGAGACAGTCCATCTGAAGATCTCAAGTCCATGTGCTAAGTGCGGTGTGTTCCTGAAGTTGTAACTTCTAAGATGCTGTGTATTGGTTGTTTTAAGGGATTAGAAGAAAAAACATTTTGTCTTAATTCAGGTCAACTTGACAGTATTCTAGTAATGAAAAAAGAAAGCTCCTCACAATGGGGGTTTGCTAAAAGCATTCGTTCTGACAGTGCAATAGACATTTCTGCAGTACTCAATGAGCCTAATTTGTTAAATAGCAATTAGCTATGATTTAAATAAATTATTTCAAGAACGGAACATAATAACACTGTTTATTTGCCACATAATCTGAGTAATTGACTTCTCTCTACCACTGATGCAGACCCGGGGTGCTGCCATCTGTTCCTTGGGAAGAGAACTTCCAGAAGAAGCACTGTAAAGGGCGAGGCCTCCTGGGACCTGTCCCCCCTCCACATCCAAGCAAATATTAACACACCATTGGCCCAGACCTAAGGACACGCTCTCTGCCACACACAGAAGTGGGCGAGCAACACTTCTCAGCTGGGCTTCAGTTTCCTCTCTCTCTGGTGTGCCAGGGAGTACCGCTGTCCCAGCACAAGTGGCACCAATCCCAAGGGAGGTGTTTTGGGCTACTGGAGTTCCCAAGGGCCCTCACAGGAGCTGCTCAAATGCATGGTCTTGTCTGAGCCCAGAGTGCAGACCAAGCTCACGCAGGCATGAGGCAGCTGCTGGCTTTTGTTGGGACATTCTCCAAAGATTTCCTGGTGATGCAACTGTCTCCCTTCCACTTAGGTAGCTCTGCTACATGCTTTTCATTGTGTTCACTTCCGATGTGCATGACAGCCTTGCAAGCTGGGCTCTATTTCTTTGGCTCCCTAATACCATCTCCTAAGAAGCCATAGGTTTTGACATTTTCTAAATCAAAATCAGAGTTCCAGAAAATGAATGTGACTAAACACACTGGTTAAGCCAGTGACTTAACAGTGACCATCTCACAGGAAGAAAAAGCAAAGTCGAGCATCAGCGGAGGGCCCTGCCTGCGGGCACCAGGCTGGCCAAGGGAGATGGAATGTAGTCTGGAGACTGTGTAACAAACTAAGCTGTGTTGTGGATCACAGAGAGAAGATTCCAAATTGAACGTTAATTAACCACACCAAAAATCTGCACTGTGCTGTTGGAAGGTTTTCGGGATTTAATGAATTAAATAACAGATGGGGAGGAAGAGAGCCTGAGGTCTCCCTCAGGCCAGAAGCCTGGACTACAAGAAGGGGCCCAGAAAGAGGAACCCATGAGGAAAAGAGGCCCAAATTGGCCAGGGTTCAGAGGTGGACCTGATCCCCAGGATCTCACAGGGTGCTTTCCAGAGGCCTCTCCATCCCTGCAAGGCCCTCACCTACACTTCTTTAAGACAGAAGGGCCTTAAGAGCACATGTAGAACCAATAGTCTTCACAAGAATGTATGGTAGAGCTGGATGCCATGGTGCATGCCTGTATTCCCAGCAATTTGGGAGGCTGAGGAAGGAGGATCATAGGTCAGGGACAGCCTCAGTAATTTAGGGAGATGTGTCTCAAAATAAAAACTAAAAAGGGCTAGGAGGCAGCTCAGTGGCAAGCTCTTCTGGGTTCAAACTCTAACACTACAAAAAAAAATTTTTAATAAAAAAATTTTAAAAGTCTGGCTGGCCTCACTGGGGGTGAGAAGGTGCAGAGTTCGGAGTGTCAATGAAGAAGGGCTTGGTGAACACGGAGGCTGGTACAGGGTTTGAGGCACTGCCACTTGCATCGCAGGAGCAGCAGGCAAGCACGGCATGTGAGCTGGACAGGTGTAGGGTCCCTGGGTACAGAAGGGCTCCCACAGCCTGCCCCTGGCCTCCTGGGCTTTTGAGCAAGGCTTTGTATGCTCACTATGGCTTGGGTTCTGCTAGTGATCGGTGGGTCCTGGTCAGCGGCTCTGCCCTGATGCTCCACTGCTGTGGTTCTGTCTACAGCTCCAGAGACAGGGTGGATGGGCTATGGGAAGCTGGGCAGTGACTCAGGGCTGTGCTGCAATCATTGGAATGGAAGCATTTGGGGAGGATGCACAGGGCTCTACTCCCCAGAGGCCATCAATATAGCAGCCCCTGCCCCATGAGCCTCTGATTTCCATACAAAAGCAAGCACATTACCTGCCTGTGTAGAATGCCCAACCTATACTGATTTAAGGGGCATCACACTGCGTAACAGAGAGAAAGTGTGCCTCACACGTGCAGAAGCCGTTCCTGACACTGATCAACCTCAGGTGACCACATTCACCATGCCCTGGAAGGCCTCCTTCAGTGGTGGAGCACCTGCCCAGCACATGGAAGGCCCTGGGTGCATCCGCAGCACCACCTAAACAGCAAACCAACCAACAGCCCACAACTGCCCTCTCAAAGGAGCACTTGAGATGCTCTAATGGACTTCACATCATTATGACCCTTTGAAAAGCCCCTAGTTTGTAAGGAATAAAAGAGGGAGTAGGATTTCTGTATTACGCACAACAAATCAGGAATGTGATGTTGAGTGAATTTACATCAGCATAAGTAAATGTAAAGTAGATCCACGTCTCCCGCCTTAGTCCACGCACCAGAGACCTCTCTCCTGGTGACTTTGCCTCTGGATATTGGGCAGGGGGACGGGGACATCATCTCCTCCTGCAGTTCCAACTTCCCTTTCTGGCTCCTCTACTCCATTCAATCCCCTCCAAGACCAAAGAGAGGAAAAGCAAGTAACCCTCAAAGTACAGGGTCTGAGCCACTGTGCACCTGAAACTTCATTTTTTTCATCCTGAGTTCATGATTTTAAAAGTAAGAAAAACATTAGGTCTGTCAACATCAAGGTCTAAAGCGATAATTTTTTTGCACTTCATATTCTACTATATTCATTGAAGTGAATAATTTTGATATAATTTTTGTGAGTGAGGAAATGCTGGAAAAAATGTGGTGAAAGCATTTTATCTCTATCAATCATCTTTCCATCTTATTTCTATTTATAATCTATCATCTACCTATCATCTTTCTATTTATCATCTATCTATCTACCATCTACTATCTGTCTACTTGGTATATATCCCTTTTATTACAGTAAATCTAGTTTCATTTTTTTTTAACTTCAGTTTCCTTTCTCAGATTTGTCCATCTAAAAAAACAGTTTGATGGGGAGAATGAATATTTGAAAGACAAATATCTGACCAAACAATGAAAATAGCTACCAACTTTAGAAGTTATTAATGTCATAGCAGGTGCTCAAATAAAAATATGCAAAAATCATTTGATTATAGGCACAGTCCACTTTTAAACAATGTATAGAATGTTTAACAAAATTTATGCCTATGATGCATACAGAGCGGTGATTGAGATAGAAAAATAATCATTGTACCATTCCTTAGTATATGGAGCAATATGGAAAGTGTCTACAAAACAGGTAGATAGGGAGGGGGAGCATGAGAGGAATAGACGAACTCTAGATAGGGCAGAGGGGTGGGAGGGGAAGGGAGCGGGCAGGGGGTTGTAAATGATGGTGGAATGTGATGATCATTATTATCCAAAGTACATGTATAAAGACACAAATTGGTGTGAATATACTTTGTATACAACCAGAGACATGAAAATTGTGCTGTATATGTGTAATAAGAATTGTAATGCATTCTGCTGTCATATATAAATAAATAAATAAATAAACAAATAAATAAAGTGTAGAATGTTTAGGTCAGTAACAGGGTATAAATAAAGAGTTGATGCACTTTAATTCTGTCGGAAAGGAGTTGCATTCTAGCTCTGTGGAGTCAAGTCTCAGCTGGTTCTTGATGATTAAGAGCTGCTGGTCCCTGCACCCACCAGTTAGCACCTACTCCACCCTCCTTCTCATAGCTCAGCACACAGTAGCCAAGTTACAGGGTCCTGTTTCTCTCACCCACAGGTTGAGAGCTGGCAAACTGAGGGGTTCTTGCCTTTATTTCATACCCACAGCACATTGCACAGAGCCTGACGTCAATATACACTTGGCATATAAATAGATGTGCAGGTGGATGGGTGGATGGATAGATGGGTAGTTGGATAGATGAGTAGATGGATGGATGGAAGGGAGGATGAGCAAATGGGTAAATGACTTGATGGAGAGATAGGCAAATGGATGAATGGGCAGATAATGGGTGGATAGATAGATGGGCAGATGGTTGAATGGATAAATGGTTGAATGGAGGGATAGATGGGAGATGAATGGGCAGTTGGGTGGATGGTGGGTGGATGGGTGGATGGTGGATGGATGGATAGAGGGAAGGCGGCAGGGAGAGAGGATTGGTGGATGGATAAGTAAGAGGATTGCTCTTTCCTCTGCTCTGAACTGCTACCTGATCCTGTGAGCTGATTTCTAATCCCTTCGGGCCAACTTTTAAAAGACAGCCCGCAGCAGCTAATTTATGGATTGACTGAGTGCTATTGATTCATTTTCTACTGAACCTCTGAAAGAGAAGCTTAAATTCACATCTTCCCGAGGTTAGTCTTGACCTAAACACTTAAATTCTGATTCTTCATTAATTTGTGCATTAAGCACATTCACAGCGATTTTCTTTGAAAAGATTTCATCCTGTGCTGTTAAACACATTAGTATATGTGGATGTCTTTTGTACATGTGTATGTGTGTACGTATGCACCTACACAGGCAGTGTCACACACACATTAGATCTACATAGTGCAGCAGTATCCATCATGCAGACCTGGTGGAGACCCAGCCTCACTCACAGCCCATCCCAAGCTGTGCTCAGCTGAAAGACTCTCTGCTGTTCTTTGGCCCATAACAGCTGTGTTATCAAAAATAGCTCAAGGGAAAAGATGGACAGCAAGATGCTAACCCTAAAAGGTGGCTGTGTGGGGGGTCCCTGGAGCTCACACCGCCACCTGCCCTAGCTGCTCTGGCTGGGCCTCTCTCAAGACATTCTGTCTTCAGTCCCCAATGTCCCTTGCATGGTGGTGACAAGCCCCGAGTGCATGAGCCACCCTCTGGGCTATTTCCTGCTGTCTTTTCCTTATGGGGACCCTCTTTCAGAACTCAAAGATCTGAGCTCAAAATAGACTCTGGAGCACTGGACATCAAACATCTTGCCAGCAGTTTCCAGAGCTAAGAGGAACCAAATACAGTGCCAGAAGTTCCAGCATAACCTCTCACTCAGGCTGGCTAGATGGACTCCTGTGTTGCTTGAACCTGATGAGCCCTCCGAGTCTCAGGAGACGGCTGGATGGTAGGATGCAGGAGCCATCTTCACAGAAGCTCCTGCCACCTCTATTCATGCTTCAACCTTTTGCAAGAAGAAAAAAAAAGTTGTCTTGTTTGAATTATTCATGCCACTTTCTGTTCTGCCGATTCCAGCGCACATTTGAGATCATTAATATATCATGACTTCTTCATCTGGCGTTCTCGGACTTTTAGAAGGGAAGCACCACAGAAAGGCATCACGATTCATTAGCAAGGATGCTACCTGTATGCTTTTAGCGCCAAAGGCTCATTTTGGAAGTACTGGATGTTCCGTGAGGTGGGCACTCGGATTGCACACCTTCAGGGGCCGAGGCGGCACTTGGAATGAAAGTGTGCAGATTGGCCCTCTTGGAGCTGAGCTGTGCAAGTGAAGACACCCCCCGTGCATTGGCCTCCCACTCATGGGAAAGGCACCACTTGAGTAGCCCAGGCACAGCCTCGGCCCAGTGGCCTTTTGCTTTCACCAGCACTCTAGGGAAGGTAGATGATTCTGTACATGTCCCCCTACCACCAGGCAGCAGGACAGAGTAGGGCTGTATGGCCAGCTTTGGTCCCCAAGGGGCTGCCATAATCGCCACAGCATTGGGGTCCTGAGAATAAGCCAAGGATGTGTCACTTAGGATAGCAGCACATGGATGGATCCCTGAGGCTTCTCGCAATATCGCAGAGGAGTCTGATCAGGCAACTGTGGATTTAAATCCAGCTCCTATTAATATCGAGCACACGCTCCCTTTCACCAACACAGTCTCACGCTGTGTCATTACAATTAAGGCACACTGACCAGTGTCCATTAAGACAGAGAAGTTTGTGCTGTGTGGGGATTCATGTTGGTAAATTTGAAAAACAAAACCAAAACCCAAAAACCCCAGGGCGCATCTTGTGTTAGATGTGGGTGTGAGAGTTCAGAGTGGCCCCAGGGCTTTTGGCTCATGCATCAGAAAGGTGAGAGGAGAGGACTGCAGGAAGGGCAGGAATCCTGACTCACCAGTGGACATCCAGGTGGAGATGTCACACTGGCAGCGGGGTGTGTCTGGGAGGGGCACCTGCTTGTGGTTTTGATGCTGTGAAGCAGGGTCAGATTCCCCAGAGGAGGGAGCGATGAGCATAGGGACTCCAGGGCTGAGCTGAGGACAAGGCCACAGAGGGAAGGAGCCTGCAGGGCCACTAGAAGCTGAGCCCCCTGGGAGCACCAGCGACTGTCATTCACTCCCTGACATTCCGCAGACGTGAATGTGTCAGGATATCTGAGCAGTGTGTCAGAACCCGTGCTCTCTACTCCATCTGTAATCGGCCTTAGGCAACCATAACACTAAGCATCTGCCCTCCTTCCCCTTTCTCAAGGGCTGGAGAATCTGAGCCCCTGCTCCTCAGCCTCAGATTTGGAAATGGTCCCTGATACGGTCATCTAGGCCTCACAGCCATGAAGGGGGGCCATTCACACTCTGTGAATTAGGAAGAACGACGATGGGAACTGTGGAGTCTGAAACGAATGCACCCTGCCTTTGGGAGGTCGGGCTCTGCTGGCCTCTGCCCACTGGGTCCCTTTTCAGGCACCAATGGCAGGAGGAAGAGGGCCAGGCACTGCTGCTAGAAACTCCATCAGAACTCAGGGCATGGACCAGGGGCTGTGCTCCAGGGCAGAACCAAACGGCCCTTGGTGGGACCTGGAAGCTTTGCCACTGAGTGGAGGTGTAGGGAAAGAGGAAGCCATCAGGCCATGACTTCCTGGTTCCAGCTCTGTCCCCATCACCATGGCAACCGTGTCCATAATGTGCACCGTGGGGCAACCAGACCCTTTCTCAGTGCTTCTGCCCGTGGACGGCCCTAGCTAATTCCACATCAGACCTGCCCTCAGCTTGGCCTCAGGAGGCCAGTGCCCCATTGTAGCTTTGCACCTGACGTCCACGGCCCTCGTCACTATGTCCTGAAGGGTTAAATGACATTTAGGCAGTGGAAATGTCTGCCGATAAAATCAAAATCCAAACCGGTTGCCTTTTATTATTATCTAAATTATTCTCTGCACTTGACATGGATTTATTGGTCAGTTTAGAGTCTGTGGCAGGTTTGGTTCTGGCCACACGGAGCATGACTGAGCTACAGGCCTTCTGCGGGCGTGATGCACACGTGATTCATCCCCATCCAGGATGCCTTGGGCTGGCTGATGTGGGCTGGAGCTACTGAGCACAGCAGCAGCTGCAGCAGGAGCCTGAGAGCGGGAGTGGCCAGCAGCCCCCCAGTGCTCAGGGCAGCTGGGGCAGCGGAGGGGACACTGATAGACCCGGCTGTTTCCCATGCCATCATCGTGTGAAAATGGTCACTGGTGTCTCTTGGGTGATTCCATCTTAGGGGACATGTGATGTCACTCTGGGGCAATGGGAGGCCATGGAGGCATACATCACTACCCAACAGGACAGTGCAGAGGGAGGAAGCTCCTCAGGTAGCAGCCAGGACCCCAGGCCTATGTGGCTGCTCTGAGGCTGCAGCTGGGTGTTTGCACTCTGCCTGATCCTGGCTTACTCATCTACAGCATGGCAACAGTACTTACCCATAAAGCTTCACTGAGTGGAGGAAATCAATGGTCACTGAGCCACAGACCCACTTATGGCACATCTACAGCAGGTGCTTCCTCAGACCCTAACCCATACAACTTGGTTTCCCCTCCCGGAAACCACAGGTGCATACCAGGTGATCCAGACGAGGAGCCTGAGCACAGAGTGGTTGAGTAACTAGCCCAGAGTCCCACAGTGCTTGTGGTAGTCCACAGTGCAGCACTGCTGTGCAGTGTCTTTAAGGCTAGTGTCACCTTGCAAGGGCAGGAGCCTGGGGATGCCTTCCTGAGGACTTCTTTAGGGTTCAGGAATGGCAGTGGCGCAGCAGGAAGAACGTGGGCTCAGGAGTGAAGACACCAGGGCCTCTAAGTCAACTTTATACCTGCTGAGATGCTGCAGGGACCTGGGAAAATGGACCCTGTGGAACCCAGTCATCCATCTGTAGAGGAGCGATGATGTCTCCTGCTGCTTGGGCTGCTGAGGCTCCGCACCCAGCAGACAGCAGGTGCCCTTGAATGCAAGTCCCACCCTCCCCCTGGCTGAGCAAGGAACAGCCCACCTGGCCTGTCCCACGTCTCCTTGGTGTTGCACAGAACATGGGCCGCTGCTTCCCCACATGGCCAACCTGTCTGCAGCCTCTCTGGGTCCACTTGCTCCATTAGAGAGGCTCCCTCCCTTCCCTTCTGGAAGACTTCTGTTCAGCCTGCAAGGCCAAGCCCACCAACTGTCTGCACAGCAGCCTCTCCCCAGGAGGGACCAAGTCCTCCGTTCTTAGACACTCCCATCCCCTGTGTCCATAGATACTTCCTGAGAGGGGCCAGGAGCCAGTAGTTTGCCTTTTCTGAAGGAACTGAGCACCAGCGAGAAATGTAACATGCCTGGCTCTGCTGGCTCGGAAAGAGAGAGGGCTGTTGTCCTTGCTACCATTCATGTCACCAGCCTCAGGACCTTCTAGTCCAAATAGACTTTCCACTCATTTGAAAGTTACTTGACAGCCAAGACCAATCACCTACACAATAACAGCTAGCAGCAGGAAATAGGTAGAAACTTCATAGGCCATTTCCATAAAACCTTTGAAGCAGGCTCAGAGAGCTTAAGTGAGTTGCTCAAGCTCACACAGCAGATGACTGGTAGGCAGGATCCAAGCCCAGTGTGTGTCCTCTTTTCCCCTTTGCTGTACTACATGGAACAGGGACCAGAGTTGCAGTGAGCCTTCCTCTTCCACAGCAAGAGGTGATCCTGGGCAACAGCATGGAGAGGGTCCTACTGAGTCTGACCAGCACTGCTCGCTGTGTCCTGGTTGGTGACAAATCAATGTGCCACTTTGAATGTGTGCAGATTGCCTTTGCAAGTTCTACAAGAAATTCTGCTACTTAGGGTCATGTTGTAAAGCAGCTGCATTTTTCCAGGGGACAGTAAAGGACACACGTTCCCTGCAGCTCTGCCCAGGCTCAGACTGACCCCATCTGGATTCTCACTTGTCCTTGCGTCTGTCCGCCCCCAGCCTCCTTCACATGCCACTACCCCCTACACAGACCCAGGCCCCAGAGCACAGCCATTGGCTCACATCCACCTGTGGCTCAGATGCCAGGCAACAGTGAAAGATGGCCATGTGAGCAGCGTTTGCAAGTAGGGAGCTAAAGACAGCAGTGTGGTAGAGCTGACGGAGACTTTTTAGCCATAATCCAGGCCCTGTAACCCTAGATACAGAAGAAGCAGATCTGAAATGGCTCAGCCAGGTAACTGGATCTGCTGAGTTGATGGCAGCCGGGGTGCGGGTCTGAGAAGGGAGGACCAGGTGAACAGGACAGAGAGGCCGCGGGAGTCTGCAGGGCTAACACAAGATGCCCAGACCCAGGAGGCCTCCTAGTTACATGTAAGTTAGTAGTTAAAGGCAAGTGTCTGTAAGAAAGAAAAAGTAAGGAATAGTGTCTGGTGCTGAGTACTCAAATCAATTTCCCCAGATTCCTGAGAGTGGATTACAGACTTCTCTAGAAAATTCAGAGGGAAGACTCTTAACTCCATCACCTCTTTTTTTTTTTTTTTTAAGAGAGAGTGAGAGAGAGGGGAGAGAGAGAGAGAGAAAGAGAGAGAGAGAGAGAGAGAGAGAGAATTTTTTAATATTTTATTTTTTAGTTCTCGGCGGACACAACATCTTTGTTGGTATGTGGTGCTGAGGATCGAACCCGGGCCGCACGCATGCCAGGCGAGCGCGCTACCGCTTGAGCCACATCCCCAGCCCACTCCATCACCTCTTAACATGTGAGATGCTCCTCACTAGAGGTTAGCCCTAAAGAGCTACTTCAAAGTCACTTATCAATGCTTCTTTATGGCTTCTCCAAAGCCTCTCCTCTCCTGTAGTCCTTCATTCCTGCTCTTCCATCTCACTCCAGGTCTTTCCTCTGAGGACCTCCTTGGCTGCTGCTGCCTGGCACATCCCTCCCCACCCTGGGGGTCACCCTGAACCCATCCTTCTCTACACTCATCATGGGCCTCTCCCCTCTCTGGATCTGTGACCTTGTGTCTCCCCACAAGGATGTGTCAAGACCCACCTGGGCTGACCAAAGGCCTCTCTAGCTTGCCACTAGCTGGAGGAAAGCTTATCTTCCAGAATCTGAAAACTAGTAGAGATTGTAGATTTTATTCCCTTGTAGAGTTCAAGTTCTTATGTTAAACCCATTGAAACTCACAATAGCTGCATTAGCAAAAAGCAATAAACCTAGCAAAAACTACCTTGCAATAATAATAATAATTTCCCCAATAGTACTTGACAGGTGTCTTGAGGTTGTTAGATCAGACTCCTAGGAAGATGGTAGCCTGCACAAGGAACCAGTCACTTCTAGACAGTGAGCACCGTCAGATGCACAACTAAGTAGCACAGAGTGCTGCTCCTCTTCAAGTTAAAGGCAATATGTATAATTTTGCTACACTTATGGTAATATTTTGCATAGTTTAGCAATAAAATGCTTTAGGCTTTCAGCTTTACATTAGAATTTCAGTAAAAGTTTACTGACTTAAAAGTAATAGAAATGATAAGAAAAAATTGGTCTAATGCTTCTGTAATTATACAATTTTCCTTTTATTTTGCAACTACTCTCCTCAGAGGTGCTAATGGAAACTGTCAAATCTGCAGTGCATTATAGAAACAAAAAAGCACTTTAACACAGTTGAAGCAATAACGGAACGACTATGTTGGTGATAATGGCCGTGAACATCCAAGGCGCTGCTCCTGCACAGTGGGGGGAGAAACATGGCCATCATTGCATGAAAAGGCCCCGCCAAAAGTTCCTGTCTGCACTGTTCACCTGTAGGGTTCATGCATATGTTGACAAGGTTATCTATCACACCTTACTAAAAACCTCTTTCTATCATTTTAAAATTTCAGCCATCTGAATTGCAAAGGTAGCACATGTTTGTTGCAAAAGTTCAAACTGAAATTAAGTATCTATGCAAAATTTGAGTCTTTGCTTCCTTTTCTAATTCTATTCTTTTCATATAATCGATGCTAAATCATTAGGCTATAAATTCCATGTTTTCTCTTTTGCTTATGTAAACATGAGTATGAAATGTAATAATGAAAGTAATAGCAAATAACCCTTCAGTAGTGCTTAAGCTATACCAGGTATTTTCTTAAAGAAAAAGACATATATTATGCTATTCATAAAACCCTGTGAGATGTGCAAGTATTCATTTCATTTTATAGATTAGGAAGCTTGACACAGAGGAGGTAAGTAATTTGCCAAAAACCACACAGTTAATGGGAAGCAGCCATACCATTCAAGAATCAGGAAATCCCAATATCTAAGCTGCACTGTCTCTCCCGCTCAGCCTTTCTGGTTTGTTCACCTGAAGGGGATTGTACCATGCTGCCTACAACTTTCTCACAGACCTAGCAGATCATCATTGCTCTCTTTTCAGTGCAGGAGGAGACGTCCCAGATATTCAGTCTGCCATGAGCATGAGATTGTCTTCAGGTGTCTGCTATGTCAGACAAGGTGGGATAAACCACGTCACACACAAATCTCTATGTACTGGCGCGATTGTTTTTCCTCAGAATTGAGCTTTTGGGGTCAAAGAATGTGCACGTGTGAAATCCTAGAAGATAATACCAGCTCCTCTTTCCCAAATGTTGCAGGAATCTGTAGCAGTATCAAGGTGAGTCAGGTAACTCATTCAGTCCACCCATGCAAGGTCTTTCTTACTGTTTAACATTTGGAATAAAAATAATTCTGTAAATACATAACTTTCACAGCAACTGTTATTTTAGTTTTTGGTATTATAATCTATTCCTGAGAAAATATGCGTGGGCTGGTCATAAGGTGGTTAAATATAAGTAAAATAATTAGATGGAGGTATTGCAAGTAACAGTTTGGAATTTCTCCCTTTCCCAACTTCAAATACAGAGTTTAGATTTTCCCTGGCAACAGCATTCATTTGTTATTCATTTTCTCCCACCTCTCTCATGCTCTGGGGAGGACAAAGAAGGGGCAGACCACCATTTGTCCTAGGAAGTTCATACCATACCATCTCCCTGGGTCTCTTCCAGCTTGGTGGTTCTAGGAGAATGTGAATCTCAAAGTGAAACTGCAAGCTGCAATTTCCCGGATGCCCACAGGTGATCTTATAGGATGTGTGCACAGAACTATAAAACACGAGCCGTGCTCCTGAAGTAGGTAGTGTGTACAACACCAGTGAAAGGGAGACCCAGCAAGAGCGGCCACCATCAGGACCAGGGAGTCTGCATGGCCAGGGCACCTGGGCACCAGTGTGGACTCCTCCTCCCCACTCATCCTGTTGGGACCCCAAGGACGCCTTAAGTACACTATGCTGTGATCAGAACCCAAACAACACTGACGGATTCACATGGGGGAAACGGCTCCCCAGGTGAACTTCTCAAGGCTAGTGTGAATCTTTAGATCAGCTTTTCACATGGGATAGTTACATCACATCTATTTTGACCAGTTTAACTTATTTGCTTGTTTTTAAATTTTTCTCTTTGAATTAATAACTAATAATTGCACATATGTATGGGGTACAATATGGTCATTTGATACATGTATACATTGTGTAATGTTCCCATGGGGCAGTTAGCATTTCCATCTCCTCAAATATCTGCTGTGTCATTGTGTCGGGAAACAGAGAAGTGCTGTCTTCTAGTCCTTATGAAATACACAGTAAACAGCTGTGGGCTGGGGCCACACTAGAGTGTGTTCTACCTGTGGACTGTGTGTTCTGGCTCTTGTTGTCCAGCCATCCAGACTCTGCCCACCAGCTAGTGACCACAGTTCTACTCTACTACAGCAGCGTCAGCTTCAGTGAGGACACATGGCCTGCACCTCCGGGCTGGGCTTATTTCCCTTCATGGAACGATTTCATGAGATATTATTGTGTGCACTTCTTTTCCATTTAAGTCTTACAAATTTGATACAACAAATTAATTTTCTAGTTATATAAAATGCTGATGATTCTAACTTGTGGCATTTTTTTTTGAGGGTCATTATTTCTCAGCTCACTTTTCTGAATTTACCTTTGAAGGTCTAACTCTCTTAATGATAACTTTCTTTCGTCATTTTTGTTAATTTCACAGTGTACATTTTTATCCATTATCAGTTTTGAATGGATTTCCTTCAGCCAACAAAATTCAGTGTATATTATGAATTTTAGTGAAAGATTGGTGGCTTGCATTCATCGCCTAGCTAACCCATGATAACATTGTGAGCAACTTTGTCATGGAGAGCAAAGGAGGAAAGAGACTGAGTGAGACAGATGCCTGGAGAGACTACTGAGGAGTCCTTGCAGGGTCCCCGACCTACACACATTTGCAGGTGTGATGCAACAGAGTCAAATGACCTTGGGTTGGAAATGATGAAACCTGAACCTCCAGTTTCAGACAGATCATGGAGTCTGTCAACGGCAGAGGTGGGATGCAGAGGGGTCCTCTGGCCCAGATCTCCTGGCCCTGCTACAGTGCTTGCCCTCTGTGTTGCAGCTGGCCTCCCACGGATGCAGCCCTTGTTGCTTGAAGGGCCTGGCACCATCTCCTTGCTGCCCCATGCATGTCTTCTGTGCTCCACCAGTGCATTTGGAGAATTCTTCACCAGGGCTGTTTCCCAGACTCCAGGCTGTGCTCTGTGGAGGAGGGTCTTGGGACACCCCCCCCCCCAGGGCTGGCCGCCTGCTGGGGTGAGTCACACTCTGTCCTCCCTGCTTGCACTTTTCCTGGAAACGCTGCGCTGTTGAGATGTCATTTCCCGGTAAATTATGGGATATGGTTGCTGTTTTCAAATGAAGGCTTGAAGAAAAAAAAGCCCAATTCATACCTACCTGCTGAAAACCATTTAAACTCATCTCCATGAAACTGATGCTACAATTCAAGAGCATCACTGCATTGACTCTCAAACAAATGAGAAAATAGACAGGAAAGCCTTTTGAAGAGCACAGATCTATGTGAGTGTGGCAAAGGTCGTCATGATTAAAATCTGTGCAGGGCGAACTCATCAAAACCTATCTGAGATGCAGTAAAAATCACTAATGCTGGATAATTAACCAACAGAGTACAAATCCAGATCAATCATAAATGCTCCTAAAAGCAGAGCTTGGAATTTTGGTTGCATTTCCAGGTCAGGCAGCTGAGATAGATCTGGGAATGCAAACCCACATCAGAAGCCTCATGTCATTTTAGGGCCTGGTGCCTTGTAGGCATTTTTTCACATCCTTTCAGTCAGTTTCCCAGTAAATCTATGATGTTGGTATTATTTCCCACACTTTACATAGGAGAAAGTTGGAGCTTATAATTTAGGAATACTTTTCAGGCTCACATAGTAGTAAATAAAAACAAACAAACAAACGAACTAACTAACCAGGATTCTAACCCAAGTCATCTGATTCCAAGACGAAAATATCTGTTCACCACCTTCCCAACAGATTATGAAATTTAACCATTGTCTTCTAATGTAGCAAAAACTGCTTCCCAAATGATCAAATTTATGTGCATTTCTGCTCAGAGGGAAAGAATACCATCCTGGTATGTATCCATCACTACAGAGGCTTGGGGCTGGGGTTTTCCTGGCCATTAAGGTGGGGAAACCAGAGGGGTGAGGCTGCCTTTCTGTGTTCTCATGGTGAGGCTGAACTTTCTCTTGGGCTGACATTTTTTAATAACCTGCTTTCATGTTTGGGGACTAATGATTAAAATTCTGGCCCAATTTTCTTATAAATTAAGGCAAAGAATTCTAGAACTCATTTGACTATCTCTGCTTTTCTTTTGTGTACACATAACACTGTTATACAGAAACTAATCTGGCCATATATGGAGAGAGAAGCCAAGGGCCCTGCTTCCCCCGCAGGAATAAGATAAGGTTTATCCCCAGAGATGCAGGCTGGAGGATTACCCAATCACCAAATAGAGGGGATTAGACTCGACCCCCCAGAGCAGAGACCTGCATTGTGGAATTGACCCTGAGAAGGGATTTGTGGATCTCTGAGGCACAGCTGCTGGTGGATGTAGATAGTGCAGCTCATTGCTCGGGCAGGCGCTGCACAGCTCAGAGATGCACACCTGGGGGTCCTTGCTGGTGGCTGCAGGGGTAGGTGGCTCTACCCAGCACACTGTTAGTGGTTGCTATGTTGCTGGAGATCTTTAATCTCCAAAGTGTAAGAACTGTGGGAGCATCTTCACTTCTATGGAGTTAAGTTATCAAATGGTAGGAGATTACCTGTGTTGGTCAATGGAAGAATGTTTCACATTAGCTCCAGCTAAGATTCTTGCTTGGCATTAAATGTGAGGATGGGGGTGGACACAGACCATAGTCTTTAAGGGTTTATAAGAAGAGGACAGTAATAGCCACTGCGTGGATCTGCTATGCTCTGGGCTCTGTACTAGCATCTCTGAGAACACTCATCTCCCCATAAGGTTAATAGGCAGAGATGCCGTATTTTGCAGATAAGAAGCTGAGTCCTGGAGGTTAATGATTCAGTTGTTCAAGGTCACACAGACAGTTAATGACGGATGAGTGAAAGCTGGGATTCTGGTTTAAGGTAGTACACTGCACTGCCTCCCAAATCTGGGGGCGGGGATCTATAATGAGATGCCACAGGCTTTTAAACACCACACCTCACGTGGTTTCTTTAGTGTGCACATTGTTTGTTGCTGATTATTAGGATGCTGTCACTCTCTTTGGAATTACCATGGGATAGCCAGGAAGCGTTGTTTTACATAATCTTAGGGCAAGTCTTTGCTGGTTTATCTTTAAACATAAAGCATGTTTTGTATAGAAAAAAAGTGTTTTGGAAGCGATCAAAAATTATTAGTGGCTTAATCCAGTGAATGAATTGTGATTAAGCTGAGTAACAGAATTTTAAAAAAAAGAAAGTGTGATCCCAGAATCACGAGGATGAGAGAATGTGCCTTCTGGGTGTTCCTTACTGACCCAGAGTTTCTACCTTTTTGCCACCTCATCTGCGTGTAAAAAAGAGGATTTTCCTATAAGAAGGAAACCACAGTTGATATCCAACAAACGGGAGAGAGAAATGAGCGCTTATAGTGGAGTTTGGAGGGCTGGGATGGGCGAAGGGTCTTCCTATCGAGGATTTGAACTAAGATAACATGCCTGGTAGACTTGACTTCCTCTCACAAAAACAGGTATTTCCTAAAAATCCAAATTTTAAGAATGTAAGTAAGTACTAATGAAGAATTACGAAAGGTTAGAAAGGATAGGGCAATGACATAAATGTCCAGGTCACTCAGAAAAGTCAGCTTTGAAAACTAATTTTCAAGAAGGGCATGCATGACGGTTCCTGGAGTTCAGAGAAAACATCACATCCCATTTCTCTTTCTTGTCTAATCTCATGTTCTTAGAGGTTCTGTGTTTATGTTTTGTAATCCACAGGATCTGTTAATTGAATGTTGTTCATGAGCAGGCACATGAGGCATAGTAATGTAAGAACAGAAGTACATAGAAATATCTATTGTTGATCAAAGCAGTGGTGTGTGGTCAGAAATCTCTGGAACCACTGATCTAGACCATTCAGGAGAAGCTGAGAGGGACTGGCTCAATAGGAACAATTTAGTGCTATCAAAGAGCAGAGGTGAGGTGATAACATTGTAGAGCCACAGGAGATTGGAGAAGGCTTTCCTGTGGTCTGCGTGTTCACCTCTTGGATCTTTCCTAATCTCCCATCTGAGGACTCTCCAGGCCTGAACAAGGTCCAGAGAGACCCATGCTTCCCGGTCACATGACAGTGGTTCGTCCTCAGGCTCTCCGTGTGCTGACTTGGACTTAGGCTATGTGACCGAGCAAGCTGCATGGCTGGGGGAAGCCTAAAGAAAGAGCTCAGGTCTTAGTCCAATGCACTCCACTTGGGGCAGAGAAATAGGATTGTGATCCAAGTGGCTCAGCCAGCCACCCACCAGATCTCTACAGCTGGGACTCCTGCTGAGGAAGTGCCCTCATTGATGGGGCTGGGAAAGTTATCAGAATCCAAGCAAGAAATGAACACCTCTGGCTCTCCCTCTCATCTACAGTAAGCAAAACAGAGGTCCACGGAGTTAGAAGGAGCAGAATCCCTAATGCAGGAGGCCAGCTCAGCCCAGGGTCTTCCGGGTGGGCCCACATCTTAACTGGACTGGGAAGGAGGACTTGGTCATTGAGAGCATGGAACGTCCTGCTTCATGGGGAACAAAGATTCCACAGCCCTTCTCCTCCATCACCTGGGAACTAGGCTGTGGGGAGCCATTGAGGTACAGGGATGCCCTACACTCTCCTAAACATAGCTCCATATTGAGCAATCACTCTTGCTCTTAATTCTAAGGCATAAGCATTTAATAATTTACTTACCCTCTGGGGACAGAAATTTAAAATTTTATAGAAATAGGATTGACCAATGCTAGAGTCTTTTCAAGCATTTTTATAGCTAAATCCTTGGAAAGTTTTACACCTATTTTTTTTTATTGAAAGAAACTGAGAATATAATGCAATGAAGCTCTCAAAAGGAAAAAGTTAATTATTTTTACCCTCAATGACTCTTTTCTAGAAGACCCTTTTTTTTTTTTTTGTCTTTGTATCCCAGTAATTTGAACCCCAGGTTTCCTCCAGGGACTTCCGGTCTATGTTAGGCGTCAGCAGTCCCACACGCATTTCCTGAGCTCTCACTTCCCATCAGGATGTCTGTCCCACCTGGGCTGAGGGCTCTGTTTCCTTACATGTGGCTCAGAAGAGAGCTTCCGGCTAAGGCTACTTCTGATCCTAGCAGACAGTTTCTTGTTTTTCTTCTGTCTGGGAGGGACAAAAGACTTCTATTGTGAATTTCTTAGGCCTTATTGAAATTATTTATGAAATTGTCTGTTGCCCAAACCAGATTTTGAGTTCCAGGATGACAGAGATTATGTCTTTTTATCTTGACATTTTCAGCATCTAGCAACAGTCCAGCACAAGGGAGCTCCTGAGCATGTTATTAGAGAACCAGAAATTATTTTCAAAATCTTATTAAAGAACCACTAAAAAAAAAATCCCAAAGTCTAATGTAGACTGGTTATGGCCATTTATGGTTTATTTCAAATGACCAATGCCTCTTGCATCAAATATACCAGCTGCTTGGAGCCAAGTACTCTGCATTGATTCCCGTCAATAGCATGGTATCAATAAGTCCACTCTGCTCAGAGCTTTAGGTGGAGCGGGAGAATTCCAGATAATCATTTTTTGAGAGCATGCAGAGCTAACATAGCAACTAATAAAGTATTGGTAAGGCCAGATGATGGTTTAGCCTTGGTCTTTTCTTAGAAAATTGTTTGTTTTGGTCTGTTTCTATCATCTTATATTAATAGCCATAGTTCAAAAGGAATCATTACTTTAATATCCTGGAATTTTCCTTTTGCCTAGGCAACTGCATGGTGCATGCTTTAAAAGTGTAGTCCCTTGATAAATTTATTTCAGGCCAATTCACTCTGGATGAAAAATAAATGTCCTAACCCACGGATCCATGTTTCAGGTCCTGCTGGATTGGCACCTCACGGATGTCTCTCACTTCTCCGTTTAAATTAGGGGAGGAAAACAGCTGTACATTTTATGGCCTAGATAAAAATCATCTTCCTTTACAATCCGTTATCCTTATAGCTTGCTAACTTCTTAGGTCCTGTGAATTGATTTAAAAGAAACAATCTAATTTCCTCCTTGCTATTTATGGATTTCCCTTCCTTTCTGTTCTTCAATTAACATCAGCAGGGAAAGCAGAGCAGCCAGGGTGGTGGTGCTTCTGGCTTGATTCTCTTGTATTAATTTAAACCTAAAACATTGCAAAATTAAAACAGCAAAGATCAAGTCTTCATTTTTCTTCGAAAGAAGGAGCTTCTACATGAGATCTCTTCCAATGCTCTTGGTGTCCGCCTGCACAGCGCACAAACCACGAAGAATATGCTTCGTCCTTTCCTCGAATACCTGTATTACCAAGGACTTCTCTCTGGAAAAGAGACAGTTGGATAGCGGTCTGCTTATCTCTGAGTCTTTATCCTCAGAAAGGAGTTTGTGATCATGAAAATTCCTTCCCTCTCTAAACTTTCAAATGAGACTCAGCTGGAATGTTGAAAGGAGGGTCAGTTGAACCACAGGGTTGTTTTCAAGTGAGGTGAGAAGTCAGGTCAAGGAGCAGAAGTAATTTGTCTTTCACAGGCTCCTTTTTATGCCCATCCAGAGGATGCACATTGTCACACAGAATCTGAGTCCCAATCTCCCCTCAAGGAATGTGTGGGGCAGGAGGGAAGAGGACTTGGAACCATGCTGTGGGCAGCACAGCAGTCCTGAGGGCTCAGTGCTCAGATGTGAAAGTACTTAAATGTGGCTGGGTGTAGCCGGGCCTCCCACACATCCTGCTGGCTCCCAGTCTGTGGCCAGAAATCCCTTTCCTGCCACCTCTCCTGTGTCCAGCAACTAGGTCCAGGCAAGCTCTTGCTGGACACTCACTGTCCCTTCTCTTTGGCTGTTGCTGGGGGCAGTTAGAGTTGGGAGGTATTTGGCCTATCACTTTCAGACAAATGACACAAAGAGAACAGATTCCTAGGGAACTTGGTCCCTGACTGGAAATCTTGACTGCTTAAGAAGTTAGAATGTGAAACTCTGAGCAAGAGGAAATAATTGAGGCTCTGTTTTGAAGCTCTGGTTTGCAGAGCGTGTTCAGAAACTTCTGGTTCTTGCTATAAAATGCGAAAGCTTGGGTTTATCTGCAGGGCTTATCGCTCTGTGCTTTACAGACCAGGTGGGGCTCCAAACACAGGAGTGCCCATCAGCTGCTTTGTTTGCTACACTGAATTTCCAGCTTTGTTGTCAAATTTGCATTTGAAGGCGCTATCAAACCACAGCATCAAAATAATGATGACAGTTGCTGCATAATATAAGAAATGGTAAGAAAAAGCCCTCTGAAAAGAAAGGGTCCAAATGTGGCAATTATGCAGAGCAGTGACAGCTCATTCACAGTAAGGCACTTAGGGTAGGGGGAAGTGCTGCCCCAGCAGGCCTGAGGCCACCTGATCCCCAGCAGCCCAGGCACAGCCACCCAGGGAGATCAGCAATGGAAATCTGCCTGGAAGTCACCATGGGGGGGGGGGGGAGACAAATTTGGTTTGTTTGTCTTTGTTAAACCAACTACTAAACTTGGGGTGGTGGGTCTCTAGCTGTTCACTATTTCCTGTTTGCTTTCTCTGGCTGGAAAAACTCTGATTCTTCAGAATTTTGATGAAATCTGGTATTCTGGTTTAAAAATAGGTGTCTTTTAAGCCAAGCGATGCATTCATGTGTCTTGTGTCTGTTTGTACCCTACCAAGCATCACAGAAAGCCAGTCTTTGCACCGCCTGGGACAACCCAGGCCAATGCTCCTCACTGACCCTCCACCGGAACAGGGACGCCGTCCACATCTCTAGCCAGCATGTGGTGGTCTTACTGCTTGTTTAGCACTTGATATGTTCCTTCCTGTTAGGCCTTCCAGCCTACACAACCCTTCATCCACCATCCCCAAACTTCCCCACACCTAGCCTCTTCCCTCTTAGGATCCTTGGTCAAATCTACAGTCAGTCTTTGTATTTTGTGACTACGAGCTCAGAGGTGCTCTAAGGTGACAGATCCCCAGGAGAGAATGACTGTCTCCTACACCTTGTGCTCCATTCCTGTAGATATTACAGTTCTCTGAGTTGTCCCTTTGGCATAGTAGGTACAGCAGACAGACCTCAGGGGACCTGGAGGTGGCTCTCATGCAGTCCCCTCTTTGTAAACCAGCCTCTAATCAACAGAATATGGATGAAAGTTGGCAACTGAAGTAGGGTACAGAAAGCCTATTTAAACTTCCTTGGGGCTAACTGATCGTGAGGGACACCTTAACTTCTGCTTTCAGAGGCCTCCATGCTATAGGACTAGGTTTTCCCTGGGGCCACCAGGTTTTCCAAAGACAGACAGTCACTCCCTCTGGTGGCGAACAAACACCTGGTTACTGCCTCCTAGGAGCAGGGAGGGAAGAGGTGGGCTTGAGGGCCTGCTGTCGGCTCTGATTTTAAATTCTGAGATTTCCCCCAGCCCTGAAACACACAAGCAAGCAAAAAGGCTGACCTCTACTGCTTGCTGATTTCCACGGTGTGGACGCTCTCTGGGGCTGATTCCAGTGTGAACTGGATGTGTGAACAGGGCTGGGCCCAGAGGTACATGGCTGGATCTTGCAAATGCTTCTGAGCTGTCTCTATCCTACTTGGCACTGACTCTGAAGGTCTCCCTCAGCATCTCCCTAGGGAGCAGTCTTCTGACCACAGTGTATACATGTCGGCAGCTGCGTCAGAGCTGGGTGTCTTAATGCAGAGTGACCCATGAAAAGGGTGGTAACCCTCGGTTCAGTTCTGACTTTTTCGTGCTCAAAGTTCAGAGGCAAAAATGAGATCCCAGGATGAGGCGTTAGCTTTCCTTGGACATAGGAGGTGCCTTGTTGTTGGTGCTTATTCTCTGGACCATTCTGGATGACAGAACTAAATCCAAAGTCAATCCCAGAGGAAAAGGCAGCTTTCAAGCCTCGGCACCCATGTGGCAATCCCCCGCTGCCCGTAGCACTCCAGGGCCTTCAAGCGAAGGTTCCCGTCTCCCTGACTTGTGGGCTTTGAGTTATCCTGAGCATCACGGAACAAGGGACAGGCTTACTGGTCCCGCATGGCCGCTCCCCACTCCCTAGCAATACAGTTGCCCCTCAGTCAGAGGGCAGGGCCTGACCCTGAGCAGACTAGCAGTGTCCCAGGGGACACTTCTCCATGTAGGGCTGGTTCCAAAACCACTTGCTCCAGTTGAGAGGCCTGCCAACAACACTGCTCACACTTTCTCTCTGACACAGGGAAAGGCAGCAGGGACCAGAGACCAGAGGGTAGGACATAATCAGCTTCTCCTTTCCCCAAGTTGAAGAAGGAGCCGCGGCGCTCTGCAGCAGACATCTGTTTGTTAGGCAGAGGGAGTTGTCGGTCAAACTAGCAGGTGTGTGCGTTCCTCCCTTGGAAGGAAGGGTCTGATCTGGCTCTTCTACCCCTGTGGAGTCCCTTAGGACTGGGCAGCTGTGTTTCAAGCGAGAGTCACTTTGAAGTTGGACCGTAGTTGTTTTGTCCTGCATGGGGCTTTGGCATTGACCTGGGGCTTGGAGAAGCATCAGAGTCATGAATTCCTAGGCCAAGTTCTTCAACCCTGCAGACAAACTAGTCATGAGGTGGTGGTAGGTGATGGCATGCAGATGGTATCCCTGTGTTTCCAGGGCATCTGAGCACAGGTGGAGCATGGATTCTTATCTTTCCAATTTAAAAAGATTGTGAAATACATATGCATTAAGGAAAACACAGAATAATACACTGAGTGGGAGAGAAACCACTCAGAGAAAACCATTAACATTTAGAATATTGTTCCACTCACTTTGGCTTTTAAAATTTTTATTTTATACATAAAAAGAAAATTTGCCATTTTAACAATTTTAAGCAGACGATTCAGTGGCATTGAATACATTCACAATGTTGTATCACCATCACCACTAGAATTCAGTTTCATTACCTCAGTTAGGAATTCTGCAACCATTAGGCAATGATCTCCTGCCCAGCTCTCACCAGCCCTGGCAGCCACTATTCTCCTTCCCACGTCTCTGACTTTGCCTATTCCTTGCAAGTCACTGAGATACCTCAGATAATATTTGTGTCTTTGCCCACTGGCTTCTTTCACTTAGTGTAATATACACAAAGTTTGCCTACATTGAAGCATGTATTAGAACTGAGTTCCTTTTTACAGTTGTGTAGTATTCCACTGTGTGCATTTTTCCACATTTGTTTATCCATTCACCTGCTGGTGGACACTTGAGCTCTTTCCAGCTTTCAGCTATTGGGTGTCATCCTGCTGTGAACCGTGGTCTCCAAGTATCTGTTTGAGTGCCTTAAATTCTTTTGAGTTCATACTTAAGTCTTTCTACATTTAACTTTTTGAGAAACCGCCAAACTGTTTACAACGGCAGCTGCACAGTTCTCTATTCCTACCAGCTGGGCCCGTGGGCTCCGATTTCCCCACATCCCAGCTAACACCTGCTTTTTTTTCTAAGTAACAACCATCCCAGTGGGTGTGAAGAGATGTTTCTTTGTGGTTTTTACTCACTTTCCTAATGACAAGTGAGGTTTAGCAGGTTTTCACGTGCTTATTGACAATTTGTGTTTTTTCTTTGGAGAAATCAATTTAGGCCCTTTGGCCATTTTCAGTTGGGTGATTTTCTTTTGTTTTCAGTCACTTTTACAGTTTTTTTTTTTTTTTTTTTTTTAGAAATTTCACACATGAGATCATACAGTGTGTAATTTGGGTTCTTAATTTCCCACGTAATCTTTGACATGACTTATATGCGTGCTTTTCTCTTCCAAGAGACTGAGCCCAGGAAGGCTGGTGACTTGTGATTACGTGAGAGTGCGCGCCTCCTTCTTCAGGACTCTCCACGTCCAGCTCATGTTTTAATAAAGGGGAGTGGGAGTCTTGCAGTTTCTCGCAGTTACAATGCTGGCTTCTTTGTGCCTCTGGACCTTTGGCGTCCCACACTCCCAGTACCTAATACCTGCTTCTCTTCCCTGAGCTCTGAAGCAGATCCAGCAGTGCTCTGCCAAGTCCTCTGCTTATCACACTGTAGTTCTCTGCTTCCCTGTGTCTGCCTCCCCCCTGGACTGTGTGGTGCTGGAGGGCAGAGCGCATGCCTTACGGGCACCTGACAGGAGCACAGCAGAAACTTAACACACATGTTCAATGAAAGAATTAAACGGGGGGAAAAGTGTTTTAAATGTACAGGAATTGTCTGGAAACACAAATAAGGTCCATTTCCCTTACATACAGGGACAAAAATAGCAACAACTCCATAACCATCCTTACGGGCTTTGTGGTCTCCATGGGGCCTTTCCATGCTCAGGTTTGGCTGATTTCTACAACGGCTTTATGGAGGAGGCCAACTGGCCCCACTAGGGACGCAAGGCTCCTGGAGGTGATTGGTGACTGGCTGAGGCCCCCAACTTACAGGTGAGTCCTGCAGCAAGAGCTGTCCCCACGTATAGCAAGCCAACCGTCTGGTCCCAAGCCAGTGACCCTTTGGAAACTAGGTTGCAAATCTGAAGCTCCAAGTAAGCTCAGAGGTGTGTGCCAAATGGGCAGAGCAAACGAGTTTCCAAAAAAGCAAATCCCAAATGAGCAAACAGAGAAGGTTCATCTGGAAAAGGGATATTCAATATCTTCCTAAAGACAACAGGTTGCAAAACACGATTGTCCAGCGCTGCTTTGCTGTCTGGTGTTTCAGAATTACTGGCTGCACTGCAGGGCCATGCGGTGATTGATTACTATTATTTTTAAAATTTTTCTTTAGTTGTAGATGGACATAATACCTTTACTTTATATATTTTTATGTGGTGCTAAGGATGGAACCCAGGGCCTCACACATGCCAGGCAAGCGCTCTACCATGAGCCCCAGCCCCCGCCCTGTGATTGGTTATTCTTGACACTGTTTTACTGCCTTCCTTTTATACAGAGAAACATCTGTTAGTCACTATGTGTCCCAAGTGTTGTGGGTTTCTATGGATTCTGTATTTGAATGAGTAACTGCACGTTTGAGCTCCTGTTGGGAGCCAGCCATGGGCTGTGTGTGTGAGCTATGGGCACTGGAGTGCATGAGGAACTGGACTGACTGCTGCTCTGACCGGGCTGTGTGTGACATTGTGTGTCCTTTTCTCTCACTCTGCCTGTGATCCCACACAGCACCTGAGATGGGTGTGACTTTCCAAGATGTCAGTCAAACTGCTGGCCACAAGAAGTCAACAAGCAAGACCCCACCCTCTGAAACCCGATCCTTCTCCCTATCCAACAGCTCACCCCAATAAAAACTAGGGTTCGGGGCATGCTCACTCTCTTGCCTGCCTCTCTCGCCTCCTTTGTGGAAGCTGAGGTTGAGGAGCCATCACTGAACCCCCAAAATGGTATTTTCTGCTTCTGTGTGGTTATTTAGCAGCCAGCCCAATTCACCTGGAGTGACCCTGACTGATTCAGTTGAGTGTCTCGGCCAACTCCCTTGACTTTTACTTTCTGTTCCTGTATTTTTCCATTTCTAGAATTTTCATACATATTTTAATAGATCCCATTCTCTCATGAAATTCTACATTTTATTCTGCAACTTTTTATTTTTTTACTTTAAACTATTTTCTTTTTTTTTGGTCAAGCTGACTTACCCATGATTCTAAGATATATCATTCATTATCTGCTAAATAGTAAATAAATCTGAAATGTGTTATCGAAAGGTCAAATTACATGTAACAATTTCTCTTTAGAACTAGAAGGTAAATATTTAAGCAGCAAAAGAATAAATCTTTCTTAAAATTAACTACCGACATTTACCCTAATAGAAATTTTGTTCAGTTTCAAATTATGTCACATCAATAAGCAATGGCAGAAAAATGCACAAAGTTCCAGAGTAAGATGAAGACAACACAGCTACCAAAGTCACACAGACAGGACTCCAGACTTTTATCTGCTGGCCATGGAGTTCAGGTCTCTCCTCCAAATCACAGTGCAATTTCTTTAGGGGTTTATTTAATTATTTTATTTTTGAAGTACTGGGAATTGAATCCAGGGGTGTTCTACCACTGAGCTACATCCCTACCCTGTTTTATTTTTATTTATTTTGAGTCAGTGTCTCCCTAAGTTGCTAAGGCTGGGTTTGAACTTGCCATCCTCCTGCCTCAGCCTCCCGAGTAGCTGGGATTACAGGTGTGCACCATGCGCCTGGCTCTTAGTGGTTGATAACCAGAAGACTTAACCCAAACACAAATTTGTTAGCTTCCATTTCTTCTTCTTCATCCAGAGGTCTCCATGGCTCTTTTGACCTGGGCTCTGGTGGGGGTGGTGGGGCTCTTGATGGCAGCTAGCTGCAGCTTCATCTGTCATGGGCTTGGTGATTCAGCCTTTTCCTTCTGGTGGCCTTGACTCTGGTCAGTCCTTGGTCCTGGGGCATGACCTAGGCTCTCTCCTTTTTCTTGTAGTGTTCCTCTTGTCCTTTTTCTTGGTATTTGCTTAAGAGTTCTCTTTTTCATCTTTTTCTTCTTCATCTTTCTTCTCTATTTTTTTTCTGTTTTTTTTTTTTCTTCTGCTATATCCTTTTCCTTTTATTCCATTTTTTTCTTCTGGTCCTCCATAAGCCCATTTGTGTTAATGAACTTGACCCATCAAACATCTCAGATGGGACCCCACAGCTGCCACATTAGTTTCTCCTTATTCTGTTCTGAAAGATGATCCATAATTTCAGAAATCTCCTGCTTGCTCCTAGCAATGGAGGCTGCAAGGCCTGCCCCCCATGTCCAGCATAGGCTGAAAGGTTTCTTGCTGATCTCTTTGTTTTAGCATTTCTGCAAACTGCTTTCCCCGCACTCCCTTGTTTTGCTTTCTAGCCTTCCTCTGAGGATTCTCTCTTCTGTTCATTTTTTTCTCCCACTCCTCCATGAGCTCAACATAATTCTGGCAGATTTTTTTTTTCTTCCCTTTGTTTCTTGGATGATTTCTTCTTTTAAAAAGTGAGTTTGCCCTCATCACCTGGTTTGTCTTGAGGTTCTTTTGGCACCTCTTTTTATCTGATGTTGGTTATAGGGTGGCAGTTCAACTTTTGGGCCAAGACCTTCAAAAATTTTATGAGCTGCTTCTGCTCTTTTCTGATTCTCATCGTAAATATTTTGGACAGTTCTGCATTGCTTCTGTACATCGGGAGGAGGGGGCCCAGGCTTCTGGGGCTCTGGAGTGTTAGCGGCTGCTTCTTCAAGCTGTTGTTTCTTTTTCTATTGAGGATCTGCTCTTGTGCTTTTGCAATTTATCAAGCTACACAATACATACTTGGGGTTAACTCTTCTTTAGAAAGCTTTGAAAGTGAAGCATTTTGATCATCTCCACATGGTCATCAAGAGATTGCAGAGGATGGAGCTTCACCTTTGCCTCCAAATGCTGGATCCTTCTTGGCATTGACAGATCTCGGTCTTCCTGGCAGTGTGAACACTAAAAGGTGAAACTGTCTCATGGACATGCTGAAAATGGGTATGAGCAACCTACTCCAGATGCTGTCACTCAGATTCCTGTGAACGCCCCTGGGGCTGGGCCTCAGTGAAACTCTACCTATCTGGTTCTCCTTTCTTGAGTGTCAGAGCTGGGGTAAAATTCTGAAGGACAGGAAAGCTGTCTTCCAAGATGCTTCTCCTGCTGCCAGAGCTATCTAGTTGGGGACCCAAACTCCTGCTTGTGGAGGGTGCTGGGAAGGCATGTGGACCAAGTGGGGAGGGCAGCACTGTTCTCTGCAGAATGTCCCTTAGTTGGGAGGGTAGCCTGAACTTGACATCATCAGTAAAAAGTCCTCACAGGGCTCTGAGATCAAGTCTGATAAATGGTCATGTTTCCAGAAAGCCATAGGGAGCCTGTGGAGCATGGGAGGCACTCACCCCAGCTGCTGCTCCTGCCACCTTCTGTTTATACATTTTCTGAACCTGCGCATCCTGCTATTTCAAAGTCTGTGTCTGGAGATTCTGGTGCCTGCCTCACCTGGGTTTCAGCTCCACTGCCTGTTCTCTCTTCCTAGTTGCTGACATGTGTGGTAGTCTTCAATTGGAGGCTAGACATGGTGTGCAAGGTACTAGGGAAGCTCTGATGCTGTTCCTTCTTCCAGGCCCTCCCCTCTGCAGGCAGGAGCGAGTCTCCACAATCCAGTCACTCAAGGCTGGCAGCAAATGTCCTGAGTGCTTCCTCTGGTTGACTTTCTTCTCAGATGTGGCCCTCTAGTGTTGTTCTGGGTGTTAAGTTGGGCTCTTGAACTTGGTGTTTGATAGTCTGGCTGGTCTAAACAGGTTTCCTGGTAGGGAAGGGTGATTCTGAGAAGGGAAGAGGAGAGAGACCTGTGCTGGGCAAGTGCTTCTTCTTCCTCAGGAACTGCACAGACTGGATGCCAGGCATGCCTCTCAACAACAGCCCAGGTTGCAGAACAAAGGCCTCATTTTGCCGGCGGCGAGGAAATGCAGGTTTAGGACCTGAGGTTGTGGAGCTGGGGTGAAGGATGGAGACCTGGTCTCTCCAGCTCCAAGTCTGCTCTCATCACATGGTCCTGAGGAGCCCTGCTTGCACTGTGACCAGCCTCAGGGGTTGTCAGAGCTCATTGCTCATCACTTGCTCTTGGAGGACACCTTTGCCACCTTCGCCCTCCCCAGTCTGCCACCTCCTCTCCTGCAGTGCCTTCTTTCATTCCAGAGCCAAACAGGAAGAATCGGTTCAAGAGCACTGATGAGTTTCACTCCAGGGCGAGGGCTTGGAGGGCCAACCTTGCACAAGGGAAGCTGCGGTTTAATCTTGGCCCACTCAGGGAAATGCTGATTGAGCCAGCCCCTCAGATTAGTGGCTATACCTTTCTCTTTGAAGGCTCTTGTATCCCTTGATTCGGGCCCTGCTCCTCTAGATCTTAGAAGCTGGTGCAAGCTCTCTGTCACTGGTTGAAATGGAGCTGTGACCTGCCTCCCACCTGTAGACTGGCCTCCCGTGAGTCTGTGAAACGTGGGCCTCTCTATCCAGACATTGCTGCGCTTCCTCTCACTTCTTGTTCTCCGCTTGGGCCCTGCATCTTTGCACGTCCACAGGTTTCTGTCTTGGATAGAAGCCTCCTTTGCACGGGGAGGGTCTAAACTCTGTCTGCAGTGTCCTGAGCCCACGGTTCTTGTTTTACTTCTAAGAGTTAAAAGAAACCACTTGCTGGTCGAGGGAAAGTTAGGTGGGCTTCATTGTTTTGAAAACTTAAATGTATCTGGCAAGCAAGGGTCCCTCAAGGGCCTGGCTCTAGACTGGCAGGCAGGATGCCTTGGGGCTGGGTCCTGGAGAGGCAGATCAGTCTCTTAGGGAATGGCTTTGGAGTAAGAGGCGGTGCACTTTGAGTTCCCGGCTGACTGCTACTTCGACTCTCCTGTTTTGTCAACCGGAGCAGGAGCTTGGTAGTGGAGCGCATTTTACAGGGCCCCTCTGCAGCCAAGTATGATAATGCCAGTCTAAGGCTTAGTCCAGGCCCGTCAGTAGGCAGCAGCCCTTTCTGTAACTGCTTCTTAGGAGGGAGCGCTGCACGCACTGCCTAACCTGATGCCCTTATAGGGGGGTGCCAGAGGCGGCAGGAGCTGCTATTGGCTCGTTACACTGGAGGCCTTTGATAGGAGCAGCCTTCCCTGCTACATCCAGGGCTGCATGTGGGCTGGGAAGGCAGAGGGGTCAGGACAAGCCTTGGGGACTCTTTTAAAAAAAGGCAGAGCTGACTGTGTGCTGGGGGTTTCCTGGGGTACACTGTATCCCCTTTGCAGGAAACTTTGAACCCAGACTTTTCGAACTGCTGAAGCACCCTGCAGACGGCACCTGGCCACTTGCATTTCCTGGAAGACAAATGGGAATGGCTGCCAGCAGGGAGGAGTATGCTTTGCCTTCCCCTCTGTGTTCTTCAAACATGACATCCTTAATAACAAGGACCCCAGCTACCCAGGTGCAGGCTTCCTCTCCCTGAGAGGCCCCCATTCTCTGTCTCCCCTAGACATTCATTTTTTTCACATTTACATCCACAGTGTGAAACCAATTTCTAATTTTACTTTTAAAAGTATCACTAGTGTTTAAAAGTTTTCATAGCTTCAGGTGTGTTATTCCTGAGGCCTGGAGCTCCTTCAAGGGGTGTGGGTGCGGGGGTCTGCTGTGACTCAGTCAGTGCCTTCCTAGCAGAGGCTTCAGGCTGCGCAGCCTCGCAGGCCACACCACCACAAGCACAGCCGAACACACGCGCAAGTGCGCCAGCACAACACAGCTGAGTCCACATGCATATGAACATACGAACACACACATGTGCTCATATACTGCCCATATTTACACAGTTTCCTCCGTGTGAATTGGTTCATAGTTGGGGCCACAGAACCTGAAAATCCAAGCTCCAGGTATAATCTGATCGCGAGGTCAATTCTTTGATTAGGTGGTTTAAGTTCTGCTAGGAAAAGAATAAATTTTTGGTTCTTTACTTTTTGTCCTTCACATTTTTTATTTGGTGCATTATAGTCCTACAGAATGGCGGGATTGGTTGTTACATGTTCGGGCTTGCACACAGCGTAACAATGTAACCCAGCCAATGTCACTCTCAGAATTTCCCTTTTCCCTCCCCACTCTCTCCTAGGATCCCTTTCTGCTACTGATCTCTCTTTGATTTTCAAAAGCCTCCCCGCCCCCAGCTTATCTTTTCTATTTTCCTCTCTATCTTCCACATATAAGAGAAAACATATGACCCTTGACTTCCAAGGCTGACTTATTTCTCTTAACTTCTCTTAAGGTACTAGTCGCTAGTTCCATCCATTTTCCTGTAAATGACATAATCTCTTTTTTCCTGACAGCCAAATAAAACTCCTTTGGGTAAGCATGCCATATTTTCTTTATCCATTCATTCACAGGTGAGTACCTAGTCTGGTTCCTAGGCTGTATGCATGTCATGGTTTCCGGAAGAATTAAACCTTCAAAGGTACCAGTCGGGCCACAGGAGAAAGTGTGCCTGTCTTTGCAGGTCCATGTGCTGTTTCTCTTACCTTCTCTGTTTTCTGTTTCCTATTTTGAACTAAAACAAAAGATAGACATGGAACACTTGGTGGCATCTGGGATAAATCTGAATAGCTCTGAAATCCACGAGGCTCTGCCACATATCATTACAGTCTCTTTCGTGTCAAGTATTATCCTACAGAATTATCTTCAATACTCTGCCGGCGGAGAGCGAGCATCAGGGTGAGGGTCTGGCATTCTGTGACCCCTCTGTGAGTGGCCTGATGAGTACAGCCATCAGTAACACAGGGCACTGTCCTACAGATGCAAGTGGTGAGAAAGATAAGTTTGAGTTCTTTGGTGCTCTTACCACCTGACAAGAACCTATTCAACATAATGGATCCCATGTTTTAGTTCCCCCTTCTTTAAGATTTCTCTTGGAAGGTGATAAAGCCAACACCAGACACCAGCAACCTCTACTGTACCTTGTTACAAAAGCACTGCTGTTTGTTTGCTCTTCCCAGGCCAGATAAAACTAGACAGTAGAGGGACACAGTTCACGCAGGCTGCAAACTTTTGGACGGTGTCCTGGATTAAAAGCAACAATAACAACAAACAAAAAGGGTACGGGGTCCCCAGCCGTGGAAATTTGTTTTATGGGCTCCAGCAAATTCTTGGCAAATAAAAACTCTGAAGCCATCTGCAGCCTCCATTTGGCTGAGGCCAGAGGGTACCCACTCCGGAATGGACGAGTTCCTGGAGAGAGGGAGCTGGGGTTCCGGGATTCTGCTGGCCCATGGCCACGGCCAGCTTAGCGCTTCCATCTGGGGCTCTGCTCATGCTGTGCTGTCACCAGGAGCAGGAGACCCAGGTGGCCCTCAAATGCCCAGGAGGTGAAGGGGGACATGCTTCCCATCTGCAGTCAAGGCCCGGGGCCCTGGGGAAATGGCTGGTGACACGGAGGATGCCCCTTGTGCACATATCACAGGAGAGACCTGTGAGCCAGGCTATTGAGATGCTCCAGCCAGTTGCTCTTCATTAAAAAAAAATAAAAATATACATTCACTTTTTTTTTTCATTGAAAGATAAATGCTGATGGAAACTCTAGTTACTGGATTTTGTTTCTTCCTTTTTAACTGAAGGGCTTTCCATGGTTGACCTGCTATGAATTTACAGCCTAGTACCAGCCCCGAAGTAAATCTACATGCATATTTTATCAAAAGTCGCCTTTAAAATTGCTGAAATGGTGCCGTTTATCCACTGAGGAGTGAGGAGGGGAGAGAGGAGCCCAGGCTGCCTGCCACGCAGCTTTACCACCCACAGGCCCCAGAAGTCAGAGTCCTCACCCAAG
Organism: Urocitellus parryii; assembly: GCF_045843805.1. Taxonomy (NCBI): domain Eukaryota; kingdom Metazoa; phylum Chordata; class Mammalia; order Rodentia; family Sciuridae; genus Urocitellus; species Urocitellus parryii. The sequence goes on from NC_135532.1 coordinate 112,213,647, forward strand.
TATCACCCAGGAAGCAAGGGGTGCAGGAGCAGGCTCCTGACCAGCCTTGGGATGGCTGGGAGGCCATAGCCCCCACATCCACATGGATCAGGGACTGCCACTTCTGCATCTGAGGAGGTGGAGAGCTGGCACTGGGGGACAACTAAGAGACAGGTAGAACAGCAGTTAGCATGGGAAGCATCTCCCCATCACAGCCAAGCTCCCCGTACAAGTTCACATACTGAGATTTCCAGGACTTCCGAGGGGCTCGGCCATGTGCATGTGGATTTCAAGAGCACACCTGTGTACACATATGCTTTCAGATTTCCTACCTGTGTGCTCAAAATACCTACCCGGCATCTCTAAGACCTGTCTTGGTCCATTTCTCATTGCTAGTTATGCAATAGCTCAGGCTGGCCAAGTTATAAAGACAGAGGTTTATTTTGGCTCATGGTCCTGGTCCAAGGTCATGGGGCCACATCTGGTGATGGCTTCCTGCTGGCAGAGTCACAAGGCAGCATGAGCCTGGCCAGATTGGCTTCTGCAGCAGGCCGGCTCTGGAATAAACCGTGGACCATTTGCGCCCTGTCTCCTCCAAGGTCCCGCCTGCACCTCCTTTAACAATGGCACACTAGGGATTCAATTTCCTCACGAGATTCAGAGGGGGCAAGTTAAGTCAACACTGTAGGAGATATTATGGAAATGAAAGGTAAAGATAGAAAGGCCTGGGAAGTAGTGTTTTCCATCTCTGAATATACTTTGAGGTCATGTAGAATCTGCTAGGCAAATCACTCATCTATTCTGAGCCTCAGGTTCCTCATATTTGAAGTGAGGATTGTGATACACCTACACAGCGTCGTTGGAAGATGACATAAGGTGCATAATGCAGAGGATCTCAGGAACACTTCAATAGCTGTTAATTGCTATTTTCAAAATTTAATTCTGAGCTCACAACTTGTGACATTCTAGAGAAAAAAACACTAAATTATTTGCATTACTTGTTTTCATTCACCTTTTATAAAACATAATTTTAGTTGTAGGTGGACATAATAACTTTTTATTGTATTGATTTATTTTTATGTGGTGCTGAGGATTGAACCCAGTCAGTGCCTCATGTGTGCCAGGCAAGTGCTCTGCCACTGAGCCACAACCCCAGTCCTTCCATTCCCTTTTACATGTCTAAGTCATGAGTTCTCTTCTTGGGTGATGATAAAGGAAAGGGGGAGTAGTGAGCTCCTTTGAGTCACAAGTGGATGCTCATCAAAGTCTTCTGTCTCTGTTTTCTGGCACAGAGAACTGCACTATAGGCCCACCCCCCTGTGATGTTTAATCGTCCAGACAAATAGCCCAACCCCAGTGCTATGGCTCAGTACGTCCAGGGAACTTCCTGGGATGGAGATGTGTTTCTCTGTTGGCAGAACAGCCACTGGGTACTTGCAGCATCCAGAACTTGCCATGTGTCTAGCACAACCGAGAACTTTAACTGCTAATTGTGTTGAATTTTAACAAATTTTAATGAAAATTCAAGTGGCTGGGGACCACGCCATTGGATGGCACAGCCCTCTCTAGTGGCTTCTCATCAGCCTGAGTTCAGAAGGCTAATGACAGGCAGCACAGAGTCCCAGCCAACCTGCTGGGACGTGAGAAGCTCCTATGTCCCCTTGGCCCCTGGAGTTTGGGTCTCTTGCTGCTGCTGCCGGGTGGGCAGAGCCTGTCCTGCTGTGCTGTCTACTGGAGGGCAGGCTGGTCCTGTTGACCAATGACAAAGAGCTCCTGAGCCTCCACCCCTGCACAGGACACTGCCTCTGGTCCTGGAGCTCCTGAGGGCAAGCCTCCTGGCTGCTGTCCTCACGTGGCTGCTGGTGTCCTGGGTAGCTCCTGGTGTGGTTATGTTGCTCTGTCACAGGACAAGTAGGGCCTGCCTCAGTCCCCGTTGGACACAAGGAACGGTGTTGGTCCTGCTGCCTCGCCCCTGCCTTGGGAGCCCCAGATGCTGCTTGTCTTTTTCCAGGTCACCTCTCAGGAAAAAGGGACATAGGAGCCAGCTCTTCAAGGAGCTTGTCCTCCCGCAGCCACATACCCACCACTGAGAACTGAGGCACAGCCCATGTTTGTTGGGACAGGGGTAGGACACGGGCCTTGGAGATGCTGGCACCATGAGGCTGAAGATCGGGGCCTAGAGCAAGTGCGTCCTGGCAGAGCTGGGCACTGCTGACCATCAAGAGGCCCCTCTGGACATGCTATTAGGTGCCCATTGGAAGCATTCATTCTGACCAGGTTCTCTGTTCCTTCGGGCTATTTTTATTACTTCATCTTCTTTCTTGGTAAGTGGAACCATCACTGGCTTAGTCACCATTGTGGAGTCGGGACCGACATCCCAGGCCTGTCATTCCCTGAGTCTGTGGCACTTACCCCCTTCCTCATCACCCTACAACACCCCCAAAGCCACTGCCTGCTGCAAGTGCACTGCAGGTGGCTCTAGGCTGGGCTGGTGAGGTCACCTGTATCCAATAGAGGGGGGATTCATGGCCTGGGGGCCTTTCCTGTGTCCCACGAGGGTATCAGCCAACTGTGTCCTCATTGGCCTCAGTCTACCCTCAACGTCTTTCAGCTAGTGCATGGGCGTCTCTCTGCCCCTGCTCTCTGACTCCTCCTGTTCCGTCCAAGCTGAAGCCAACACAACTACAATCTGATTGTCATCCCACTGGCTTTCCTCTGCCCCCAGGAAGCACAAACTCTAGTGGGGCCCACAGCCTCTGTGCTGGGGCGGAGCCTCCCAGACCCTCCCCTCCCTGCACATTCTTCCCCTCAGTGTCAAACACTACCTTGACCCCGTGAAACCCGGCATAGGCCCCATGCTTTAAGCCTGGGGTCTTGGTGCCTCTGGATGTCCTGCCTGGAACATGCCACCTGCACCCTTTTGCTCTGCTCTGGAAACTCTTCCCTTGAGACTCCCATGAATCATTGCAGCCTTGATGAAGCTTTTCCTGACCATGAAAAGGGGAGCTGGAGCTTCCTCTTTCAGCCTCTCTGAAACACCACCATGGCTTCTGCTCAAGCTTAATTCTCACATCTGCCTTCCTATCTGAGTCTTCCAGGTCCTGAGAACCCCTGGAGGGTCTGCCTGCCATGCTGCACCATGTCCCCTGCACCTGTCACAATGCCTGCCTCTTCTTGAAAATCTAAGAAATGAACAGATAAGAAGAGCCGTTCCATTTTATTTTTAGGGGTTAAATGCATAGCTTTCAGCCCGCAGCCCCAGTTCTCGCAGCTCAGCTCCCGGAGTGCAGGGGTTTGGTGGAGGACGACATGCAGAAACCTAAGCTGCAGCAGAGACTCAGTTCTGTGAGGTAGAAGGCAAGGGGAGAAGTTAAACAGAAACTTGTCTTAATTGTAAGCTTTCTCCTCACCTGTTTGTTTAAACTCGTGGGTTAAACTGCACATTGCCTTTCTGGACCTGGTGATCTTCAAGGACACATCAGAATTGCGAAGGGTTGGACCAGGAGGAGCCTGTGAGGACAGCAGAGCCTGGTCTGCTGCGTCCTCTGGCTCTGCTCTCGCAGATCCTCCCAGAAGGATTGTGGGAAAACCTAGCACAAGGTAAAGTTTAAAGAGATGAGGAAAATGCCAGAAGGACACTCACCAGGAATCCTTAAGGGACAAGGAGCCCCCAGCAGCCTTTAATGGTCATTCAAACAGAAAGGGAAACTCATGTGAGAAATTAAGTTCGTCCTGGGAAAGGACATATTGTCACCTGGTCAGAGAAGTGCAGCCCTCAGAGCTGCAGCCTCAGGGGGTTGCCTTCTACCTCACAGAACCGAGTCTCTGCTGCAGCTTAGATTTCTGCATGTCATCCTCCACCTGCACTCCAGAGCTGAGCTGCAGGGATGGGGCTGCACGCTGAGCTGGTCTGAGCACTGCTGGATGGTCTGAGCTAGTGGACAGGCTTCTCTCTGCCCTGTGAGGCAGGCAGGCTCCTCACCTGTGCATGGGGACCTGGTAGGACCACCCCACGGGGCCTAGTGGGAGCCAGTGTGTACAATATGCCTAATGCTTTGCCTCAGCTGCCACTGTCCTCTCCGTCACCATGTGAAGGCCACCACTGCCAAGCCCGCATAGGAGTAGAGTCTTGGTGGCCTCTGAATCTTCTTCTTGCCATAATTCTACAAGGAAACTGAGTTTTTGTTTGAATGCTTTGTTTTATATGATGCCATCTATACAAAAATGATCTAAATGGCCACATTTGCTTGTTAACTTTGTTTCTAAATTATATGTTAGTCAATAAAACTGTGCACACTTGTGAATTACAACGTGACGTTATGATTTTGAACCTCCTTTTTGGGTGATTTAAAATTTGTTCAATATGCTCAGGTAGGCTTGGCCATTAGTTGTCTAAACCGAGACCAAACTCCTATGGTGGGTCTGTGGGTTGTCCTGGACAGACCATTGCAGGGCAGTGACTTGGTTAAGCCTATGTGCTCCCTGAGGGCTGTCAAGATATACCCAACAACCTCAAAATTAGAAGCAGGAATTAGTGAGAATGACTTCAAACAGGAATATCTTTACAGTGTTTTATGCTGTGAGATCTGATACATGTGCTGAAATTAGAGAACAGACTCAACACAAAGTAAATTCATGTACCTATTGATTAACTAGCCCACGTTTATGCTGACCATCCCTTTAGTAATCATGAGTTACATCCATGATCCTTATTATCTGTGATTGCTGTGATTGAAGTGTATAGTTCAACATTAAAGTGAATTAAGAGAATTTAAAGATTCTCTCTGGCCAACAGTATAAAATATAGAATAATAAAATTTTGAGGATTTTTCCCTAAACCTGACCATTAGATAGATTCTACAGGGTCTCATATTCTATCTTTCAGAATCTCAAAATGAAAAATGGAGATTTTTTTTTGTCTCACTCTATAAAGAAAATCTTTTTTTTTTTTTTGTTCTTTGTCTAAGTGACAAAGTGTTTTCACAGCTTTAACTGTGTCATTTATATGATGAATTATCTCAGTCTTCACATTGTGTGACCAAAAGGGATTCTCCCTGAGTTTATTTTGATCTCTTTCCATTCATACTGCCTTGGAAGAGTATTTACCTGGATAATCATACAATAAGATCAACAAAGAAATTTATTCCAATATGTTTGTCTGAAATAGATGAAAACTCTGTAATCCAGAAAAAAAAAAAAAAGCTTTTCCTGGCTGAGAAAATCGCATATGAGCTTGGCTATCTGGGTCCATGTGGAGGAGGGTTAGAATCTACTGTGCTGACCTCAGTCTGTGGACTCTGAGGACACTCTTACTACAAGCACTTAGTCAGAACTGCACCAACAGTAACCTGACTCAGGGAAGTCCTCCTGGAGCCAACCACAGCACCAGCTTAGCTCCAGATTAACTCTCAACAAAGTACGCTTAATGGTTTGTGATATTTTTCCATTTTCACTTTTATTTTGCTAAAATCACTTTCACCAGAATCCATTCTTTTCACTTAAGGTTTATGTGAGCATTCATTTTTGTCTTCATAAATCATTTTTAAAACAAGATGATAGCTTTGGCTATTAGTTTTTTTCTTACAGCCATTATTTCTACCAAGGGTGATTTTGGGGGGATCAGTGTTTTCCTCACTAGATTTTCTCAAGAATAATTTATATTTTATCTAATTTTTTAGTTGATAAATTTTGGTGGGTATAATTTGCATGCTTGGAGAGTTTTGGTTCTAAAATTATTATTAATTAATTATTATTAATCAATTTTTTTCAAAGAGAGAGAGAGAGAGAGAGAGAGAGAGAGAGAGAATTTTTTAATATTTATTTTTTAGTTCTCGGCGGACACAACATCTTTGTTTGTATGTGGTGCTGAGGATCGAACCCGGGCCGCACGCATGCCAGGAGAGCACACAACCGCTTGAGCCACATCCCCAGCCCAGTATTAATCATTTCTAACAGGAATAATTCATAATGAAGTTTAAAAATATTTAATAAATGGACACATGATAATTGTACCTACTTATAGGATATCATGTGGTGTTTGAATCACGTATATATTGTGCAACAGCCAAATCAGGTTCAGTGTACCTATGTCCTGAAAGATTTATCATCAAATGGTGAGAACATTCAAACCCCCTGTTGGAATGCTTTGGACGTACACGGCCTGTTCTTAGCTATAGTCTCCCTTCTGTGCGACAGAACCCAGCACTGGCCTCCTTCATCATCATACCTTAGGCCCCCTACTGCTCTCCGTGTTCATGAGGAACTTTATACAGGGCTTGTAATTTGTGCTCACTTCGTAGGTAACCATGAGGAAAATAGTAAGGGATTTTACGAGGGAAGGAGAGAAGACGAAGATAAGAAGAGGACGGGAGGAGAGGAGAAGGGACAAGGCAGAAGCAGTCAGAAAGGCACAGGGGTCAGAGAGGAGGCAGACAGGAGTGGAGGGTGCCCACAGCGAGGTGGGTGGAGGCAGAAGCGGAGGCCCTTCTGCTGTGTGGATAAGCAGATTCTTCAGGGTGCCGCTAGGCTCTCACCTTCATACATGGGAACCTGGAGTGGGGGTTTACCTACACTCCTGTGGGGAGATACTAGTCCCATTTCCATCTGTCCCCTCATGGTCCCAAAGGCCCTCAGAGACCCTGATGCCCGGGCAGTGGAAATCCAAGGATTGGTTGTGTCAGAGCTGGGCACAGGTGTCCTCCAGCTTCTCAGCTGTCATCACAGATGACCTGAGACTCATGACTGCAAACGTAGCTCCCAGGGCCCCTCGTGCTCAAGGAAGTGGACTTTCCCTGGTACTGGGTTTGGTCCTGAAGCCTCACACAGGCCAGGCAAAGGCTCTGCCTGCACCCCTGCTGCCTTGCCTTCCAGAAGTTCACCAAGTGATTGCCTTTGAGCTAACCTGACAACCCTGACTTGCTTGCAACTTCACCTCTGCTGATTAAGCTTCACCCCAGGCAGCCCCCGCCCGCCATGGAGCTTCTTCCTTATGAACCAGCTTTGAGGGCACTGAAAGGCCTCCTTTTCATTTGAAAAGTGCTTTCAGACTCCATGGAGTGTCCTGCTTTTACCTCTTTAGAAAATGGCTTTTTTTTTTTTAAAAAAAAAAGAAGAACAATGTGAGATATTTGAAGAGGACAGATGTACAGAAGCAGAGACTATCGGTAAACACAAGATTTTGTCTCTTTGCTTTCTGGCACTGCCACATTTCATTGCATGCTCTCATGTGGTCCTTGTAAAGGGAAGGCCTCACTGGGGGATCAGGGCGTTCTCCCAGCTCTCAGACTCCACCAGTCCTGGGAGCCTGGACAAGCCGCGAGCAGCCTGAGCCCTCTTCTCCTGTGGGTGGCTACTGTTTACCTTGCCTGCGTTTCTTCTTGTTCTTTTTTTTTTTTTTTCTCATTTTCTTTTTTTTTTTTCTTTTTTTTTTTTTATTGGTCGTTCATAACATTACATAGTTCTTAATACATCATATTACACAGTTTGATTCACGTGGATTATGAACTCCCCCTTTTACCCCATATACAAATTGCTGTATCATATCAGTTTCCCTTCCATTGCTTGACATATTGCCTTTCTAGTGTCTGATGTATTCTGCTGTCTGTCCTATTCTCTACTATCCCCCCTCCCCTCCCCTCCCCTCCCCTCCCCTCCCCTTTTCTTTCTCTACCCCTTCTACTGTAAATCATTTCTTCCATTTGTATTATCTTGTCTTGCCCCTCCTTTCCTCTTATATGACATTTTGTATAACCCTGAGGATCGCCTTCCATTTCCATGCAATTTCCCTTCTCACTCCCTTTCCCTCCCACCTCTCATCCCTGTTTAATGTAAATCTTCTTCTCAAGCTCTTCGTCCCTACCCTGTCCTTGTTTACTCCCCTTATATCAAAGGAGTCATTTGGTATTTGTTTTTTAAAGATTGACTAGCTTCACTTAGCATAATCTGCTCTAATGCCATCCATTTTCCTCCAAATTCTATGATTTTGTCATTTTTTAATGCAGAATAATACTCCATAGTATATAAATGCCACATTTTTTTTATCCATTCATCTATTGAAGGGCATCTAGGCTGGTTCCACAGTCTTGCTATCGTGAATTGAGCTGCTATGAACATCGATGTAGCAGTGTCCCTGTAGCATGCTCTTGTTAGGGCTTTAGGGAATAGACCGAGAAGGGGAATAGCTGGGTCGAATGGTGGTTCCATTCCCAGCTTTCCGAGAAATCTCCATACTGCTTTCCAAATTGGCTGCACCAATTTGCAGTCCCACCAGCAATGAACAAGAGTGCCCTTTTCCCCACATCCTCTCCAGCACTTATTGTTGTCTGACTTCCTAATGGCTGCCAGTCTTACTGGAGTGAGATGGTATCTTAGGGTAGTTTTGATTTGCATTTCTCTGACTGCTAGCGATGGTGAGCATTTTTTCATGTACTTGTTGATTGATTGTATGTCCTCCTCTGAGAAGTGTCTGTTCAGGTCCTTGGCCCATTTATTGATTGGGTTGTTATCTTATTGTCTAATTTTTTGAGTTCTTTGTATATTCTGGTTATTAGGGCTCTATCTGAAGTGTGTGGAGTAAAGATTTGTTCCCAGGATGTAGGCTCCCTGTTTATCTCTCTTATTGTTTCTTTTGCTGAGAAAAAACTTTTTAGTTTGAGTAAGTCCCATTTGTTGATTCTATTTGTTAACTCTAGCGCTATGGGTGTCCTATTGAGGAATTTGGAGCCCGACCCCACAGCATGTAGGTCGTAGCCAACTTTTTCTTCTATCAGATGCCATGTCTCTGATTTAATATCAAGCTCCTTGATCCATTTTGAGTTAACTTTTGTGCACGGCGAGAGATAGGGATTCAGATTCATTTTGGTGCAAATGGATTTCCAGTTTTCCCAGCACCATTTGTTGAAGATGCTATCTTTCCTCCATTGCATGCTTTTAGCCCCTTTATCAAAAATAAGATAGTTGTAGTTTTGTGGATTGGTTACTGTGTCCTCAATTCTGTACCATTGGTCCACCCGCCTGTTTTGGTACCAGTACCATGCTGTTTTTGTTACTATTGCTCTGTAGTATAGTTTGAAGTCTGGTATCGCTATACCGCCTGATTCACACTTCCTGCTTAGTATTGTTTTTGCTATTCTGGGTCTTTTATTATTCCATATGAATTTCATGATTCTTTTATCGATTTCTACAAGATATGCTGTTGGGATTTTGATTGGCATTGCATTGAACTTATATAGGACTTTTGGTAATATCGCCATTTTGATGATGTTAGTTCTGCCTATCCATGAGCAGGGTATATTTTTCCATCTTCTAAGGTCTTCTTCTATGTCTTTCTTTAGGGTTCTGTAATTTTCATTGTATAAATCTTTCACCTCTTTTGTTAGGTTGATTCCCAAGTATTTTATTTTTTGGGGGGATATTGTGAATGGAGTAGTTGTCCTCATTTCCGTTTTGGAGGATTTGTCGATGATATACAGGAATGCCTTTGATTTATGCGTGTTGATCTTATATCCTGCCACTTTGCTGAATTCATTTATTAGCTCTAATAGCTTCTTTGTAGACCCTTTTGGGTCTGCTAGGTATAGAATCATATCATCTGCAAATAGTGATAATTTAAGTTCTTCTTTTCCTATTTTTATGCCTTTAATTTCTTTCGTCTGCCTTATTGCTCTGGCCAGTGTTTCGAGGACTATGTTGAACAGAAGTGGTGAGAGAGGGCATCCCTGTCTTGTACCAGATCTTAGAGGGAATGCCTTCAATTTTTCTCCATTCAGAATGATGCTGGCCTGTGGCTTATCATAGATTGCTTTTACAATGTTGAGGTATGATCCAGTTATCCCTAATATTTCTAGAGTTTTGAACATAAAGGGATGCTGTACTTTGTCGAAAGCTTTTTCTGCATCTATCGAGATGATCATATGGTTCTTATTTTTAAGTCTATTGATGTGGTGGATAACATTTATTGATTTCCGTATATTGAACCAACCTTGCATACCAGGGATGAATCCTACTTGATCATGGTGTATAATTTTTTTGATATGTATTTGAATCCGATTCGCCAGAATTTTATTGAGAATTTTTGCATCAAGGTTCATTAGAGATATTGGTCTGTAGTTTTCTTTCTTTGAAGTGTCTTTGTCTGGTTTCGGAATCAGGGTGATGTTGGCCTCGTAGAATGAATTTGGAAGTTCTCCCTCTTTTTCTATTTCCTGAAATAGCTTGAAAAGTATTGGTGTTAGTTCCTCTTTAAAGGTTTTGTAAAACTCTGCTGTATACCCATCCGGTCCTGGGCTTTTCTTAGTTGGTAGTCTTTTGATGGTTTCTTCTATTTCCTCTATTGTTATTGGTCTGTTTAGGTTGTCTATATCCTCCTGGCTCAATCTGGGCAGATCATAAGACTCAAGGAATTTATCTATGCCTTCACTATCTTCTATTTTATTGGAGTATAAGGATTCAAAGTAATTTCTGATTATCTTCTGTATTTCTGTAGTGTCTGTTGTGATATTGCCTTTTTCATCCCGTATGCTAGTAATTTGGGTTCTCTCTCTTCTTCTCTTCGTTAGCATGGCTAAGGGTCTGTCAATTTTATTTATTTTTTCAAAGAACCAGCTTTTAGTTTTGTCAATTTTTTCAATTGTTTCTTTTGTTTCAATTTCATTAATTTCAGCTCTGATTTTAATTATTTCTTGCCTTCTACTTCTTTTGCTGTTGTTTTGCTCTTCTTTTTCTAGGATTTTGAGATGAAGTATGAGATCATTTATTTGTTGGTTTTTTCTTTTTTTGAGGAATGAACTCCAAGCAATGAATTTTCCTCTTAGAACTGCTTTCAATGTGTCCCAAAGATTCCGATATGTTGTGTCTGTGTTTTCATTTAACTCTAGGAATTTTTTAATTTCCTCCTTGATGTCTTCTAATACCCATTGATCACTCAGCAACCTATTGTTCATTCTCCAGGTGATGCTTGATTTTTCCTTTCTTCTTTTATCATTGATTTTCAGTTTCATTCCATTATGATCAGACAAGATGCATGGTATTATCTCTACCTCTTTGTATTGTCTAAGAGTTGCCCTGTGACATAGTATATGGTCTATTTTTGAGAAGGTTCCATGTGCTGCTGAGAAAAAAGTGTAGCAACTTGATGTTGGGTGGTATAGTCTATATATGTCAATTAAGTCTAGGTTGTTAATTGTGTTATTGAGTTCTATAGTTTCCTTATTTAACTTTTGTTTGGAAGATCTGTCCAGTGGTGAGAGAGGTGTGTTGAAGTCTCCCATGATTATTGTATGGTGGTCTATTAGACTCTTGAACTTGAGAAGAGTTTGCTTGATGAACACGGCTGCACCATTATTTGGGGCATATATATTTATGATTGTCATGTCTTGTTGGTGTATGGTTCCCTTGAGCAGTATGAAGTGTCCTTCTTTGTCCCTTTTGATTAGCTTTGGCTTGAAATCTATTTTATTAGATATGAGTATGGACACTCCTACTTGTTTCCGTGGTCCATATCAGTGATATGATTTTTCCCAACCTTTCACCTTCAGTCTATGTACATCTTTTCCTATCAAATGCGTCTCCTGTAGACAGCATATTGTTGGGTCTTGTTTTGTGATCCATTCTACTAGCCTGTGTCTCTTAATTGGTGAGTTTAAGCCATTAACATTTAGGGTTATTATTGAGATATGGTTTGTTCTTCTATCCATATTTGTTTATTGATGTTACTAAACCTGATTTGTTATCCTCTTTGACTACTTTCCCCCCTTTACTGTCCAACCTCCCATTGTTGGTTATCAATGTTATTTTCCATTTCCTCTTCCTGTAATGTTTTGCCAAGGATTTTTTGAAGAGATGGTTTTCTAGCTGCGAATTCTTTTAACTTTTGTTTATCATGGAAGGTTTTAATTTCATCTTCTAACCTGAAGCTTAATTTCGCCGGATACACGATTCTTGGTTGGAATCCATTTTCTTTAAGTGTTTGAAATATGTTATTCCAGGATCTTCTAGCTTTTAGAGTCTGTGTTGAGAGATCAGCTGTTATCCTGATTGGTTTACCCCTAAATGTAATCTGCTTCCTTTCCCTTGTAGCTTTTAAAATTCTCTCCTTATTCTGTATGTTGGACATCTTCATTATAATGTGTCTAGGTGTGGATGTCTTATGATTTTGCACATTCGGCGTCCTGTAGGCTTCTAGGATTTGGGATTCTGTCTCATTCTTCAAGTCTGGGAAGTTTTCTTGTATTATTTCACTGAATAGATTGCTTAATCCTTTGGTTTGGAGCTCTGTGCCTTCCTGTATCCCAATGACTCTTAAGTTTGGTCTTTTGATATTATCCCATAGCTCTTGAATGTGCTGCTCATGGTTTCTTAGTAGACTTGCTGAGCTATCTATGTTCTTTTCAAGTTGAAATACTCTGTCTTCATTGTCTGATGTTCTATCTTCTAAGTGATCCACTCTGCTGGTAGTATTCTCAATTGAGTTTTTAAGTTGGTTTATTGTTTCCTGCATTTCTAGTATTTCTATTTGTTTGTTTTTTATTACCTCTATCTCCCTGTGAAATTGATCTTTTACTTCCTGGATTTGTTTGTCGATGTGATCTTTCATTGTCTGATTTTGCTGTCTCATGTCTTCCTTGAGACTCCAGATCATCTGAAGCATGTATGTCCTGAGCTCTCTATCTGACATTCCATCTGTTGCAGCTATTACCTCTTCTAAAGTTGAGTTGACCTGCATTGCCTGTGGTCCTTTCTTTCCTTGTCGTTTCATACCGCTGGCGTTTCTTTCTGCTTGGTGAAATTGTTGTGTCTTTGATATTTTCCCTCTATTTATTTATATTGCTCTTGTATAGTTGGAAAATCACTCTTGCAGGGCAGGTAGTGGTTGTGATCCTCCTCCAATTAGTGTGAACCATCTACCATGCTGGCAGGCCCTAGGTCTGCTTTGCTGGTCGGTCAAAGGTCCACCTACTCAGCAGGCGCCGGGGGCACCTGTGTCACTCCGTAGGTTGCTGGGCCTAACCTCCCGATGGGTTGCAGGTTCGCCTCGTTTGCAGGCTCTGGGGGAGGGGCCGGTTCCGCCCCTCAGCAGGCTTTGGGGCCGCTCTGCTGTTGTTCACAGCCCCCTGCCTACCTGCAGACACTGGGGGAGGGGACGGGCCTTGCCCTCAGCTGTCCACCAGACCTGTCCTAGTGGGTCCGGTCTGCGTTCCCCGCAGGCGCGTGTATCTGCTGTCTCTTGGCTGGTTGCTGAGCCTGACCCGCCCGCCCGTGGCTTGCAGGTTCGCCTTGCTTGCAGGCACTGGGGGAGGGGCCGGTTCCGCCCCTCAGCAGGCTTTGGGCCCGCTCTGCTGTTGTTCACAGTCCCCTGCCTACCTGCAGACACTGGGGGAGGGGACGGGCCTTGCCCTCAGCTGTCCACCGGACCTGTCCTAGTGGGTCCGGTCTGCGTTCCCCGCAGGCGCATGTATCTGCTGTCTCTTGGCTGGTTGCTGGGCCTGACCCGCCCGCCCGTGGCTTGCAGGTTTGCCTCGCTTGCAGGCACTGGGGGAGGGGCCGGTTCCGCCCCTCAGCAGGCTTTGGGCCCGCTCTGCTATTGTTCACAGTCCCCCGCCTACCTGCAGACACTGGGGGAGGGGACGGGCCTAGCCCTCAGCCATCCGCCGGACCTGTCCTAGTGGGTCCGGTCCGCGTTCCCTGCAGGCGCGTGTATCTGCTGTCACTTGGCTGGTTGCTGGGCCTGACCCTCTTCTTGTTCTTACTTGGAGTCATTTTATACTCGTTCTCTGTGACCTGGGGCCTCTGCTTCAGTCCCAAGGGCCACACTCCTATGCCAGGAGGAAGGGATTTTGCCTTTAATCCACAAGAACAGCTGATAAAGGCTCTGATGGCTGAGGGTCCCCTGTCTTCCTCCCTTACCAACCTTGTTATGGTTTTGGAATTTAGTTTTCGACTGACCAATATAAGGAGACCTACCTCTTTCTTCCTTAGAAGTACCTAAAATCAAGTTCAGTTTTAAAATAAAACTTCCCCAGATGATATGATTTAATAACAAAACCAAGAAGATGAAATGTGCAAACCACTCTTGGAACGGAATGGTTATAAATCCCAAATATATTCACAATGAGAACCAAGCAGATGTGTAGCAAGGATTTCATTTGTGCACTGAGAACTTTAGCAGGAAAATGATAGAGAAAAGAGTGAGACGAGAGGAGAACCTATCAGAACATTCTCACGTCGACCTTTGCTGTTTAGCTCATACGTAGAGTTTTAAGTTTCCAGCCACTGTAGGTGCTCAAAACTAGAACGACCCCCATAATAACTCTGGAAGGACTGGCCTGTGTCCACCTTCCCCACCCTACCCCTTCCCCCTGCCACCTTCTCCTCTGCTCTGTTTGGTCCAGGAGGCTGCAACGGGCCCGGTCATCTCTCCAGGCTTCCTTGCATCAGCCTCCCAGCTGTCCAGCCATGGGGGCAGCGTGCATGAGGATGGGAGGGCCACATCCTCCCTGCTCTTCCCTTTTCTTAGTGGCACCTCCTGGAAGGGCCTGGATCCTCACTGGCCCAGGGCCTGCTGGTGGCCCTGCCGTCTGGTCTCAGCTCTCCTGAGCTTGGGTGGGGTTCCTTTCCCACTGGCCCTCAGGCCAGGTGGCGCCAGCTTCCTGCCTGAGCTCGGGCTGCCTCTATTTTGTCTCTTCAACTCTGCCCATACCTCTCCAGTTGTCCCTTCCTTACAATCTCTCATTTGGAATCTGTTTCCTGCGGGAGTAGAAGTTCTGAACAGATATTTGTGGCAGCAGAAGTCTTTTCTGATGGGGTAAGGGCTTGATTTCCAAATGCTCTCTGAGGGTTGTTTGGGGATGGCCACCACAAAGTCCCCACTGGATCTGAGTGAGATTTTAGGATGGGTCAGTGGTTAAATGAGCCTTCTTTTATGATACGGACGTGTTTAAATCGCCCTTACTTGGCAAGATAGAAAGTCACCAGCGAGTGCCCGAATTAAAGTTGGCCATTCTGAAAAATCCAAAAGCTGGGGCATTGCCAGACTCTGTGGGGCTCATGAATCAGTTCTCCCAGAAAGACATTTGCTGAGACTACCGATTCTGCAGTATTCTGGGAGATTCATGCAGGGACTCTACCCCAGGTGTCCCTGGATGCGTCCTTAGCACACCAGCCCTTGCCTGGGAGTTGGGTGCTTGCACTTGCCAGGCTGAGACTGGCATCTGGAGGTTCCCAGAGAAGAGCCCTGGGGGGCAAGGCTTGCACCCCAGATATCACATACCTGGGCTGTGGGATCCTGTCACAGCCCACTCCCTGAAGGCAGCTCCTCGGCATGCTCAGAGTTGACCAGGGGATTGTTCTCAGCTCAAGGGCTTCAATGCATTGTAGGCTAATCCTCACGGGTCCATCGGCCTAGCCAACTGCCCTCCTGAGAACTTGGGATGGAAGTTGTTGATCTCTCTATCCCGGTGACCACATGAGCGGGTGAGTGGTCTCTGCCCCTCTGTGCCCTGCCTCGTCAAGCTTTTACACCCCTTCTCAAGTGTGGACTGTCACCTGGGTCTGCTGCTGCTCCTCACCATCTGGGCACCCTGTCCCAGTCCCTGACTCCTCAAAACATAGTTCTCTCCTCTAGGAGGTTGATGGATTCGGTCCTAAAGTTCCCTCATTTTCCTTCCATTTCTGGCCTCTGATCTTCCTAGCTCTGAGTTCATTCAGGCGTTCAAAACCAGTTCCAAACCTGCAAATTAAGTCCTGAGATTTTAATTCATCCTTGCCAGCATTTTCATGCCTGCTTAGATGTTACTGTGAAATTTAATTTGGCACATCAGGGACAAATCTGATGAGGTCATTGTCAAAAGGCTCTGTCCTGAAGTCCCACATCTGTTGTTCCACCTTCCTAACTGCACCCCTTAGGTTGGCCTCTGATTTTGAGACTGCAGTCTTCAGCCTCATCTAAACCCCATCTCTGAAGGTTTGGTTCTACTGGGGATTGAACCCACGGGTGCTCTACCACTGAGCCACACCCCAGCCCTCTTTTGGATTATTGCTGTTTTTATGTTTGATTTTAATTAATTTATTTGTTGTTGTTGTTTGAGACAGAGTTTCACTAAGCTGCCCAGGCTGCTTTTGAACTTGTGATCCTCCTGCCTCAGCCTCCCAGATGCTGGGATCACAGGAATGGCCGCCAAGCCCTGATGTTGGAGAGTTTTAGAGCTGCCCTGTCAGGTACAGGTTTTGTGCAACCTGTGTCCCTTGGCTACTTTCTTCTGGCAGGAATTTCTTTCTGTCACTGTCATTGAAAATATCCTCGATCAAGGAGTGCCTCATTCTTGTTTTAAAATTCATTGTTTTAACAGTTCGTGATCATTGTTGAGCATCTCTGGGGAATTAGCTTTCTTGGGTTGTGTCCACTCCATGTCTGAATAGTCCCTTGGAAAATGGTCAAGTGAGAAAAGCTCTCATTATCTGCACCTGGATCCAATCATGCCAAATGTTCTGAGGATGGCAGACACCTGGATGGTCACCGACAGGCAGACAGATGTGCCACAAATCCCAGGATCTTTACCTTTAAGTGGTACTTGGGTGCTGACAAGATTTCAAATGTAGGTCTGATTCATTTGCCTGTTTTTACCCTTCATGGAAAGATCACAATGAAGCACGATTGCTGAATGACCTGAACAGCCTCCTCCCTGTGCTGGAGCCTGGGTAGGACTGGTCCTCTGCCTCTGCCTAGCCTGGTGTCTCCAGCCTTAGTGCATAATCTGCTACGAAGACACTGCTGGGCAAAGCAGCAACCTCACTGCTGTGGGGCACCCTGCTGTACCCACCTGCAACTAGGTTCTCTGCACAAAGGGGCAGCAGGAGGGGACGGTGTGAGCCCAGATCATTGAAAGGATTTTCTTGGGTCCCCAGCTGACACCTATTCAGAAGAAGGTATTACAGTCACCTCCTAAGAGTGTACCTGGGATTCTCAGGTACTGACCTCAGGGCAGAGACCTCCACTCATGTTTCTTTAGACCAGGACCAATGTTTATCTTTACATTGAACTTCTGCCACTCTCCATCCAGTGGAAGTGACTTTGGGGATGAATCCTAGGCTGATGTCTCCATCTCCAGGGTGCTGCTGACGGGGGCTCAGGTGGAGGAACTGCCCACCATCTCCTGCCTTGGGCCCCAGGGGTGCAGGACTCCTGAGGGGAGGGCCCTCTCCAAGGCCAGGCCTGTCTACAGCCTGTGTCTTTGCCCCCCTTCAGTCCTTCCCTGCTCTGTGACTCCCACCCTCCCTCTGGCCATCTCCCAGGACCTACTACCCTGCCTTCCCACCTGCCTTCAGGTGTCTGGGGCCTCAGTGGGCACTGATGCAGTCATGAACTCGCCTAGCACTTGCTCAGATTGCCCAGTGGGCAGAGAGGACTTGGGAGCCCTGTAACTGTGAGTCTGACTCCTGGGCCTTGTCCTCCCTGAACCTCAGATTCTTCTGTGAAATGAGGGTAACCACCCCATTGCGGGGCCATCTTCCTTGACTGTGGGATTTTGGTTGGGTTTAGCCAACAGGGAGCACCAGCAAGACTACAGGATGGGAGGAGAGGGGGGCATTTTTCCATTCTGAGACGGTCCTGAGGGGGCTGCAGACCTCCACACCAGCTGTGTCCCATCGGGGCAGTGCCACCTATATCTTTAACCCCTGGGTTTTGCTGGCCACCCTGAGCTCCTGCTCTGCAGGCCCAGGACTGAGGGCCCCTACTCTGGCCAGGCCCAGGACACTGAGCTTCTTGGTCTTCCTGGAGCAAGTCCACATGTCTGTAGTAAGCTCTTTACCGAAGTCAGCCCCAGTCCTACTTTAAGTCTGTCATCTGTTCCCCACCAGGAAGAGCAGCTGTAGCCACAAGCCCCGAGATGCACATGCAAGAGGCAGCACTGACCGGCCGGGAATGCCTCGCATGTCCAAAATCATGTCTTTGCCTTCCCTTGCCCTCCTGCTTTGAGCCTTCAGCTTCAGAGCCCTGCCTCTGGTGGTCTTTCCTGTCTGGTACTGGAGCGAGTCATGGCTCCTCTGGAGCTGAGCAGCCTCAGGTGAGGCTCTGCAGCTGCTCATGTGGGCGCTGTCACCCCGGCAGGAACAAACCTTCCAAATGGTGGAGAGCACCCTGGACAGTTCACAGACACCTCTAGTCTCTCAAATCAATGGCCCCAGATCTCTGCACCACCACTCTGGGGACAGCTGGCTGGTGGGACTCAGTAGGTGTGAGACCTGCTTAGACCAGCAGAACACATGTGGTCACCTGAGGTCAGCAGCACAGGGTCTGCCCTCCCGGCCCAGCTGTGCCCATGCACTTGCTGCATGCAGAGTGGTCTCAGCTGGCCCCCGGACGACCTGGGAGCCACCCATCCTGGGCTCCCTGGAGTGGCTGAGCCAGGGCTGTCCTTGCTTCTCCCTCCGTGTCCTGGGCTCCCTGGAGTGGCTGAGCCCAGGGCTGTCCTTGTCAACCTCTTTCAATTAACCTGCTTCATCTGAGCAGACCAGCATGTCCCTTGCTGCTCTGTGTCAGAAGGCAATTAACCTTCTGACAGAACAAGAGGGAAAGCACTCCAGTACCTAGCAAGCCCGCAGATGAATCACCAGTTGGTGATGTTCTTCTCCATAAGCTTCCCGGCCACAGAGGTTTTCCCTGGATGGGCTGCCACGCTCCCTTCCCGCCACCTTGCCCTGTGTCCAGCCCTGTGAGCACAGGAGGCCAGTGGATCTGTTGAACCCAAGTGCAGACACAGCAGCAGCCTCTGGAAATGTGTGGCTCCTTCCCCCAGGGAAAGCAGGTCAGCAAAAGTCAGCACTGAGGAGCTGCAGAGGGGGCTTTCTGGTGGAAGGTGTGGGGTGGCAGGAGGGAACCCAGCAGCAGTGCTGAGCCAGCAGCTCTCAGGTGGCCTTTGAAAGCCCTATAGGACTCCAGACCCACCCACACGCAGCACCTGTGCCTCATTGTGAGGGGTAGAGGCACTTCCCTGTGCGCAGAACTCATCTGGAAGAAGTGGAGGAGGAGTTGGGGTTCCTCTTTCATTTTGCATTGGGTCACTAGGTCTGGGGTGGAGGGACTTCTCATGGGTCCGCTATCTTTTATTGAAAGAAGCCTCACAGACGAGGCCTTGAGGGCCCAGAGAGGTCAGCTGCTTTCCCAGGCTCAAACAGCTGTGGTGACTTTTGTACAGTCCTCCTTTTGCCCAGGGATGTTCTGGGCTGGAGCAGTGGGTCCCCAGGGAGTGGGGACCTACATCAGATCATGTACAGTTCACATAGGGCGGGTGAGAGGAGGTAGTCTGCAGGAGGGGGCTGCTCATCTGGGGGGTGCTTCCCTACCAAGGCACTGCTGTGATCCTCTGCCAACTCAGAGTCAGGCTGAGCAGCCCTCGGGACTCCAGCTGGGCACCTGCCCTGGAGTGTCCATTGGTCTGTCTCCTCCAACTGAGTAAGATCGAGGCTACCTCGTACGGCCCATTTATTATGGGCCAGGGTCTCTTCTAAGGCTCCAAAACACCGTCCCTCGAGTTATCACAAGAGACTGTTGTCCTTATCCTGCAGGCGAGGAAACGGGGCTCTGGGAGGAGGAATCTTGTTTGAGGCCAGAGCTGGACCCTCCTCACCACATTCCAGGGCAGGGCCTTCAGCATAGTGGAGACTCCCAACGGTTAGTTTGCTTCATCCACTCTTGCTTTTCCAAGGTCAGGCAAGGTCATCCCTCTGAAGACAGAGGCTCCAGCAGAGACTGTGTTTGCTCCTTGGAGGAACCCAACCAGGCCTCAGGCTGCAGCCCATTCCTGTGTGTGCTGAGCATCACAAGGGGACAGCAGGACATGACGGATGGTCTGATGTTTTGTACAGAGTAGAACAAGCTAAGGAAAGGGAGCCGCCGCTAACTGGGAGCAAGGACAGATCTCAGAGAAGAAAGCACTGGCCCTGGGCCCTGCAGGAGGAGAGGTCCCTACAGGGCTAGGGCCTGGGCATGCAGAGTGGCAGCCTGGGCACAGGCATGGTGACAGGAGGGGGTCGCAGTGCTCCTAGGAAGGAGAAGCTTGGTGCTGCGGCAGGATGGGGAGTGAGTGTGGAAGGTCCTGAGGAAAAGACAGGAAGGCAGGCAGAGCCCGCTGGGAAAGGCCTTCACCTGGGTCAAGAAGGCCGGAGGCTTGCCAATGGATAATTTATACTGAATTAAAAATTCTTGATTATTCAAGGAGCTTTATAAAACATAAAAGCCTGAGGGCATTTGGATACAGCACAAAACCACTCAAAGGGTACTTCTGAATGGCTGATGGTGGCTTTCTAAATGCTACGGTTCCCCTGTCCTTTCTGTTATCCCTGGGGCTTGCGTCTGGAAGCCTCAGGTTAGTGCTAGTTTAGAGATCCCACCGCACCTAGCGGAACATGGCCAAGGGCCTCATCTCTGTTGCCTTCTCTAATTTACATCCACTACCAAGGTCAGCAGTGCTCTTGTTGCTCCCGGCAATGGCCAAATCAATGCCACGCCAAGGAGTGATTCCTTTATGTGAAGTTGGCTGTATTAAGATGAGATGATTGAAAACATTCTCAGAGTTTGCTCTCACGGAGCACCCTTCCTGCCACTGTCACTCTCCTGTTAAAATGTCACGAAGATGGGAAGCACATCAGAGGTGGAAACACACGGCCGCACTTGGCCTTCAGGCCCAAAGAGCTGCGCTGGACGCTTAGCCGGCCTCAGCCAGAGTCTCATGGGAAGGAGAGACTTGGTGCTGTAGCAGGATGGGGAGCTCCAGGGAGCCCCGTCCACTCTCGAGGGAGCTGGGCTCAAACACACTGGCCTCCTGCTTGGACAGGCATGGTCTACACCAATCCCATGAGTAGGCACCAGCCTTTCTACTTCCTGGAAGCAACTAAGTAGATTGTCCACTTGTGGGGATAGAAAAAGACATGGCCAGCACACCCTTGGAGATGCCCTCCCCCAGGAGAAGCAGAGGACCAGGGTGCAGCCAGGAGCGCAGGGCAGGTTACGGGACTTAGGAGACCTTTCACTCAGAAAGTCGAAGACTTAGGAAGTAGGGGGTCAGAGGTCTCATCTCAGTGCAGCGGTTTGCATGCCTGGCCAAACCCACCTGCTTCTGCTGCAGAGTTGAGAAGAGGTCTGACCTACCATAGCAGAGAGCAAGCTGCACAAGAGCAGTTCACACATGATTTATAGACACTACATCAGGATCTAGGAACCAGAAGAAAGTACTAGAATACTGTCTGGGGTCATGAGTAAGGTACAACAAGGGATAGCTTTTAAGAAACTAGAACAGAAACCAAGAGGAGAAGGTTTATTATAAGAAAACAGGGTGATCGAATCCCCCCATTTCCCTTTCTCTCTCCTCTCCCCTTATTTTGGACTAGCTCCTGCAAATCAAAGAAAACAATTTTAGCTTTCTGAGTCTGCCTTCTTTCACTTAGCATGATGATCTCCTATTCTACCCATTTACCAGATAAAGCCATAATGTCAGTCTTCTTCAAGTCTGAGTAATACTTCACTCTCTCTCTGTGTGTGTGTGTGTGTGTGTGTGTGTGTGTGTGTGTGTATATATATATATATATATATATATATATATATATATATCACATTCTCTTTATCCATTCATCTGTTGAAGGGCACCTAGGTTGGCTTCATAGCTTGGCTATTGTGAATTGTGCTGCTATAAACATTGATGTGGCTGCATTTCTGTAATATTCTGATTTTAGCTCCTTTGGGTGTATACTGAGGAGTAGGATAGCTGAATGATGGTGGTTTCATTCCTAGATGAAGGGAACTGTGGGGGAAGGAGGAGGGTCAGGATAAGGGAAGGACAACAGAATGAACCTGACCTCACTTTCCTATGTACATATGTGAACACACCTCAGTGAATCTCACCATCCTCTACATCTACCAGACACTAACACAAAACAAAACAAACTGAAAGTAAAAGCAGAAACATGAAGAGAGAAGAGAGGAGGGACCAGGGGGAGGGAGGAAGGGAGGGATGGGGAAGTAGTAGGGACTGAGCTGGAGCAAATTATATTCCATGCTTTTATAATTATGTCAAAATGAAACTTAAAGTTATGTATAACTAAAAAGAATCAATACAAATACAATTTGTCTCTAAGAAGAAAAAAAAAAAAAGAAAGAAAACAGGGTGAGATGAAAGGGCTGTAGGTCCAGGTCAGGGCTGCGAGGACAGTAAGACTGAGGGGGCGGAATGAAGCCGCTCACGGGGAACAAGGGATCAGCGTGGAAATGACAAGGTCCCATCCTGAGCAAACTCGGGAAATGGGGACTGTGGAGGCAGCAGGTCCTTCTGAAGTTTGTTTTCTTGAGAATGAAATCATAAGAACTAGAAATAGAGGAATGAAGAGAGGCACTGATCTTTCCTGAGCTACACAGAGATGAGGTGTGTGGCTGGGCAGGGTCTGCAGGAGTAGAGGCTTGGTCCAGTTAAAAGCCCTGGTGTGAGGCAGGTGTGATGCTGCTCCTAGTGACTGGGAGGGTCTGGTGGAGCCTTCGTGCAAGCCTGGGGTAGGCGTGTAAGGGGAGTCTTAATGTGACATAGCTCGACAAGTCCTAAGGCAGTTCAGAGGTGGGAACCTTCCTCTTGACCCTGGTCTTACACTTGGCATCTGCCCACCAGCCACCTTCCACTCTCACCATGGCCAGCTCCCCCGGGGTCGCCAGAGTTAGCAGATAGAAACAAGGCAGGGGTCCTGCTAAATCTGAGTTCCAGATAAACAAGTCGGGATGTGCTTAGATGAAAAAATGCTTTATCAGAGGTTGGAATTTAAATTCTAGATTTTATCTGGCAAACTCATCCTTCTGCCTGATTTCTCTGTTCCCCATCCTTTCCTTGGGTTTCTTTCTTTGGCCCTAATAGGACCAGGTTCCTATTTGAAGGTTTCTGGGTCACTTGCTGATGTTTTGCGTAGCCCTCACCTCAACAATTCTATCATGGAATCAGGAAGAGAATTACTCAGCAAACATTAACACCCGACAGGTTTTACAGCACGGTCCCTTCTGTCTGAGGTCCTAGGTGGGGCCCTGATATTATTTCTAATTTTGCTATAAAATTTGTATTGAAGCCTATTGTTAGAATACATATTCTTGGTTAGTAGAATGATTATTACATATGTGTCAAGTTTATGTAAGGATACCGACACCTATCTAAAATTACAGGCATTTGTATGCCAGTTGTTTGAAAACAGTTCTGTAAAATGTCAACAGTGATTACCTCCATGTAATAGACTCTTGATTTCTTATTTACATTTTTCTAGATTTTTGATGTGTTAATATGTAGCAGTTTGTCATAAATAATGAAGATACTTTTGTTTTAAAAAGTCTATTGTGGGGCTGGGAATATAGCTCAGTTGGTAGAGTCCTTGCCTTGCATGCACAAGGCCCTGGGTTCCATCCCCAGCACAACACATTCGCACATACATGCACACACACACACGCACACACACAGACAGTCTTATTGTGTTTTAAGATAAAACCTGATTCAAAGTCTTGCTAGTGGCTCCTAGACTTGATAGTACAGGGGAATCACCAGAGGAGCTCTTAAATGTTATAGATTGTTTCTTGCGTTTCATTTCTGCCCTGATGAATCAGAACCTCTAGCACTGGGCCCAGAAATGTGTATTTTTGAAGATTCACTCGAGTGGTTCTGATGGAGACCAGCAGCATCTGCCCTTGGACTGTCCTTGAGGAGCAGAGCCTAGAAGCCACCGCTGGATCCTCCGTGGGTGGAGAGGAGCCTGCCTTCTGCTGACAAGGCTTTGACAGTTCTGATGAGGATAAATGGCTACTTTCCGAAGCTACCACTGCCAAGAAGTCTCCAGATGCCTTCGGAAGCCTGAGGCGGCTGCTGGGATTACCTTGACTGTGGGCACTGGGTAGGTACATTCAAGGAATCGGGATGGAGGGGCTAGAAGCCCCAGCACCCAGCTGAGGACAGCGGCCATGGGGTCCACAGGAAGGTCTTGGGCCATCCTTAGGCTCAGCATGCAATGGGCACACTCCTTGTTCCAGCTTACCTGGGGCAGGGGCAGGAGGTGGAAACATCCTGTTGAGAAGAAGCCCGAGCCTTAGAGCATCCTCAGGAGATCTGCTGAGGTGCCGTCCATTTAAAAGAATTTATCATTACATATTAAAAGGTCTTTTCTGTATAGCACTTAACAGATCTGGACAGAAGCGGGAGGGAAGAACAGGGTGGAAGGACTCCCAGGAATGCTAAAGCAGTTTGCATCCCTCCAGCATCCTCTCACTGGGGCATAGCTTGCTTGCCTGCTTGCTTGCTTTAATTTTATCACTGGTTCCTGATTGTTTATGGAAATTCGGGTCCAGTCCTTGAGGCTGAGGCCATCCACACTTCTGCTTCCACTTGGAGGAGAAGGGCCAGGGCCTTTGCTTCCCCTGCTTCTGCTGCAGCTCTCTATCTTTCAGAGGAGGAAGAGGAATGATTCTGGGAAAGAACTACTCCTCTGGCCAGAAGGATTGGAGATAAATGCCCTTATCATTCAGTTTCCTTTATCTGATCCCTTACACACTTTTTCAATTACAAAACCTCAGGTCTATTTGACAGATTTAACTTGGGGGGAAAAATGAAAGCTCTTAATTTATTTCTGGAGTTTCAAGTTTAGTTATTTAGAGATGAATGGAGCAGCCAGCATGAAACTTACATCGTGGTCCATCCATCCACCTGCACATCTAGCCATCCCTCCATTCTTCCATCCTTCTGTGCATCTGTCCATTCATCATCCATCCATCCTTCCATTCATCTGTCCATCTAGGGACTTTATGCTGGGCACTGGGTAGATGCAGACAATGAATAAGAAATGGTGTCATTTTAAATATTTTTCAGTTATAATAAAGCATCCTGAATGCTATCACGGAGGCATGACTCACTCTGAAATGGCTGGCTTGATATTACAGAGCTGTTCAGAGTTACTGGGAGAGCTAGACTGAGAGGTATGGATCCTTTCTCTCCTATATACCTCCTGTGCAAACTGGGGTAAAATACTGACCCACACTTACAAAGGAGGGTAATGTGGTCTCGGCCTCTTAAGACTCTTATGAGGACTGAATAAGTTAACATTTATTGATTCCAAAAGCTCAGACATCACAAGCTGAAAGGCAGAAAGGTAATCCAACTGGGGCCTGCACAGGTGTCTCTCCCTTCTTCCCAGCACCACTCTTGAGCCTCTTCTGTGCTGTCTACCTCCGCCCTTCCCGAGCATCATGCACCTGGTACAGGTGGCAGCCAGGACACTGGTGAGTTGGTTATGAGGAAGGGGACCCTGTGAAGGGGGGTGGAGAGCGGCCTCTGGATGGGCTTCCCTCCCCGGTGGCCAGGGGCTTCAGTGTACACCTCACTTAATAATTACTTGGTGAGTTCCTGCTGTGTGTGGACCCTATACTAGCACTTGAAGATCAAAGCCAAGCTTGCTGCCCTCAGGAGTCTCCATTTCCGTGGGCAAAGGAAGGAGAGAGAAGTAAGTCCACACACACAAGTGAGGTATCTGGTATGTAAGAAGCAGCATGTGCTCCAGAAAGATTAAAGGGGCTGGAGGAAGGGGTCAGGAGTGCTGTGGGGTGGAGGAGGACAGGGCACTATGAAAACAGGGGCTGGGGTAGAGCTCTTTGTGCAACAAAAGCAGGGCAGTGGGCTGCCAGATTGCAGGAAGAGTGCATGAAGGGCAGGCCCAGGGCAAGAGCCTAGGAGGGGAGGCATGCCTGGTGTTGGGGGGGGGGCCTGCCTGAGCAGGGCTGTCCCTCCTTTCCTTGGGGCTGACATTCCCAAACTTGAACAGGCATCAGAGGTTATAGAAAGGCAGCGCCTGGGCCCTCCCTGAGCTTCTAACATCTCTAACCTGCTCAGGTGACCTTTCTGCATCTGGTCCACCCCATTCTGAGGACCTCTCCCTGGGGCACAGTTCACTGTTTTATATGTATTTGCTTGGCATTCCAGGCTCCCGTTGTCTGTCTCCAACCCCAATTTGGGAGCCCTGCTTCTGGGGCAGGGCATTTGGTTCCTCCTTGAGGATCACCCCGAGGTCCTGCCTCTCCCTCTGGCTTCCAGCCTCTTGCTTTGGATGGGGAGCCCAGGTTAGGCTGGAACAATTTCCGATAAGGTTTCTGACTGAACTCTGGGCCACAGGTAGTTCTTCAGTCCTCCTACAAACGTTTTATTCCATTCACTGAAAATTTGTGGAGTCTAGGTTCAGATTTGGGTTCCTAAAAGACCATGGTAGAGGCATGACTAGCCCTTCCTGCACAGGTGGTGGGCTGGCTTCTCGTTTGCCACTGCAGGGGAAGGGGGCATGGCTGGAGCCGAAACCCTACCAGGATGGCACTCAGACATCTCAAAGGAGGCAACACACCCCTGGACTTGTATGGAATGAAGGCGTGGGAAGAGCGAAAGTGACACTGAGAGGACCCGAGTGTTGGCTGTGAAGGTGGCGAAGAATATTAAGTGGAAAACGGAACGTGGGCAAGCAGAATCAGAGAGCCTAACACCCAAGCAGGAGGTCCAAACGGTGCAACACCCACTTTGTATTTACTTGCTTCTGCAAATTAAATTGGAGTTTGATCTGCAGGCTGGACGTGGGCAATTATGCATTCCTGGGACACCTCCGACAGAGTGCATGGCAGGAGCATAAAGAGGCAGAAGCACATGCACATGCAGAATGCAAATCGCTGGGACGCAGACAGTGCAGCCCTAGATGTGACTGGACACGCACTGGACGTGCACCCTTCCCTACTGTGCGGCTGCGGCTGCGCGGGGAGCCAGCTTATCTAGGGCTGGCTGAAGGTTGCACGGGGCTGATGAGGGCATCTGCATGGCCAAGCCTCACGCTCTCCAAGTCATTATGGCACGCGCGCATCCTATTTTCTCTGCCTCACTTTGCTGTCTGGGGACAGTCCCCTCTCAAGTGAAGCAGGTGGCTCCACTAGGCCATCTTAGCTGAGCCTGAGCATATACGTCAGCCAAAACTGCGCTGGGGAAATGATGGACTCCGTGGTCATGCTGCTGGGTCTCCCAAAGGCGTTGCTACTAGAGTCTCAGCCTCCAGCTAGTGTTACTAATATCATAAAAATCATTCAGTACCCTGACCCACCCAGAGCTCTGAAGCATTCATGCACCAGAAGTCCTATTGATGGCTGGGAGGTGCAGCTGGACCTGGGGCTGTGACCATGGGTTCAGGACTCTGAGGGATTTGCTGCCGAGCAGCCTTGGGAAAGTGTCTTACAAATCCCTGCAAATGTGCACAAGGATTCTAACTGAGGCATTCAAAGATTAATTGAGCTAGCTCACATAAATGGTTTTTAGACCCTAAAGTGCTGCGTAAAAGTTTGATGGCAGTATGATCTATATTTGAGAATTGAAATTTTACATTTTTTTTCAGAAATATTGCTGGACGATGCAATAAATTTTAAATAGATGAACTGCATATCAACCAAACATTGTATTAAGAGTAAAAGTTCAGTTAACCAGTTGCTTAGTGGTTAAAACTGAATATGTGCCCCTGTATCAGAAAAGAATAATTACTAACTGTATTAATGAACACTCATTTGCATTTAGTGAGCTTTCATGAATTAGAATTAGTTCCTATGAGTTAAGAATAATGACTGTGAGGCAGTAGAATGAATCGGCATAACTTTCCTATGTTCATATATGAATACTGAACAGTGAAACTCCACGTCATGCACAACCACAAGAATGGGAAGTTATACTCCATATATGTATAATATGTCAAAACGCATTCTATTGTCATGTTTAACTAAAAAGAACAAATAAAAAAATTTTAAAAAGAATAATGCCTGAATTTTGAGAGTGTGCTTTGTTAAAAAAGTACATTTTTATCACATAACCTTGGCCATCTCAATCCCATTACTTGTTGACATAAGGAATTCAGACTTAAGTTCTACTTGAATTAACACATGATTAGGTTTCAGAGGACAACTATACATAGAACCATTAATTCCCAATTTTATAATTTCTTATATGGTCATACTGCAAAACTATCCAGATTATCTAATACAGTTAAAATTATCTAGATCACAGATTGATTTATGATTTTACATCTGAATTTACAAATCTTATTCAAAAATGTTTTAAATATGAGGCTAATTGTTATGTAAATATGACCCACAATTCAATGTTAGTTTACATACTAAAATAATGATTCATCTAGCTTTTGAAGAATTTTTTGGAAGAAAACTCCTCAACACTTGCAATATTTTTATATTAATACAGGTTCATAAAAGAAAATAAATGAACCATCTATAAATAAAATGGTGGTAGCACACACAATTTTTTTAAAAAAAATTAGGCCTTTTATTCTGAGATAATTGTAGGTTCTATCTCCCTTCAACACTGCATGGTCTGGATTACTGAAGCCCTATACTGTCTTGAAGTCAAGTAGACTTCCTTTTTTCTTAAAAGCTATCTAGATATTTGTGTGCCTTTCCCTTAACTTTAGAACTTTGGAGTCATCCTGCTGCAGGAGTGGGCATCCAGGTCTTTCTGGTGGCCTCTGGTATCTTGGGGACAGGGGCACTCTCCACAGTGGGCAGGGAAGTCAGTTCCATGCCTTACTGGGTTCACCCTGGCACCCAGGAGGGGCTAGGCTGGAGGAGGGTGTGGCTGGACTGCTCACTCAGTCTTCTCTGACTCAGGGTCACTGTGAATTCTGGGTGCTGCTGCAGGACAATGGCCATTGTCTGCTGGTGGGTCTCCCAGGCTGTGACTTCTGGCTCTGAGATGCCTGCACTTAGGTTTGCTTAATTAACCAGTGACCATGACAAAACTGAGCCATGCATTCCTAGATTGCTCCCCACAGACTCCTTAAGCTAGACTCCTGGTGCTGCCCTCAGGATCCCGTTGCTATGGAATAGATGGATGAGTACCGTGAGGGTGCTGTGGTCTATATTTAATTTATAAATATGAAAATTTGCTGCAAGTGTTATATATTTAGACCATAGCCGAGTCTTAAATATTTTGAAATATATAATAAGGTAGACCACGTGCCGCCAATATTCCTAAAAGTCAGCCAGTTTCTGTTATTTTGACAAGCTGGTTTCTGGTTATATTTGTCAAATCTAAGCACACATCATTTTATATTGTGGACAGAAAGTATGTAGGGGACACTGCAATCATGTCTATCACTTCTTTGTTCCTTCACCCTTATTTCTGTATCCTTCACTCCTTTCATTGAGGTTAAGGACCTCAAGGTTAATGTTTAAGACACAGGAAAAAATAAATAAATTAAATAAATAAGAAAGCGAAACTCAATGCAGTAGGCCCAGTATCTAAAAATGTACCACCTGAACAGAAGAGTCACGGGATAGCTGTCCTGGATGCTTAAGGTATTCAGACTCGTTTCTGTGACCTAGGTCACAGTTTCTTCTCCCATGACATTTCCCCCAATCCTGAATCATCAGCATCTTATCTAAGAAAACCTGGTGGGCTGCAGCCCTTCGTTCCCCCAGCTCCCTGTACCCAGCTGCATGGAAGACGTCTTTCACCTCTGGATGTGTGCAGCAGTGTCTGCATCCTACTTCTCTGTGGAGTTGTGAGCTCCAAGGGTGCAGACTCACCCAGTCCTACCACAAGGCCTTGTATCTAGGAGTGCCCCCAAATATTTGTTGAATATGTAAGTTTTAAAAGGCAAACCAGCCCCCAAAACCTCATAGAGATAGAATGCTATAACTGGACTTCAACTCTTCTGCCTGGGTTGTGTCCTATCTATTCAGGAATATTTCACACACACCATGCTTTATCTGCCGATGCAGGGGCATTTACTGAGGCCATAAGAAGGCTCTTGAATTAGCAGGAGAACCTAAGACTCTTGGTTATTTGCAATACGAACAAGTGCAAAACCTCTTACCACTACAGTGAATGAATGCAGAAATAGGAAACATTTCACTCAAACATAAGTTAGGGTTTTTGATCTAAGGTTTGGCATTGTGATACTAAAATAATAAAATCATTTGTTTCTTATTCCTGAGTTCATTTGTGCTGTGGCTGAGGAGCACAGGTGACTATGGGGTGATGAAAACAAACAAATTGTCTAGCCCAGTGCCCTCCTGCCCACGAGATGTCCATGTCCTAATCTCTGAAACCTGGGAACATGTGACCTTGTTGGCAAATAGGCTTTGCAGATATGATGAAGTTAATGATCTGGAGGTGGGAAATTGATTATCTGGGTGGACAAGAAATAATAGGGAAATTATAGGGAGGGAGGTGAAGACAGAGTGAGAGGAGGCGATGACATGATAGCAGTAAAGCTGTGTGTGAGGGAGAGTCAAAGAAAGAGGCTGGACCTTGAGGATGCTCTGCAGCTGACAATGGCGAGAGCAGGGCCATTGGGGTAAGGCATACAAGCACTTCCAGAAGCTGGACACGGAGGCAGGTGAGGTCTCCCCCAGATCTCTGAAGCTTGAAGGACTCAGAACTGTAAGGCAGTAAATCTGTGTTGTTTCAGTCACTGTTGATGGTGGCTTGTTACAGCAGCAAAAGGAAACTATACTAGAGAAAATGTGAGCCACTAATGTCAGGCACACATGGAATTTTCAGTTGTCACATTGAATAGAGTAAAAATTGAGAATGGGATTCATTTTAACAATGCATTTATTTAATCCATTATGTCCAAAATATTCTTTCAACACATAATCAAATTTTAAAAGTTAGTTCTTTATTTGATAGCCTTTCCCTCTTCAGGTCTTCAAAAGTAAGTATGCATTTGGTATTCAGCACATCTCCACTGGACCAACCATGTGTGGCTGATGGCTACCATATTGGATCACATGACATGGGTGACCCAAGTGTCACCTCCTGCTGCAGTCTTGTAGTCATTGCCCCTTGCGGTGAGGCTCACCCACACCATCGGCCTCCTTGCACGTGCTGGTCACATGAAATCTTAGCCCTGTCTGTGGAAGCAGGCTTTTCATTTTAACAAGAACACCAAGTGACACATGTCCTTAAATCTTGAAAAGCACTGCTGTAGATACTGAACCAAACTTGCACAATTCACATAAAAGTTAGTAACATTTTGTTTCAGTTACCTCTTTCCCAAATGCTTGGCACTTTCAGGTGCTTTATTTGCAAAACTTTAACCATCGCTGAGAGAATCAAGGGTTTTCAGTGGAGAAGCCTGTAGTTCATGGGGTTCCTCCCACGGGAAGGCCTCTAATGTGAAAGTCTGGCCCTCTTCCTTTCTAGCTGTTCAAGGTAGAATGGGAAGTGAGTATATTCACAAGGTGGTGCTACCCGCTGAGAGGACCCACAGCCCTGAGTGGCAACAGGAGAGGATATCACCTGTTTCCATGCTGGGGCAGATAGTCCGTGAGAAACCCACCCACATCACTCCAATTATGGCTCGTTCCTGCAGGTAAAAGACTCCTCAATGATATGAAGGCTGTGACAGTTGGAACTTTAGGCCCCTCATGCAGCTTCTTTTCACTGGAATTTTATGAGACATGTGGCTCCTGAGCAAATTGAACACAGTACATTTGCGTGCTCATGAGTGTTAGTGGGTTATTTGACAAAATCAACACCATTTAAAGCCTCAGGTGAACCTGAGCCATTGGCAAGGTAAGGAGAGCAGAGCACAGACTCACTAGGTGTGCATTTCATACTTGGCCTGGTCCTGGGCCTGTTCATTTACGTTTTTGGTTAAGGAGAGAAGTTGGAAAATGAAACCATAATTGACAGGAGACAAAAGCAAATTCTGTAATATTTTTAGTGGAAAGTACATCAGAAGAATGAAGATCGTGTTCGTTAAAGATATGAGCATGACAAGGGGAGGCCTGAGGCAGTCTAAAATCAGGATGGAAACATAATTCTGAGTTTGGCAACATTAAACCTTCTAAGAATTCCTTTTAGCTACAAAGCACTTAAACGTGCTTTAAGAAAAAAAAAAATGTGAGAAACAGCTTCTCAAGTGTGTATTCGAGATCACAGGAACGTAAGAGGAACCCCAGCGCAAAACCAGAAACAAAATGGCAAGCGCGCGTGGGTGGAGTGAGCAGGATGGCCCCGGAGCCTGCCCATTGGTGAAGAAGGACTTGTGGGGTGGGAGGGGCTGTAAGCAGGGAATCTGCCCATTGGTGGAGAAGGGCTCTTGGGTTGGGCGGGGTGGGCTGGGAGTATGCCCATTGGTGGAGGAGAATGCGTGGGTGGGCTGGGAGTACGTCCATTGGTGGAGGAGAATACGCAGGTGGGCTAGGCAGCCTCCACAGAGGCCGCCCGTCCTGTGCAGGAGAGCACGTGCTTCCACCCACTTTGCCAGAGACAGGGCTGCTGCAGTACAAGGAGGCCAAACCTGGGCCAACCCTAAAGGAAGGGTTGAAACTGAGACCCCCTCACAAAGGCAGGACCACAAGAAGTTCATGCTTCAGGAAATACCTCTGACTATGTGGGAAAAGTAGGCAGCGCAGTTGGCCACTAGAGTAGTGGGTGGGGAGAATGAAGAGCAGGGTGGAGAACTAGAGCTCAGAAAGATATTGACTGGGCTGGGCTGTGGCTCAGTGGCAGAGCACTTGCCTAGCATGTGTGACACCCTGGGTTCCATCCTCAGCACCACCTAAAAATATATGAATAAAATAAAGCTATTTTTTAAAAAAAGATATTGACTGACTGTTCTTTCTTCAGCACTGATAGACAACTGGACCTTCAGAGTTAGCAAGCACAACAAATCCCAGGCCAATAAATAATGACGAGGCCACATGCACACACACACCGAAGTCCTACAGAACATGATACCAAAAGCAAAGGCCAAATTCAGGAGAAAAGATGGACAATTTAAAAGGAACAGAAGCGGAACGCTTGCCGAGCATGGGCGAGGTCCTGGACTTAATCTCCAGCACCGAAGAAAATGAAATGAAACAACAGAATTAAATTGAACTTGAAATAAGATAGGAAAGATGTAGCAATTAGATTGGTACAGAGTTCCTTGCAGTAAACATAGCCCTGTGAACTCTGCTGAGTGCTAGGAGAACATATCTGTCACTTATCATTAAAAAAAAAAAATGGTGTAACAGTCATTTCATGGCAAGACAAAACAAAAACCTAAAGTTTACCACCACTGGCAATCGCTAAATACACACCCCAAAGCTCCACTCCCCAAAACTTGACTTGAACCCAGAAGGGTCATGTGAGTGCAGAAGGGCCAGTGAGCCAAATAATTGGAAACGGAGGCTGGGTACCAGTGAGCATCATCAATAGCAACAATGACATCGGTGACTGATCTAGGGCAAGAAAAGTAGTTGTAAATAATGAAAACCAATTAAGATATGCAAATGGTGGAGGAGGATCAGAGTTGGTGATTATTAGGAGAGTAGAACTGTTGCTCCATTTAGACTCAGTGAACATTTAAAAGGTACCTATAAAAATAGAAGCAGTGTATAGTTTCCAGGCAACTAGAGGGAAAGAAGGAAAAACAGAATAAAAATAACTCAAGTTAAATATCAAAGAAAGAGGGGGAAAACAAAGAAAGATATAGGAAAATGACCACAAAATAGTTGGCAGGGCTCAGGTTAATGACAAATGCGCAGTGAATCCGGTTGGTTGAAAGCTGCCATCAGATTGTAAGAGGTCTACCCTGGTCTGCTTGTGAGCTCCACATGCAAACACAAGACTTAGGAAGGCTAAGAGGGATAGATGTGGAAGAATACACTGTAAGTCCTAATGGCAGGGAACCTTGTTGCATTAATACTAGCTCTTAGGGCAAAAGGCATTATCACAGTAAAGGAGAGCCACAGCACCTGGATGAAAGGCTCATCACACTAGAAAGATGCACTCTCTCATCCCCCCTCCTTCCTTCCCTTCTTTCTCTTCTTTGGCTGCTGGGGATGGAACCCAGAGCCTCATACATGCTAGGTGAGAGCTCTACCATTAAGTTACATCCCACCCAAGTGTTCTAACTACTACATGCCTAATAACAAAATATTCAGAGGTAAAATTTGCATACTGATAGGGAAGATTGACAAATCTTCAATTGTTAAGGGAGATCTGAGTGTATCATATTCTGTAATTGATAGATGAAGAACACAAAAATCTGGCAATGATATAGAATACTTCGACAACATAACTACCAGCCTTGATCGGTGTGCGTGCTCATCCAATACAAAACACATACCTTTATTCTTCAAACAATGTGACATGTTAAAAAGAATCAACCCAAGCTGCAATCAATTCCAGCCAACCATGTGAAAGTGTATCATGTGGATGGGCAGTCCTGTTAGTGAAATCTACCTTAAAACATTCAGGAGGGACACATGGTCATGCCATAATCAAGGCAGGACAGGTGTTTGAGAACACTGTACACCTTTAAATGTAGCCATTCTTGGTGAACTGGGCATTTCATTAGGTTATGAAATTTTTTTTTTTTTAAAAAAACCTTGGTTGTCCTGTATAATGTCAGGCTTTCTCCTTTTTAAAGTAAGAAATAAGGCAAAAATATTCCCATCTCTACTTTAAGATTATGCTGAGCTGGGTGCAGTGGCACATGACTATAATTGCAGCTAGTTAGGAGACTGAGGCAGGAGGATTGAAAATTTGAGGCCAGTCTGGGAAATTTTGTGAGACCCTGGCTCAGAGTAAAAAGGGTTGGGGATGTAGCTCAATGGTAGAGCACCCTGGGTTCCACCTCCTCCTTGCCCCTCAAAGAAAAAGAAACAAGAAAAACAATTCCCACCTCACATCATTCCAAAGAGACATAATTCCAAAATATTAAAACTAAAATTTCAGTCCATTAGGAGAAATCCAGCAGAGATTGTGACTAGTCTGTGTACAGGAAAGGCAGCTTAAAAGAGAGTAAGTGTGCACACACTTGAATCCACTGAAGGTCAAAACTTCTCTGCATATAGTCACAAAAACAGCATGGTACTGGTACCAAAACAGGAGGGTGGACCAATGGTACAGAATAGAGGACATAGAGACTAATCCACAAAGTTACAACTATCTTATATTTGATAAAGGGGCTAAAAGCATGCAATGGAGGAAGGATAGCATCTTCAACAAATGGTACTGGGAAAACTGGAAATCCATATGCAACAAAATGAAACTGAATCCCCTCCTCTCGCCATGCACAAAAGTTAACTCAAAATGGATCAAGGAGCTTGATATCAAATCAGAGACTCTGCGTCTGATAGAAGAAAAAGTTGGCTCAGATCTACATATTGTGGGGTCGGGCTCCAAATTCCTCAATAGGACACCCATAGCACAAGAGTTAATAACAAGAATCAACAAATGGGACTTACTTAAACTAAAAAGTTTTTTCTCAGCAAGAGAAACAATAAGAGAGGTAAATAGGGAGCCTACATCATGGGAACAAATTTTTACTCCTCACACTTCAGATAGAGCCCTAATATCCAGAGTATACAAAGAACTCAAAAAATTAAACAATAACAAATAACCCAATCAACAAATGGGCCAAGGACCTGAACAGACACTTCTCAGAGGAGGACATACAATCAATCAACAAGTACATGAAAAAATGCTCACCATCTCTAGCAGTCAGAGAAATGCAAATCAAAACCACCCTAAGATACCATCTCACTCCAGTAAGATTGGCAGCCACTATGAAGTCAAACAACAACAAGTGCTGGCGAGGATGTGGAGAAAAGGGTACTCTTGTATATTGCTGGTGGGACTGCAAATTGGTACGGCCAATTTGGAAAGCAGTATGGAGATTCCTGGGAAAGCTGGGAATGGAACCACCATTTGACCTAGCTATTGCCCTTCTCGGACTATTCCCTGAAGACCTTAAAAGAGCATACTACAGGGATACTGCCACATCAATGTTCATAGCAGCACAATTCACAATAGCTGGACTGTGAAACCAACCCAGATGCCCTTCAATAGATGAATGGATAAAAAAATGTGGCATTTATACACCATGGAGTATTATGCAGCACTAAAAAAATGACAAAATCATGGAATTTGCAGGGAAATGGATGGCACTAGAGCAGATTATGCTAAGTGAAGCTAGCCAATCCCTAAAAAACAAATGCCAAATGTCTTCTTTGATATAATGAGAGCAACTATGAACAGAGTGGGGAGGAAGAGCAGGAGGAAAAGATTAACATTAAACAGAGACATGAGGTGAGAGGGAAAGGGAGAGAGAAGGGAAATTGCATGGAAATGGAAGGAGACCCTCATTGTTATACAAAATTACATATAAGAGGTTGTGAGGGGAATGGGAAAAGAACAAGGAGAGAAATGAATTACAGTAGATGGGGTAGAGAGAGAAGATGGGAGGGGAGGGGAGGGGGGATAGTAGGGGATAGCAAAGGTAGCAGAATACAACAGTCACTAATATGGCATTATGTAAAAATGTGGATGTGTAACCGATGTGATTCTGCAATCTGTATTTGGGGTAAAAATGGGAGTTCATAACCCACTTGAATCTAATGTATGAAATATGTCACGAGCTTTGTCATGTTTTGAACAACCAATAAAAAATAAAAACAAAACAAAACAAAACAAAAACACTTCTCTGCATCAGTATGTACCATCAGAACAAAGCAGTCACTCCACAGGCCTGAGAAGGGCAGCAGCAACAGTGATGTTTAACCAACAGTGAATTACCAGCCAGAACTTTCAAAGAACACCACTAAGAGAAGAGCAAGCAACATACAGGAGAATCAGGATATGAGAAAAATGTTCAACAAACAGAATGGCCAACAAACAGAAGAAAAGATCTTCAAATTCACTTGCACTGGAGCAGGAAACACCAAAAAATGCTCAACAGACAGCACCTGGGAGGACCCCACATATCCCCAAACTGCAGCATTTCATGCCTGTCAGACAAGCAGAGATTCAAAAGTCTGCAAATATCAGGAATTGTGAAGGTGTGGAATAACTGGAACTCAAATAAAAGCTCATGAAAGTGCAAAAGTGAGAACTACGAACAATTTGGCAAAGTTTAGCAAAGCTGTAGCTGCTGGTATCTTGCAACCAAGAAGCACCACTATTGTGTTGGGTCCTGAAGAAAGTGCACACACCCTGGGAGGCGTAGCCCCTGCCTGGTCCCACTTCCTCTCCCCTCATTCAGCTGCCTCAGCAACACCAGCACATCTCTGCCCCGGGGCCTTGAATACTCTTCCTCAAGGTCCTCCCATGGCTCCTTTTTTGTTTCCTTTTGGTTTTTACTGGAATGTCAACTGGTCATTGAGAGTTTCCTGACTCCACTGTTCTCTATTAACTTTCCAAAGAACTTTTTTATATTATAATATTGTAACCATCATATACCTCTTGCTTATTTAAGAATGGAAAATTCATAGATGCAGCTTGTTTTTTTTTTTTTTTCATTCAATTCAGTGTCCCCAGGATCTAGAGTGGGCCTGAGGCATAGTGGGTGTTTATTAAATGTCAGTTATATAAATACATGTGCATAAATGTTATTGCAGCATTGTTTGTGATCCTTCTATCACTTTGTGAAATACACTGGGTCAAATAACATTCCCATCTACTTCAGAGAGCCCTCAGACACAGGCATGAAGAGACAAGCGCACAGTCATGGCAAAGGTGTCTCACAGAACCTCAGCACCAGAAGACACCCTCTGGGATGTGAAGTTATTCCACATTTCAATATATTCTAGTAAAAAAAGTGTTACAGTGGCAAACCAATTTACTCTTTTAAGTGTCATATAATCTCCTGGAAAATATATTACCTTGGAGAGAATTTTTCTATTTATTTCATAAATAAGTGTTATTCTAAGCAAAATTGAGTGCAAAAGCTTCTTAGCCGTGCTTGTGCTGATGTATGTAGGGGAAGCAGTTACCTTGCTGCGAATTTTACTAGTGAGGATTTTGAGGGTTAGATATTCGTTATGTGAGACATGTGGAGAATGCTAGGAATATACATGTTGTAGAGGACATGCCTTTACAGAAATCATATTATAGTACCATTTCTTCAAACAAGACTTTCTCTTCCACTTTGTGTTAAGTCAGAAATGAAGCAAAGAAAAAATTCATTCTGTGGAAGATATGATTTAGCTTTTCCTTACAAAATAGAGAAGCCCCATACGTCACGTGAATACCCATCGCTGTTAGTGTCAGTGGAAGTCCTGAGCCCACGTACAGAAGAAAAGATGGGAAAATCTTTTTAGCATATCTATGTTTAAATGCAGTCCATCTGTGTCCATGACCTTCTCTCTCCTTCTCCACAGGGAGAGGAAGGATTGGTGTGCAGCTGCCAGAGCAGGAAATGGAAGCACAGGCTGCCAGAAAGCAGAGTGTCACCAGCCAGTGCCAGGCGAGTCCGCCCTCAGGCATTAGCGCCAGGTCTTAGTGTCTAGGGATGTGCTCCCCAAGGGCGTGGAGAGTCTGAAGACTTCAGTGGAGCCCTGTTCTTGCTCTTGAGGGTGTGGGGCTGAAGACAGTACATATGGGGACAATAAATACACCCTGCCTCTTCACAGCTGGGGCCAGCAAGTGAAAACGTGCTCCGCTAACCAGTTCCCCGGATATGAGACTAAGCCGGAGTCAGGGCCACCTCTGTTGCTCAGCTCGTTAGCAAGATTGCTGGCCCATTTCGATGGATAGGTAGAGAACCCCAGCATGATGTAACTTCAAAGACCAACACAGCATGTGGCTGGGGAGCACGTGTGATGTGATCTGTTAATACTGCATCTACACGCACACGTGATCCTGCCATCCCACTCCTGAATCCATATGTTCCATGAAAGATTTGGAGACATGATTCCTATCAGTCCTCTTCACAATAGTGCAAACTGGATGTAAACCAAATGTCCGTCAAAACCCAGGGGACAGGGACAAGCAGTTGGTGGAATAAGGTACAGCAAATTGCTGCCCCCTGTGGAGCAGCACGGATTCATCTTCAAGCCAGGATGCTGAATGGGAGAAGCTGGGTGTCAAGAGGCGCACTGCCTGCGTGACTCATGGGGAACATGGAGCAGAGCAGAACGGCTGCTCTCCACCTGACTCGCTGTGCAGGGACGCCTGGCATCAGTAAAGTCTACATCCCCACAGCAGCATGTGGGCAAGTGTCAGTGGGTGCAGAGGCAAGCCTGGCCAGCTCAGGGCTGGTGGCCAACACTGCTGAAGAAGTTAAGCCTTTGAGTGTCAAGAGTAGGAAGGACACAATGTGGCAGAGTGTGAGCAGCTTAAGGAGACAGGAATAAATGCATTACATATTAGGATGGGAAAACACAGGGCAGGCAGGAGGCAGGCAGAGGGCAGGGAGTGCCTTGTGGGGGCAGAAATCTAGTGAAGATGATACTCGGAAGACACATGTGCCCGGTATGGCCTTGGGGTGCCATTAAATATAAAAAAAATAATCATACAGGTCTTAGGTGCCACCTGTATTTACATATAAGTACAGTAATGTAGGTATTTACATAGAGATATAGGCAGACATGTATGTAAGTACATGAATAATACTTCAAAAATAGTACAGAGAAAAATCACTTGCAACTGTATTCCCCTGATAACTGGCAGCCTCTGAGAGTCTGTATCAAAAGGTGTGAAGATATAACTTGATTAATGTGAATCACGGACAGGTTTAACATTAAAGGAGAGGGTCAGCAGGTCTGGGGCTTCGCCTGCCTCTCTGCTTCTTGCCAGGGCATGCTGGCGTGGTCTCTGACACAGCCTGGCTGACGCCTTCTCTTCTTCTCCCTCTTAAGTGACTGAGTTGAAATGTCCCTATTAGAACACACTTGTGTAAGGAAGTTGAATCCCATTGCACCCTCCGCCTTCCCAACTTGGAGGGCACTTGGGAGGGTGGAGAATGAGGGTCTTCCCTAACACACTTCCTTCACTAGGGCATTTAGGGTTTAGCTGCTCAGCCCTGGTCCAAGTCCCTCCTAGGCCTGGAATAGTACCACTCCACCCTCAGGCCTTGTGGTAGAACTCCCTGTGGTCAACAGAACCTGAACATCTAGACCCTCAGAGTCCATAACGGCTCCAGAGGGTCTTGGAGGCCGAGGCAGGCTCACACCATCCTCAGTTGCTCCTGCACACAGAGGTAGTGGCTGCGGCCACCTCCCATCCTAAGGAGCAGCAGCTCTGAAGTTCTTGAAATGGCTCCTTGAGGAGGACGTTCACCTGCAGTGGACATGCTGTGACTCTCTGGACACTGTCCACTGTACCTGATGCCTTCCTGAGTAGGGAGCACTTTGGAATTGCCCTCTCCTCAAGGATGACTACTGCTCATTGAAGTCATCAAAATGCAGCTAGACTGGCGACAAGGATGAGAAGAGAGACTACATGAACTCTAGGCACGGAGCCCATTGGCTGCAGAACTGAAACTGAAGCAAAGCATTGTGGGATTTGCGTTCATTCCAAGGACATGCATCAGGAGCACTGAGGTTCAGAGGCCCAGGTTGACTCCCTCCCAGCAAGTGCAGGAAAGCACCTGCAGGCTCAGTTCAAAGGTATTGATGCTCCTGGGGTTTGTTAAGACAGGAAACTTTTCACAAATGGAAACTCGAGTTTACTCTAAGGAAGCAATTACCAGAAAAGGTGAGACCACTGTGGGAGGGGAGGGGACCTCCTGTCTCATGCCATCTCACATTAAGAATAGCAGCAGAGAGCTGCCTGTCCAGAGAACTGATTTGTCCCTGTGTTTCACTGAATAGTTCTGGGGTTCCCTGGGTACTTCAGATCATCAAAATCCATTAAAAATGATGTCCTTCACAGCTCACAAATTCATGCCTAGAGCCCTAAATTGACAAAATATGGATTATTTTCATGATGAAAGAATTCTTTATACAAAGATGAACTGCAGCCCCTCCTTAGATAACCCACGTCCCTGGATGACCAATGCTGAACCACTGGAGTGTTCACAATACAGTATCAGGTACAAGAGTTGGACCTGTGAGCGGTTTTCCTAGGAGCCCATCTTGAGGTCAGGAGTGGATGTCTGCTGCTCTGGGAGGTTGCTGTGCTAATGTCCCAGCATGTGATGGACTGGAGTCTGATGATAGGGTGTAGCCCTCCCTGACCAATATGGGGTGTTCAAGAAAGACCCCAGAAAGCTCTTTGCTCAACTGCTGCCATGTGAGGGAGATGCGCCAGGAAGACAAGGCTGCGCTGGCTTTGTGAGCAGAGCTGCTCTCCTGGTCAGCCCCCTGAGGACCCACTATGCACAGCTGCTCTGAATTACTTGCTCACTGTCATGCTTGCAGACACCTTTGTCTTAAATGAAAAATAACGACTGGGGTTTGCATTCAATGCAAATGCATGCAAGAACACACTTTCCAGAGAACAGTGATATAAAAATATAGGTGACCATTGTTCCACCCTCCCTCTGTGAGTCATAGCAAAGAACTCTTGACTCCGATGTTCGTGAGCAAATATTAAGTTTGCTTCTGATTCCAAAAGATGACACCAAAAATAAATCTTCAATGGAGAAGTGTTTTCTAAAGTATCAAACTCCAGTTTTTTGAAAAGGAATACAAGAAGGGAAGCATGTAGGCTCATCAGCTGGGACTCAGACTCATGGCCTAGCAACTCCATGAGGAGCACAGCTGGGGTCCTGCTCCTGGCTACCAGAGTGCTTGCCAGGCGACAGCCCTGTGTAGGGCCCACAAGGGCTGCAACCTTCCAGGACCATGAACACAGGTCATCAGCAGAAGAGCATCAAGCAGCTGGAAAGAGAAGCAGACAGGACAGCAGGTGAGGGGTCACAAGAGAGTGGAGGGGTGGGGAGGGGTGGGGGGGGTGGGGAAACGGAGGGTGGGTTACTCATGCAGCAAGACCTACCATGGGACTAAAGCACAGTGGAGGAGGGATCGGAAACACTTGCAGGGGTGCAAGGAACTTAGTGGAGAGAGAGAGAGAGAGAGACAGAGAGAAGTGGTACCAGAGAAGACTGTCAGCTGTCAGAAAGCAAGTGCAAATGAAAACCAGGGCAAGACCTGAGCTGACCGTAAGATGCCATTGGAACCTGCACTTATGTGGCTTGAGAGCAATGGGCCAGAAGGCTCCTTCCACCAGCAGCTGATGTCCTTTAACAGTGGACATCACTCCTTGAGCCTCAGTGCCCCTACTAAGCACAGGGAGACAGTGACCCCTACCTGACACTGGCAGGAGAGCAAGTGCACCTCCCAGGGTGACATGTCCCTGGAGTAGCTTATTCGAGTGAGGCAGAGTCCATGGTGGCATTATTCCTAGGACACCACAGTGTTTTTGAAGAGACCATGACTGACAAGACCTTATGGAGCTGGTGATGCTATATTCTAAGACCAGAACACATGGGGACATTGTTCAGAAGCTGAAGGTCCCTCTGGACCTGCCACCCTGAGACACATGAACTTGCAGATTAACTGAGCAGGACACGGTGGACATTGTTTCTACTCAGCCGTTAGCCATGAGTGGACAAGAGGTGAAGATGACGAATGCAGAAACCCGATGCTCCTTCCTCTGCAATTGTCAGTCATTTGTAAAATCCTAAATTTTTCTTGGGTCGGAGTCAATGTTCCCAAAGTTTAAGACTGTTAATGTTAAATCTAAAACCATCTTTTGCAGGAGTCATGGGTAGCCATGGAAATACTCTCACTTAAGAGCAAAACTCACAGGAAGTGATGATGCTGGCGAGACTGGAGGGTTGGGATTGAGGAAAAGATGGAGGGGATTCTGGGGAGGGTGGCAATGTGGAGATGGTCTGAGAAGGCATCACGGTCTCATAGAAGTATGCCTTTGCTAAACTCAGCAGATGAAAGACACTTGGCAGGTATACACTTAAGGTCTGTGCACGTCCTCTACGTAAAGTGTGCATTAACCTATAAACAATTACTGAGCTCTGGACAGTGATACACCAGCTGAAGTATTTGGTGATGTTTGGGTTTTAAATGCATAAAACAACAGTTGATTGATGGTAGAAGGAGGCACAAATGGATAGATTTGTAGAAGCAAGCACAGTAACAGATTAATGACATAATCCAGATGGTGGGTTAAATTGGCATTCACTCCAAAATTCTTCTAGGTGTGTTATGTTTGAAATTTTCATACTAAGATGTTAGGATGAAAAAAAATTTAACACTTAAATTCTGAAAAACAATGAACTGAAGGCAACTGCGTTCTTTACTTGGAAAGGAATTTGAGGTAAGATCCGGGCCTAAGTGTCAGTTAGAGATGCATACAGATGTTCTCCATTAAGAACTGAGCCTCCCGCTAATGGGAGATTACTTCTGCCTGAGAGAATCTCCTTTTTAAAAATGGGCAAGCATGTGCAGACCTAATATGTCCTGCCCCTTCCCAGACCTCTTGCTTGATGTTTGTCACGATCCATTTCTCTTGGGAAAGGCTCAGACATGAAGGGTCAGCCTCAAGAGTGTGTGGGCCATGGTCATAGTTAGTGGAGACAGTCTGTGGTCATAGAAAGACCAGACCTTAGTCTGGTTTTGGTGGGGGAAGAGCTCATTCCCCAGGGAAAAGGCTGTGAGCTGTGAATTCTTTTTCTTCTCTCCTCTGGGAGCAGGTCCCTGCAGCTCAGAGCAAGGGACTCAATCCTTAAACTACATGTGGACTCTGGTTCTTCAGTGCCTACTAACCCAGAGTTATAGCCAAGGGATTGTACTGATTTCTGTAAAGCCAGTGATCATTCCATTCTGGCCCAGTCTCCATGGACTATTAAACAAGCAAATGAGACCCATCCTAGGAAGGAGTAGGGGAGGACATCCTGTGAGTCAATGCTGTGGCTACTCAGAAAATAATTCTTATTTATAAAAATATTACTCTAACAAATGCAGTTGTGAAATGCACACCAGGCATGACTGTCTTTCATGTCCTTGTAAGAATGGTTGCATAAACAGGACCTAAGGACACTCTGAAGGGAGTCATTTACCATGACACATCTCAGATCTTGGTTGGAAAACTCGGTGGCCCTAGAGGTAGGAACGTGTGGCCCGGATGACAGCATGGTGTCCTTGGCTTTCTAGTTGGAGTCACAGTGATGGCCTAGTCCACTTTTCTTACTATAAGGAAGGTCGTGAATTCCAGGTTGACTTGGGTCCTTCAGTAGGGAACGAACATTGGATTTAAAAAGCCAGAGCTGGCTCCCACTTCGAGAACAGC
This sequence comes from Urocitellus parryii, assembly GCF_045843805.1. NCBI lineage: Eukaryota > Metazoa > Chordata > Mammalia > Rodentia > Sciuridae > Urocitellus > Urocitellus parryii. The sequence continues at coordinate 112,257,683 of NC_135532.1, forward strand.
ACACACATGAACTCTCACGCACACACATGTGCACACTCACACACAGATACACATGAGTGCACACTTACAAACTCCCACTCATGCACACTCACAGAATGATGCACACTCACACATATAGGCACACTGACATGTATATCCATGTGCAACTCACACACTCACATGCACACTTAATGACATGTACACATGAATGTACACGCACACAGTATCACATAGACACATGTGCACACACATGTGATTTGCTCAAAAGAAAGCAGTGGGACTGGTTATGTCACCCAGGGTAACTTGGGCCAAATGACATTTAGCTTTGCAGAGTGATCAGTGTCTATATCCTGTCACCACTAGAAAACCACTCGGGGAGTGGATCCTGTACAACAGAAGCAAAAAGAAAATATACCGAATGCTAAGCTGCAGAAGTCTCATAACCACTGGGAAAGATCATCAGGAAGAGGGTGAACAGCACGAGTTCCCAGAGGGGGAGGTTGATGCACATCTGTGGCTTCCCGAGCCTCCACTAGACCCAGGGCCAGAGTCATCGGTGATCCTGAGTCTCCCTCATCTCTTCCCGCAGCCAGAGGGAGGAGATGGCCCTGTCCCTGGACCTTGATAGGAAAACAGAGAGACAGTGCCATTCTGAATCATCCACCTGAGTTTTTAACCTAAATTAGAGCTGGTGTCAGCCAAGACCATTTAGACAGAGAAGATTAAATGCAGTTCTTTTTTTAAAAAAGAATTAATTTATTTTAATTAGGTATACATGACAACAGAATGCATTTTGATTCATTGTACACAATTGCAGCACAACTTTACATTTCTTTGGTGGTACATGATGTAGGTCCTACATGTACCTAGGGTAACGATGTTCATCTCATCCTACCATCTTTCCTGCTCCATGTACTCTCCCTACATTCCTTCTTCTTTGCCCAAAGTTCCTCCATTTTTCTCATGCCCCCCCCCATTATGGATCAGCATCAACTTATCAGAGAGAATATTCAGACTTTGGCTTTTGGGGATTGGCTTATTTTGCTTACCATGATATTTTCCAATTCCATTCCTTTATCTACAAATGCCATAGTTTTATTCTCTTTTAATGCTGAGTAATATTCCATTGTGTATATATACCACATTTTCTTTATCCTTTCATCTCTTGAAGGGCATCTAGGTTGCTTCCACAGTTTAGCTGTTGTGATTTGAGCTGCTATAAACACTGATGTGGCTGCATTACTATAGCATGCTGATTTTTTTATTTAGTATTTAGTATGACAGCAGAATGCATTACAATTCTTATTACACATATAGAGCACAATTTTTCATGTCTCTCGTTGTTTACAAAGTATATTCACACCAATTTGTGCCTTCATACCTGTACTTTGGATAGTAATGATCATCACATTCCACCATCATTAATTACCCCATGCCCCCTCCCTTCTCCTCCAACCCCTCTGCCCTATCTAGAGATCATCTATTCCTCTCATGCTCCCTCTCCTATCCCTTTTTTCTTTGATATAAATCAGCCTCCTTATATCAAAGAAAACATTCAGCATTTGGTTTTTTGGGATCGGCTAACTTCACTTAGCATTATTTTCTCTAACTCCATCCATTTACCAGGATTTTATTCTCTTTTATTGCTGAGTAATATTCCTTTGTGTATACATGCCACATTATTTTAATCCATTCATCTATTGAAGGGCATCTAGGTTGGTTCCACAGTCTAGCTATTGTGAATTGTGCTGCTATAAACATTGAAGTGGCTGTGCCCCTGTAGTATGCTGTTTTTAAGTCCTTTGGGTATAGACGGAGAAGAGGGATAGTTGGGTAGTATGCTGATTTTACCAGTTCTTTTTAATTAGTGTGTGTGTGTGTGTGTGTTGCACTGGTACGTATCTGCTTTCCTTTTATTCTCCTTTTTCTAAAAAATTCTACGTACCATGTCAGTTTGGATTCTTCCTTTCCTTCTCCTCTTCCTGGGATTGCAAACTCCATTGGTTCAGTACAGGAGAGTATTGGGAATGGGCCTGGTATTTGCCTCAGTAACTTGGGAAGTAACAGGAGCAGTCCTGGTTATAAAAGCCAATCTGGATGCAGAACTATGATCACTAGAGGTCAGGGCGGGGGTGGGGGGGTGATGGAGGAGGCTGGACTTAATCCGTATACACTTTGGAAGTGTTGAAGTACCGCCCAGAATCCCCTTAATATGGACAGTTAATACAGGCTAATAAAAATGAAGTATTTAATAAAAGATATTAGAGGGAGGTGGGGCAGCTCAGAGGTGAGTAGCTCCAGAGCCACGACCACACTTAGTGCTGCCCAGACAAAAGACAGAGTGATGCCTCCAAGCCTGGAGGGGACCACTGGGGAGGACCCAGGGCAGCCACCCAGAGCAGCTGGAGCCGTGGAGAGGGCAGGGAGCTTTGGGACAGACTCCAAGCACACTGCGAGGAGGTGAACCACCATGCTTCTTACTTTCCCCTGTTCCTTTCTACTTCCAGGGTCCCCCAAGGCCAGAGGGAAAAAGGCTCAAGCTGGGCCTTACAGGCTGGTAAGCCTTGTGCCTGGACACCTAAGCTCAACCTGCACCTTTCAGGGTGGTAAGCCTTATGGGAGGACTTCCCAGGCTCAAGCTGGGCACTAGAGGGAGATGAGTTTGTGGATAGACTTCCCAGGCTTAGCCTGGTCCTCATAGACTGATGAGCCTTGTGGGTGGACTTCCCATTCTCAAGCTAGGCACCATGGGGCTGTGTGGGGAAGGGCCGAAAGCACCAAGGGCAAGAGGACAAGAAGCTCAACGGTGCTGGCTCCCCCTTCTCTTCCCACTGCCCCCACTCAGAGCCCCGGTTGATACAAAAGCTCTTCCATACAGACAAATCAGGGTGGCAGACAGGACATGCTTCACTAGGCTCCCCTGTAGTTCTGTGGCATGTGGTTTTCATTCCAAAAAGCACCATCAGGACCCAGCAGATGGGATGGATTCTGAGAAGCAAGGTACTTTAGAACACGAGCACAGTCAGGCACCGTTGAGAGGAAGAGGAGAGTTTAGACACACACAGTTCAATTCCACCCATCAGAATAAAAGGAGTGCTGTTCATGCAAATTCCCACTTTCCTTTCCTAGGGAGAGTAGCTTAGTAATCCTACACATGGAATGTACCCTGCAGAGCCTGCATGGAACATCTAGACAGTAATCAGCTCTTGCCCTCAAGGAACTCAAAAGTCATCTCACAGTGAATCTGCAAACCTTTGTGGGGAGATTGGAGCAGAGAAGAGAACCCTTTCTCTGATCACTAGTCAACAGCAGCTCCTTCCCCTCTTCTCCTTTGCTCCTTCTCCATTTGAAGAAATTCTTATAAATATTTCCACTGTGTTTCCTGATGTGAATCAAGTGACGGTTTTAAAATTTGGCCATAGCGCATAGCCAAATAAATAATTACTATTTGTCTGAAAAAATGTCTGCAATTGGGAATGTTGGTTCATCAGAAGGGAACACCATTTCCCTCGCCCACCCGCAGTTAATGGGGGCCGCCAGCCCCACGTTGCCTTCCAGCTTTCTAGTTTGTAATGTGATATGATGGCACTTTTTGACAGTAACGAAAATGATCTATGGCCATAAAGATGCAGTCTCGTGGTTATAAGAAAGATTTATGGTTCTGGTTATGAAAGATATTTTACTCCTCAGCAACATCATAGGCATGGCTGAGAGCCTAACAAAATCGAAATAAATGTCCAGAGTGAGCAAGCTTGTCAGGCCATAAAGGAAGTTCTTCAGATCAATGGCGAGGTTCACGGGCCTGGGGTTGATTATAGGGATCATCTTAACGCTGTCTAATAATTTCAGCTCATATATATCTAGACTTGTGTCTACTTATATTTAGGAAAGTAATTTTCCCTTAGAAAGCAATTGGAAGGCCAGAGGGACGGACTTAATGCTTTCCAAAATACTGAGCACGTCATCCTATGCCCTTGGGCTGGTTTCAGGGACACGCTGACTGTGTAGACTATGCGCAGTTGCCTCTGTTCAGACCCTTTGCTCTTTGGCAGAAAAGTCTTCTCAATCTGAATGGAAGACGGTTGCTCACGGTATCAATTTCATCAGGCTCCCAAACCACCATACCCCCTTTGTTGACTCATCCACCACTGGGTGTGGGGCGCGGGTGTAAGGAGTGGGGAGGTGAAGATTAAGACACTGAAGTTCAGCAGAGGTACCCTCAGTCATTGTCCAGAAATGAAGACTTCTAATTAAATCTCAATCCTGAGGGATTGCCTGTTCAGGTGGAGCGACTCTGTCGAAAGCCAATGCACAACTGGCCGTCTCCCTTCTCTCCTCTTGGAAGCAGCACCAAACCTCTAGCTGACAGCTAGTTTTATAAGCAACTTTCGTGCTGTGTGATGGGAACATAAACTGGGGGAGCTTGCCCCCAATCTGAAGAGTCACATCTCCAACAGAGCTTCTTGCACCATTAGAGTGGAACAATTTGAATTAAATTACTTTTGGCTATTTTATCCACATTGGTTAAGCTTTGTTTTAAGAATAGACAACCACAAATAACGTTTTTTTTTTTTGGTGGATGGACACAAAAATTATTTATTTATTTATTTAAAGTGCTGCAGAAGATCTAACCCAGTGCCTCACACATGCCAGGAAAGCACACTACCACTAATTCACAACTGCAGCCCGCATATAACATTTTAATAGGAGTTCAAAGATAAAATCTCCAGGGTGGTAAAATTTAGCAGATGCTATATTTGAAAAACATATAAACCCTGAATTTTCTGTTGAGCAGCCTGTGGGATGTAAACTAGAAGTATTTTATAGTTCATCATTATTTTAGGAAGTGGCAGTGGAAGCACACTTTCTACAGGCTTTAATTCTACTGGAGGAAATCTGTTTTTCCTCTGTAAACCCTGTTATGGTTTTTCCCTGGTACAGTGCAGTTTTGACATAAGAGAGGAAAAGAGCCAAGTTTACAAAGCGCTGCTGCACAGAGGCCGGTCGGGGTGGCTTGGCGGGCAGAGTTGGAGCCTGATCTGGGCACACATCCTCAGGACAGGTTCTGTCAAGGAGCCACGCCCTGCGCATGCACTGTGGGCACCCGGATTCCAGTGCTGATGGAATGTCAGTCACCCCTAAATTTGAGGACTGTTTCAGGAAACAGATGAACGCTTTAGATCCCCACCCCTGAATCACATCCAGCCACCCAGCCACACAAAATTTGGCATAAAATTTCAACTGGCCCATAGCTACTAAAGGGGGTCTGACAACTTCATGGCTCTCTAACTTAGGACTTTTGTTGTATTATGAACACAATAAATATTCTCATTGAGAATCAACAAATATATTTTATAGACTAAATACAAAGTTACTCCCAATGATTAATAATTATTTATAATAAGCAAATATTGCACATGTAATAGATGTGAATCTACTGTGCCGTGGGGCGATATTAATTTCTGATGATTGACTGGTCTGGCCCAGCTTTCTGGTTAATTGTTAAGGTTTGGCCTAACCATGAAGGTGCCTTGTGCTGTTCTTACCACACGACAGGTACACTAGGTGCTGTTTCCAGTGACATGATGAAGCTCAACTCTAGAGTGGAGATTATTTATAGTTCATCCTAAACACAGAATGGGATTCCATTGATCATACTCATTTTGTCTTAGCATTCCCGCTCTGAGCTGAAGATAGTCAGATACAAATTTGGATACAAATAGAAAACCCAACTTTATCCTGCTTGTTTTAAAATGACCTAGATATAATAAAAAGAAAACTTTTACTTTCCCATGAAAAAGAAATGTAAAAATACCATGCAGAATGAGGTCCAGGGAAGGTTGGCTAGCTCCGGGAACACCAAACAATGCGTTCTTTAAAGCAAGAAGCATCGGTGACAGAAGATGTGTGTCTAATACTATCCAAAGGATGTTCCCCAGAGGATAAAGCAATTAAAATCTGGAACAATTAAACTCAGAGATGCATACTAAAAGGATATGAAGCAAAAAGCACAAACCAAAACAAAACAGAATTAAAAGAAGAAACAGGCATTTCTAAACATAATCTGAGACTTTACGAACTTCATTCAGAAAATAATAGAATTAGCTGTCAGGAAATTAATAAATAATACAGCCAGTGGTAGGTTCAATTCCCCTGTGGAAGCATATCGCCACAGAGCACCCCTTGCACCTTGTGCCCAGGCAACCATGGGTGGCACAATTCCTGCTGCTACCAGCTGCATTCCCAGCCCCTATCCATGGAGGCTCAGCCACAGATGTGTGAAATACTAAATAAATCTTTAGAAAACCTCAGGCTATCAGATTCTCTAACATTTTTCCAAAAGTTTAAGGGAGATACAAAAGCAATCTTTTCACAAAAGCTTTTAGAACACAGGAAAACAGGAATGCTTTGTTTTTAAAAGCCAACTTAACTTTAATGTTAACATCTTATAAAATATCACCACCACATCAAAACAGGTATTTGGGGTCAATCGTTTCATAAACTCCCACATAAAAAAATTTCAAATCAAGTATTAGGGAATCACAGGGCCAAGGGCACCATGGTGAAGACAAATTCATTCAAGAACATGAGGTTGGTTTAATGGCTAAAAATCAATACGATTCATCACTGTAACAAAGTCATCAGAAAACAATGATTCTCTCCATAGAGAGAAGGAGAGCGTGAGTTTAAGTCTACATCCATTCATAATGAGAAATCCTAGCAAACTAGGAATAAAAGGAACTTTTTAGAGAAAACATCATAAGATATTGTCAAATATCTTTGAAAAAAAGAAGAAAGACTTAAAGAAATGGGGCCTATGCTCAGTCCATGGTCAGAAAATTTCATTATTGTAAAGCTGTTAATTGCTCCAAACTGATGTGGCCACACTCCACAAGTGCACACACATGTGGACGCTTGTGACCCGGGGCACCTCCTTACCGTGCGTGTAAGGCCAACCTAACCCATGGCACTAGGCGATGGATATTTGTGTGAGGACAGGCCACTTGTCCACTGCAATACCTATTCCAAGCCAATTGCTGGGTTAAAGTGAGATGCTAAAGCTTCTAGCAGCTAAGAAGGGAGAGCGTCCTCAAGATTGTGGGTCGGTGCTCAGTCTGTAGAGCTAACTACAGTGAAGTTCAGAGCTTCTTCACAAGACGCTTGCCAAGGGAAGAGGCAGCCTCCAGGATGGGAGGAAAGCGCCCACTGCACACAGAACTAATAATGGGCACATGGATGGAGCATGCAGTGGCTCCCCACACGCCAGCCAGGAAGAACTGTAAATAAATCATAAATAGAGACAGGAAACTTAAACATGAGCTGTGTAGAAGAGAGTACTCCTGGGACTGGGGCTGGGGCTCAGTGGCAAAGCGCTTGCCTAGCAAGCATGTGTGAGGCACTGGGTTTGATTCTCAGCACTGCGTATCAATAAATAAAATAAAGGTCCACTAACAACTAAAAAAATATAAAAAAAATAAGAGAGTACTCCAAGTATGCTTGAAATGGTGTTCAGCCTCGTCAATCATCAGAGAAGATAAGCAGTATCACGGCAAGCCCACCTGAAAGGCTGAAGCCTCTGCAGCCCAACCTCACCAAGATTCTCATGTAGTAGTTCATGTGCTGATGGTAGACCTGTAGGCTGGAATACTTCCTGGATTCGCCTACTTGAGTTGAGCCTATGCAAGCCCATTCCTCAGTTGTCCCCACTGAGGCATGTGTTCAGCATCTGCAAGAATGCTCCTGATCCACTGTCCACAGTGCCCTGGTACCGGTAACACCCCCAAAACACTTAAACATTGGCCTGGATGCATTATATATGTTCAAGGGAACCTCCCACAGTAATGGAAATGCAAAATCATCACATGGAATAATCTCATGAATATGACGTAGATGGAAAGAGTTTGCACATAAACACAGAAAACAACACCTGATGTCATCTAAACCAATCTGTTGGGTACAAGTCTGACCAGTGGTTACCTGTGGACAAAGGCAGGGGTAATGGTTGGCAGCCGATGCAGGGGGCTCTCGAATGCTGGCCAGATGTGTTCTGTTTCCAGGTCTAATTGGTGGTTGATACTTACATCTGAACACATTTTATTCCAAGCCGTTCTTTTAGCATCTTAATTTCAAGTGTTCAGAATAATCCTCCAAGTACATTTGAATTAATAGAATTTGAAAAAGGTCCTGAAACTCTTGGGTCAGTTTGTTAGGTAGTAGCTAGCTAGCAATGAGCAGTGAAATGCAGGCAAGGTCACAAATGTTCTTTAGATTACTTTAGGGACTGCTTTATACCACTTCCAAAGTAAACGAGAAAGCAAAGGGTTGTAGTTAATTTGTAGAAAATAAACAGAAGCAAGGAAGCTAGTTGAAAATCACCTCAAGAGAACAGGTTTAATGAGACTAACTCTTGACAGGGTCCACTGAGGTTGAAGTGAAGTGAGGAATTATGGCTCTCAGTGTCTCCAACTATCTGGGAAGGAAGATTCCTTTAGCTGGGCAGGTGCACCAAGGTGCCTTCTGACCAGCTGTTGACCCCAGTGACCATATGAACATGGGATTGATTTGTAGATGAAGCCCCCCTAAATAGGAAGGCCACCATGATACTTTCCGAGAGGACCAAAAACTCCACCACCTGACATGAAGGGGGAGTTGAACACCTGATTGGCAGAGTACAGAAGGTGGTCCCCAGTTCTCCTGGTAAACATCAAACAGTAATAAATTTGGGACCAGCATCATCTCCTTCACCATTCTTTGCTTAGAGATGGACCTCTCTCTCTCTTAAGAGTGCTCTCTGCTTAAGCCTCACTTTGCTTCTACTTTACTTTTACCTGTAATAAAGTTGTCTTGCATGACTTTTTGTGTCTGACTTTAATTTTTTTTTCATCAGAACACAAGAACCAAGGTTTGAAGTTTCAGCTCCCAGCTTTCCTGTGACAAGTTGATTTGTCAATTCTGTTGCAGAAACAACCACACTCTTCATCTGCACTACTTTTGTTCCTCTCTTTATTTTTATCTCAGTACTGAAAGATGCAACAGATCCCTTGAGGGAAGCAGAAATCTACTAGCTCAGTTGCAGGACCCACAGCTCAGTGGCACTGCAGCAAGTGGCACTTTTGATTCCCTGGTTGGTGCATGTCACCACTGAGCACTGCTTGCACCTTGTGCCTAGGCACCTGTGGGTGGCCCGATTCCTGCTGCCACCAGTTCCACTCCCAGCCCCCGTCCATGGAGGCCCAGTCACTGGACAAAGCACGCAGCTGCAAGGCCAGCCAGCGACTCTGGGCACTGCCCAGCACGGCTCTGCCTCCACTTCTGAGCTCAGAATTTCAGCTCGCTAGCCTAACACTGGAAGACCACTGGTGCACTTGGTTTCCATTTATGAGGGAATTAGAGGGGAATAATAGGGATGAAGCCTCAACTATCCTGCCCCAAATCTTCCTGGAAGCCATCTCATACTGTTCTTTCATAGAGGTTGGAACTTCATCTGTAAATTGTAGCTGGGCAAAGCTGTAGTCTTGAAAATCCTTGCTCTACATATTTCAAAGCAATTTTACAGCTGCTTTAAACTTTATTATTTCTGATTTTTTCTCCCCGAATAGACTTTGAATTTATTAGTTTAGGTAAAAGAGAACCTTTTCCCACATAGATCGTGAACTCCATGGAATATTTTAATATTCAGAGAGTTTTGAATTCTGCTTTATTTCTAAAACATTTACAATCCAGAATTCACTAAAATTGCCTGCCAAACAGGAGCAAAGACTTGCCTCAATTAATTTAATTAAATTAAGGAATGACATGAGTTTTATGCATGCATTTATTCCCAGCTATCCCCTGCTTTGCTTCCCCCTCCTCCTCTTTTCCAGGCTGTGATTTAATCTGGAGAGATACCCAGGAGTCTGTCAGCTGTGCGGAACGTGTCATCTTTTCACTGGATTTGCTACGGTGAACCTATGAAAGCCCATTTAAGTAACTGCTCTCTGGGAGGTAAATTAACCAGACAGAAAAGAAAGCAAAACTAGTTATAACTCCACTACTTTTAATCCATTCTAAGGCCCAAATGCACATCTCCCATAAACAGCTTCCTTAAGAAAGCATTTGAGAATGTTTATGCCCCGCAGCCATCTGCTCAAATGTCTTGGTGTCATCTTGGTTTATGATCCTCCAAAGCACACTTTACCCATTTTCTGAGTGGGCTGGCTGAAATTCGGAGCTGTGGCTCTCACCTAACCCCCTGGTCCTCTGCATTTGAGATACCGGAGGGCAACCAATGTGCCGGTCATTCGGAACTGCACCAGCAACCAATCCTGAGGCTTAACCTTTGGTTCAGTGTCTTCCCTGCTCAGCTCCTCAGAAGTGCACGGAGGAGTAGGTGAGCTGGCTCATCTGTAGCCTGTTACACTAATGAGTTTCCAGGCAGTATTTTATCAAAGCAATGTGTCAGAGTCTTTCTGTTATTGCTTCTGGTTTTGATGGGTTAGTGTTGGTTATTAAGGGAGAACCACATTTTTTTTTCTCCCCTTGACAGGCAAGTGGAGAGCTTTCAGTAATAGGTGCAGAACAGAACCATCTGGTGTACACTTAACGATGCATTGTTGCGTGTTAACTTAAAGCTGTTATATGCCTTGATAAACACATAATGGGCCTCAAGAAATTCACAGAAAATTAAAATGTAAATGTTTACCCAAACTCTATTTTCCTTTTCTTTTCATTCAGTCATCTGTACCTGCACCACATATGTAAGCAAAAGAAACGGTCAGAGCAAAAATTCTCTCCTTCCCTCTGTGGTTCACATTGCCAGAAACACAGAAAGGCTTTATATTCCTGTTTCAGATGGGTCTATAGCAGAGGCCAATGGCACCATGGTGGTCACGTGGGCACTGTGTTTTCCAAAGATAAGCTAGACCATTTATAAAGTCCATTTCCCCTTCATGCAAATGACCCAGGTGGAGTAAGTATAACGCAAATATGTAGAAAATATTTTTATCATATCACCAGTTTGAGGCTCCGATTTTGCTCATGGTTAAATGATGAAACATGTTGCCCTTTAGCTATGCTGTTGGAAAAAGTGCACTGAACAGCCCTTCATCCCTGAGAATTCGCAGGTCCAAGAGCAAGCATGGTGGGACCTGCAAATTCCCTGGGATGAATAACTCTCAGAAACACCCTACCTGGGCATTCTGCAAAAGATTGACCCCTCCCCACTCTGAGGAAGGATGAACTGTAAATGCAGTGAGTTGACCAAATGATCAGAGAGCTGGAAAAGGGAAGGAGGAAGAGAGAGAGAAGGTAGGTGTAAGGGTCACAGAGGAAGAAGGAGGAGCACAGATGTAAGGCAGGGAGGAAGAAAAGGAAAAGTGAGGACAAAAATGATTTTTAAAGCTGCTGTGAATAGATACCTCCTGAAAGAAGATCTAGGGATGCCCAAAAATATATGGAAAAGGGTCCACATTACTAATGACCAAGGAAGTGCCCATCAAATACATCACCGCACCCCAGTTACAATGTCTGTAGTGAAAGAGCAAAGAGTGAGCAGGCTGAGAAAGGGGGACTCCCACACACAGCTGGTGGGAATGGACACCAGCACAACTCGTGAAGACCACACGGAGGTGCATTTCAAGGCCAAAAGTACATCTCCTGTTTAGGTCAGCTTTCTCACTGCTGTGACCATAATACCCAGAAAAACAGAGGAGGGAAGTTAATCTTGGTTAATGGTTTCAGAGGTCTCAATCCAAGGTCCGCTGACTCCATGGCTCTGGGCATGAGGTGAGGCAGAACAGTATGGTGGAAGGGCGTGGGGGAGGAGGGAAGCTTAGGACATGGCAATCAGAAAGCAGAGAAAGTTTCACTCACCAGGGACAAAATATATACTCCAAAGGCTCGCCCCTGTGACCCACTTCTCCAGCCATACCCCTCCCAGCAGTCGATCAATCCACTGATTAGATGATAACTGTCATCATCATTCACCTCTGGACTTTCCTGCATGGTCTCACACATGGGCTTTTGGGGACATCTCATATCTAAGCCATGCCATTTACCAGGTGATGCAGCTAGCCCACCTCTGGGTATGTGTCCAAAGTCAGTGAGATCAGTGTGGTAGAGACAGCACCTGCTCACGTGGATCACCCCTCTGCTCACATTAGCCAAGACATGGAATCACTAAGACATCCACTGGGAGATGAATGATGGAAATGGTGTGGTACACAGACACACAGATAGCATTAAGCCAGGAAATAATGGAATCGTGTCATTTGCAGCACCGTGGATGGAACTGGAGGTCATTTTGTGAAGTGAAATAACCTGGATACAGCAAGACATGCACCCCAAGATCTCCCTACAGGGGGAAGCCCAGCATGCTGGTTTATAGGTGCAGAGAGCAGAATGCTGGTTACCGGAGGCTAGAACGGGTGGGTAGAGGGGAGGTGGGGGGGTGCTAGGTGGTGGGTACAGAACAGCCTTGCAGGAGCCATAGGCTCTCAGACCACCGCAAGGAGGCTGAGCCCACAAAAATATACCAGATACTTTATAAAGAACCAGGAGAAAGGCATATGAGGTTCCCAACACAAAGAAATTAAGTGTTGAAGGAGATGGAAATCCTGATTGACCACCACACACATACACGGGAATCGAGTCGTCATGAACCACACACCAATATGACCAAGGGAAGAGTGCCAACTCTGGGACCTTCCCAAGTGGAACACACTGAGGCTGTCCTAACAAAGGCTTGAGTGGCTTCTGAATGAAAATTGTGCCCTTGGAACCTGGCACCTGACACACAAGAGTCTCCACTCACAGCTAGTTACTTGGATATAAACTGCCTAATATGGTTGTTTGCATATTTCCAGAGTTTTCTGCCTAGCAAGTTCTGATCCCTAGAGGTAGCCTGATAGAGTGCATTTTTTTTTTTTTTAAAGTGGAGTACCATTGTAAGGGGCTCCATAGCTGGAGGCACCAAGCAGCTGCCCGTGTGTGAGGCTATGTCATATCATGAACAGTAAAGCAAAGAGGAAATCTTTGAAAAGATTGAATTTTAAAACAGAATTCTATCCAGACCGTGAATTAAAACAATGAGGCCAGCTTATAGAGGTAGGCACAGCTGGAATCTCTTGCAGGCCTGCAGAAATCTTTTCTCAAGAAAGAACAGAGAGCAAATAAAATGGTTTTTCTCTTTGAGCTCAGCATGATCTATGGTAGGAAAGCCTGAGATTGTCACACTCAACTTCCTAGGTCCTGAAAGACACCCCAGCATCTCCCAGATGATCACCACACCCAGGACAGATGTTTCTCAACTGGGGTCACTGGTCACTGCCCCTGCAGGCCGCTGTGCAAGTGGCCAGCCTCTTAGGAACGTCATTGAATGGACTCCAGGAGGCAGCTAGGGGTCAAAGTGGAGGAGACACTAAGCTGGCGAGTGAGTGTGAATCCAATTTTCTGAGAGTTTAGAGATGCCCGAACGTGCTCCTAGGAGAACCTACCCTTAATTACCTCATTTCTGGCAGAGAGACCCTGTGGGAAGGATGACTTCTCATGAATTCCTAGAGTCACTCCTAAAGTCATTCCTAATGTGAAAAATGGCCAAGGCACTGACAATTCTCCAGGAGAAATGCATGATCCTGTGCTCTTTTGAAAAACACCTATTTTATAGCACAGGCACCATTAAAATTCAAGAAATAGAAGCACCAGGGGTGACATTGGGAGAGGCTGAATACAATGCTCTTTTTTGAAATAGCTTTCGATTTCTGTACTTGAGAAATCCTGAAGGGGAGAGGAGAGAAGAGAAGACCCAGGGAAGGGCGGAGGAATATGCACACCGAGAAGTCAGGCTCCTGAGTTTCGGGGTGCGGCGTGGAGACCCTATGTTTTTCTAACTTGAAGGAAACGTGTCTCTTTAGAATAACACATCATGCTCTATTTCCTGAAATTCTAAACCATCTCTTTAGAGTTCCCTAGATCTCCACGGAAGATTTAAGCACACACACACATTTTTCTTCTTTCTACTGGGTGCAGGGTACTGGGTGAGATAGTATTGTCTGGGCCCCCCTTTGTCACATAGTGGTGACAAAGCAGAACCAGGGAAAGTAACCAGAGGAAAAATGAAATAGCACCGGTGTGGACAGCTTAGCCTTGTCACATGGTCACTAATGGCCTGCACATGCTCCCGGACATCCTGCTGACAGGGAGCACAGGAGGGCCATGTGTCCAGCCTCAAGGGCCTGCTGTTGTAGACTGGGTTAGGAAGGCTGACGGGCAGAACCCACAGTGCCATACAAATGCCCAGCGGTGGCTGCCACCGAGCATTCCTCACCATGCCTGCTCCACTCCAGGTTAAATTGACACTCTCATTGAATGGTGACGCACACGGTTTCTCTGCTTTCTTTTGTTTTCCACTTTCTTTTAATTGACCTTTGTTCCAATATTGTCACTGTGCTCTATGCATTGTGAACACCCTATGAAACGAGGATAGCTATACTTAAATTTCATAAATACTAAGTAATCGCTGATCTTTGAAAATTGATCTGTTTGATTGGAAAAGTGAGGGGGGAACGTTTTCTTTAATAGTGTCAGACTCACAGGAATTTTAAATCTCAGTGGGCACTGTATTTTCTGATGAGGCATTTTGTGGCAGTACTGCACTATAGGCAGGGAGTTATCCCCAAGCAGAGCCGCAGGCCTAGCTCAGCATCGGGGTTGGTGGACCCACCATTGGGAGCACAGTCTGATGGAGCATAGAGCGTCTCTTACAAGTCAGGCAAAGGGAACCCAACTCTGACAAAAACAATACTGACTTTCCATTGAACATCCTGGTCAGTGAATAGAACTGTTGGCAGTTCCATGAGGCGTGACTTCCAGAGCTTTGGCGTACACCAGTGCTTGAGGACAGAGCGCTGCCTGGGAGGCACAGGCGCTAACGGGCTCCCTGGGTGGAGAGGGACTGCTGCGCGGGCTGGTCTTCTCACAGCTCTGCTGTGACCTGCTGAGGCTCTGAAGAACCCCAGCTTCTGGACTGTGGGGCACTGTGCTCAGCAGGGCACTGAGACTATTACACAGGTACCAGGTGTCAAGAGCCACCCCTCAGAAAGCCTAGCCCTAGCTCTGTGTGTAAAAATGCCTTCCTTCCTTCCTTCCTTCCTTCCTTCCTTCCTTCCTTCCTTCCTCCTTCCTTCCTTCCTTCCTTCCTTCCTTCCTTCCTTCCTTCCTTCCTTCCTTCCTCCTTCCTTCCTTCCTTCCTTCCTTCCTTCCTTCCTTCCTTCCTTCCTTCCTTCTTCCCCCTTTTTTTGCTCATTACTATTTTAATAACATTTTGTAAGTAAAAAAATTATAACAAGGGGGTTAAGTCAATCCTCACTCACTCTTGGAGAAGAACAGTAAACCTTGGGCCACATATCGCCCCTCCCCATCAAACCCTATGCTGCTGGCTTTGCCTCTTGAGCCGTTGTGGCCATGTCCCAGGACTTTCCTCTCTTTCCTCCAACATCTCTGCAGCACTGGAGCCTCTTGATGGAGAAAGAGACTTCTTAAATCACAGGTTTCCCCTTCCAGCCCAGGACTCCCTGTGCTCCCCCAGTCACAAGTATGAGGGACCAGCCGTGCCCTTGGGCTCCTTCAGGAGAGAGCAGCTGCTGTCCACCGTGGCTCTGTGACTGGTGTCCCTCCACCCTGTGGTCACCCAGAGAGGATGCCTTTTAATAATTTCTACCGAGAGTTAGATGGGTGTGCCTTCTGGCTGGTATAAGGCATTTCTACTCCTCTGTGAAATGTCTTCAATACAATACATACATTAATCTCTGCAGTTTATGACTACCCTTAGATTAGGTTGTTTAATATCTATAACAGTTTCTCATAAGGTCCTTGAAAAATCCCATCTGATTTTTATAAAAATGCCTTTGACAAATGCAAACATAGCTATAAAAGTTAGTATCCTGCTAAAACCCCATTCAGAATGGTCCCTTGGCCACCTGTGGCACTCTTCCCTGTAGCCATGTGATGGTTAGCTGTGGCTGTGTGACTGTGTGAATGTGGCCACACACCACCCAGGCTGGCCCTCAGGACCCGCTGCCCCTGCTTCTCTCTCTCTTCTATCTGCTGGTGGGTGCTGACTCTCGGGGTAACCCTGGGCAGCTTGTGCTCAAGACAGCAAAAGCCGGTCTAATGGAAGAAACTCAGAAGCACACCAGCAGGACTGTCTGGGCCAGGAAGGCAAGTGGGGAAAGAGCAAAGACCTATGCTCGGGAGGAAAATCTGCAAGATCATTCCAGGGAGGAGCTAGAGGGAGGTGAACATGAGCTGGGACTGCAGCTGGTTTGTAATCTGTGCTATCTAAGCAGAGGTGGGCTGGGAATCCAGAGGAGTCCTGATAGCAGGCTACAGCACAAGCCCCAAAGGCAGGTGTTATTAAGAGGCTGGCAGCAGCCTGTCGAGAGGCCATGGAGGGCTACCAGGTTCCTTTAGCACTCGCTTCTTCTGAGGTCGGGGCCAGCAGGACCTCCGTCCCGCCTTTCCTGGATGATGTCGGGAAGCTCCCTAATGTCTCATTTCTTCTCTTCTGGCTTGCGCAGGAGCAGACTGTTCAGCTAGTGGCTTTCTGGGTAAAAACAAAACAGAAATTCCACTATGGTTGATTTCAAGAGGACATCCTCGAATGAGGACTCCGGAGGAGATGTGCAAAAATGGTATGTTTTCCCTCGTGTGTACGGCACCTCACACCCAACCTTGAGAGCTGAGTGACAGCCCAAGGCAGAGAGGTCATCAAGAAGAGATGACATATGCACTTGTTGCCTTTGTTCTAATGCAGTGCACTGAAAGTTTATATAATCTAGGTTAAAATAATGTCTGTTTAACAATAGGCTCATGGAATTCTTGAAAGCATAGCAGTAGGTTCTGGCCTTCCAGCAGAGCAGCCAGCTCACCTAGAGCTGTTGGTTTGTGACTTCACCTCCCCCTGCTTCCTGGTGGCACCTTGGCAGGGCAGTGTCCTCTAAAACCCTGCTTCCCAGCTCCCAGAGCTCTGTCTTCAGTGGTTGGGATGCAGCCAGATCTGGGAGCTGACTTCCTCATTCCTCCTGTCTGCAGGGGAGCATTGAGGTTGTCCTGATGCTTGAGGACAGATTGGTGCTGGAACTGGAACAGCATAGATAGAACCGAGAAGGACACAGCCTTGACCTTTGGGGGACTTGAGGACTGATTGACTAATTTCCATCAAGAGTCTAGATTATCAGGAAATGAATAATTTGCAGGCAAAATTCAAGTTTACAAGCTTGCTGCTTCATTTTTCCTGATCATGGTACTGTGATTTGTGAGGAAATGATGTGGATCGTTCAGGTGATGAGGTGGGTGAGGTCCCCAGAAGGAGGAGGGAGCAGATGTGGAAAAGGGGCTGCAGTGTGGAAACTTATTAATCTAAATAAAATGCTACGGAAGCTGCCAGTTTGCACTGGTTTCTATGCCTGTGGTGACCAGCGGAATCTTCTGTGACTGATAATGAAAGGTCTGTCTTTTCTGTTCAACTTGGCAGCAAAATGGGGTTACATGTGGCTATTAAGCACCTGGAATATGGCTGAGCTGGTACAACAGGGAGCTGAGTTTTATGCAATTTCAAATAAATCAATTTTGAACCCAAGTAGTTTTCTGTAGCTAGTGGCCACCATATGGGGTGGTGCAGCTCTGGGCCAGGGGTCAGCAAACCAGGCTGCAGGTCAAATCTAGCCCCTATGTGCTTTGTGTGGCCCATAAGCTGAGAATGTTTTGTTGTTATTGTTGTTGTTTTCATTTTTGAGTGCCTGAAGAAAACAAATACACAAAAAATGCATATACAGACACTGTATATGACCTGTAAGCCTCATTGGTCACCATGTGATCCTTTATAGACAGTGAGTGCTGACCCTTCTTGAGACAATTAAATGTTTCTATAATGCAATGGTCAGGAAAGGGTCAGTATGCTATTCCAAGATGCCACAGCCCAGTAATGTTCTCTGCATTACCCCAGGGTCACCAGGAAGGACAAAGCTGCTGTAGGGAAGTACTGGTATTGATAGCAGAAGACAGAAACTGAGCAGGAGGAAGCAGATACCAGAGAGATCAACCAACCAGGTACCAGAGAGTCAGGAACAGGAGTGGGAAGATGTGAGGACATTCCCCAAGGCTACATCCAGGTCACTTTGGGTACAATGGTAGTGAGGCTAAGCCCACAGACAGGAGCAAGCTGGCCTGCTTCCAGCGTTAGAGCAGTGGCCTGAGAAGCCTCTGAGGTAACAGGTCCTCCTCCTAGCCTGCAGAGGAACATGGGGCTGGTGCATGAGTTGAGAATCAAGATAAAAGGGGAAGTCACAAAGATTTAGTGTCTGTCATAATGTGTGCTGAGCACCGTGGTAGGTGTTTGAAAAAAATATTGTGCCTACTGTTTCCCTTTATCATGATACTATGACATCATTGTCTCTCCCAAGATGTGGTGCCTAAACAGTTCTCTGCATCTGAGGACAAAAATGTGCTGAGTGATGTTAAATTCAATAGTATACTTATTTTACAGTAAGGAAACTGGGGCTCAGAACAGTGCGGAGCAGTTGTGTTTGCTTCTCTTTGTATCTGACAGGATGTGCTGTTAAGAAGCTTTTTTTTTTTTTTTCTGTGAAAAGCAGATTTGGGAAACATGGAATGTTCATCAGATCCGAGGGGATAAGTGAATAGAGAAGCCTTCCTAGAGATATAAAGCTGGCTTGATGTCAAGACATGGCTCACATTCTCTCCCTATTCCAGATTATCAGACTAAACAGAGGTTTGCAAAAAGACTTCTCTTACACCTCCTATGCAGACTGACTACTGGATTTCCAGCCTTCCTCCTTCCTTCAGCTCTAGGACACCCAGTGAACCTGTGACCACACATCTGTTCTTCCACTGATTTAGCTGTGGCTGTGCAACTGTGCTCTGGTGAGTGAATGTGGCCACATATCACCCAGACTGGCCCTCAGTACCCACCCCTCTTCTCTCTCCCCTTCATCTGCTGGTGGGTGCTGACTCCTGGGGCAACCCTGGGAGCATGTGCTAAGGATGGCAAAGCCCAGTCTGAGTGGTGCATGGAACATAGCTCACCCCCACCATGCTGAGATCCAACAGCAAGAAGACAACCAGTACAGAATGAAAACCCTAGGCTGCAGGTGCTGTCAAGGCAGCCACCATTCCCTGAGCAAACCCATTCCTGCACCCCAGCTTCGGCATTGACTCGGCAGACGCTAACAAAGGCTTGCTTCCTGAATCTGTTGGCAGGACTCAATGCGGTTCTTTCTTTCTGGAGGAAGCTCATTTTGGAGAAGCATTTTATTTTCATGATGTGGCCACAAGGGTAATTACCAATTACCTACTAATCTAACTAGCAAAGTGGTTAACTTGTGCCTTACTTTTTTTTTTTTTTTTTACTCCATGTAGTTTCTTGGTGTTGTTTTGTCAAGTTAACTTTACAGCATCCTCATTGGTCACACTCAAAATTAACTAAGTGCCTCTGTAATAGGGAGTTGTTTGTCTTGGGACTTGAGGGTCAGTCAACACCAATGCACTCTTTCTTTTGAAATGCAACTAGGGCTGCAGCTTGGCAGGCCTAGACCAATGTGATAAGGCATTATCTTAGCCCCTGGGGCATTTCCTGTAGGCATTATAAATGAAGATGATTACCAGGGCTGGGGTTTGGTCTTGTGGCTGGAACATTGCATCCTACTTCAGGAAAGACTAAGGAATTATTTTTCCGGTGCATCTCTGGCCTGGAGTTTCAGCTATCTTTCTTTTATGACACTCCATTACATTTACTTTGTTTCTGTGTTTCTCCCTATGACTGAACAAAGGAAAATTAAGGGAAGCAATAAAAACAAATTTTCAAATACTAACTATGTTTACAGCCTAGAATATTATGACAGAGTTCAGATGGCTCAGTGTTTTGTATTTGCACTGTGCACATGAGTGAACCAAATGATGTTTAGATTTTTCTTGGTTCTTGCTCCACAATGAGTCGGATAAATCACCCTCTGATTGCCTATTACATTCTTGAGACGCACGGGGGAATGGCTGACTGTAAAAGGCCCCGATTCAGACTCGCTTGCTTGCAGACAATAAACATTGTTTACCACTTTTATATTTATGCCAATGATTATAAAATAGTCAACAGCCAAAGAGTCTTAGAAAAAAGTAGCATCTTGCCTATAGAAAGAAATCTTTGACAAAAAAAAAAAATCTCTCCATTTCCACTTGGTTATGCTGCTCCACAGCAAGGTGATAATGTGAGAGACTCAGCCATCCTGAGGGCCATAGCAGCTTTGTTATCAATTACCAAATAATAAGCCAGAGAATGCTGACATGCACGCTGAATATTAAGAACACATACTTGTGTTGGGTGCAAATATTCTGTTCCTAAGCACATATTTCAGATTCTTCACATTGACCCAGCTTCCTGCATAGATTCTCCTCTGCTTCATTTCCCCACTTTGCTGAAATAATGCTGATGATTACTGATGTGTGCAACATTTACCAAGCTTTTGCTCACTCATCCTCTCATTGGATTCAGCATTACGCTTTCTTAAAAATTGAGGAAAATAATTTCTAAGACATGTAGAATAACTTGCTAATGTTTGGTTAGATAGCTAAAGCTTGAACTTCTATCTCATTTCTCCAAATCTGAATCTTTACTTTCAGGCAAAGATGATACTGAGCTTGAGGGTGTGACTTTCTGGATCAAGTGTCTGAGCTAGGCAGTTTTGCATGGCTTGATTGACTGATGGGTTGATTTTCTTTGTTATTTATGCACTGGCCCTCAGTTTGGTATCTTGAGTTCTGCAGGATGTTTGATCTTTTGTATGCAAGTTATTTTACTAAGCTCAGTGAAAAAAACCAAAGGAGTAAAGAGAGAGTGTTTGCCCAAACAGAACGTAAGCACTTACAAAGTAGCCCCTGCGCACATGGTAGCAGTGCTGGAAGAGGATTCTTGTTATGTGAGACTTTGTGGGACTTGCAGGGATGCATGATGGATATTATGGAGACAGGAGACAGAATGCGAGAGCAGTGTCTGAGATTGGTCTCTGATGACCTCATGGCTGTGGCATGCCTGGTGTCTGGGAATGTTCCTGTGCAAGGGCACAGGATGCCTAGCTGCTGTGGTAATACCCTGCATGAGGCGGGTCTGTGCAAGAGTCTTATTGGCTTTGACCTTGATCTCAGGCTCATAGCTCCTGGGAATAGAGGAACCTCTCTTGCTAAACAGCCACAATGTTTCATCAGCTCAGCTGCTCCTGAACCTGCCTGCTTAACAGCAACTTTAAACCATGGACTTTCTTTAGAGCTACACAAAGCTCCTAACATTGCACATTGCAAGTGTAGATTGCAACTGCAGAAAGGATGCATAATGTTGTAACTTTCTGAGTACAAAGAATAATACTTGCATAGTCTTTAATCTGATGATGAGATATATATAAATAAAAGATTAGGGGTTTTACTCTTTAGACCTGCTTCTCTACCAGAGAGCAGTGCTCCACCCAACCCCAGCTTTATCTTCAAAATCACATATGTATAATCTTTATTTTTCTTAATCCCTTTGGCCCCTCTCTGGAATCTGCTAGTTTGGCTGCACTGGTCATAGAAGATCCACATTACAAGGAAGAGGCTGGCAGCATACCATGCCGTCGAGGCCTCGTGAAACTCTCTAGGAGTCACTTTGTGGCTGCAGTGAGTAATTAACGTGGTTATTCCCTGGTATGTCTGCACACTTTGCATTTTACATGATAATTTATCATTATAAGTAGTGTCTGATTCTCATGGGTGTTAGTTAAAACTTATTCCATACAAGTTTTATTAATTAAAAATGTCCAACCTCCATTATAAGTTTAAACTCTTTCAGTCTCCTGGGGTAAAGACAAGTGCTGTGCACCAGGAGCCAATATGTAGACTCAACACTGGTGAGGCCCGGATAGGAACTTGAGCTGTCAGAAGGGGCTGTATATCCAAGGATTCTTACAGGCCCAGGTGTGGCTGCTGTGGTGTTGAAAGCTGGCACTCCCCGGGAAAGAGATGGGGGCATAGGATACTTGGCATGTGGATTTCAGCCTCCTGTTCTCTGGTCTTCTGCAATCAGAGCCTGATGTGATGACACTCTGGGCAGGGCAGTGCCCACATGGGACAGGGAGAGGCACTGAGGCCCCCATCAGGGTGCATGCATGGAGGGCAGCATGAGCCAGCTCTCGCCTGCTGCTGTGATGGAGGCAGCAGGGAGCAGGCTTCTGTTAACACCTGCTGCCAGTCATGGCTCTGGATCGCTCACAGTAGGGCTACATCCAAATTAAAACCCAGGGTGAATCTGCTGAGTACACACATGGGACGACAGAATGAGCAGAGGGGATGGTGAGGTGGGGTGGGGAGGACATGGGGCCAGGCACGCAGCACACCTTCAGCTGCACTCCCACAGGACTGGCCCAGGTGTGGCAGGAGGATGTGGGGAACAAGGCCACTGCTCCTCAGGCACCTCCCCCAGGACTGCTCATGGGAGCTGCAGGCCGGTGGTGATCACAGGTGCAGACACCACATTCTCACTTCCAGCCTCCTTTTTAATTCACACCTTGGCCCTCCTGGTCAGTGAATTGCTGTTCCTTCAATCTCACTTTTATTCCATATTTGTTCAAAATCTATTTAGCTAGGAGCAGAGGGAGTGATTTGCTATCAGCACAGCATGTCGTGGTGATGAAGGATGAAGGACTGCTATGCGCCCTGTGGTTACCACCTTTTAACCCCTCAGATTCCTTTGGCTTCTCAGCTCTTCCCTCATATAGACACACATGCCTGGCACATGTTTGACACCCACACTCTACCATAACGGTGACATGTTCATCCATGTGGTTACCAAGGCTCGCTACCAGCAAACAGGAATAGGCAGCTTCTGAATTTTAATGGACTTGGCAGCTGGTGCCAAAGGCTGTCAGGTAACTGGTCTCCAGGTGGACTCTCTGGGCGCAGAAATTGTCCTGTGCACCCTGAAGATTATCTAACAGAGTCAGAGTGTCTGGGTGAGAGTTCTTATTGGGTTTTGTCTTCTCATTTGAGGAGTCAGTTCTTTGGGAGCATGGATGCATTCGATTTTGCAGGCCCAGGAGCTGTGTGTGGAATCAAGTCATGTGTTTCCCGTGGTGACCTGTTCTTTTCCATTATGGCTGGAACCCCAAGTGGCCCAGCTCTCCCACCCTGGCTGCAGCCTGGAGCATAGGGCATTTTGAGGTCAGTGTGGCCCACAAAGCCACCTGTTCTCTAAAACATGGAAGGAGAACTGAACTTTGGGGGGATTTCAAGAGATATGTGTTGGGTAGGTGTGTATCTAGGTGTGCATGTGCCTATGTGTGTCTGTGTGCATGCATGCCCATGTTTATGCATGTGTGTATGCCTATATGTGTGCATGTACATGCACGTGCATGGGTATGTGTGTACACACAGGTGCATGTGCCTATGAGTGTGCATGCCTGTGTGCATGTGTGGTGGGGATGTGAGTGTGAGGGAAGTGACGTGTAAATCAGGACTGGGAGAAATGAAGGAGGCAGGAAAGACAGAGAAAGAATGGAGTGTGAGTAGAGCCCCAGGCACTAGTATCGCCGTTTGCCATCACTAACTGGCAGGTGGCACACCTGGCTCTTCTTCCAGGAGCGAACAGGGATCAGCACCAGCCCCTGGGTCATGTCATCCTCTCCTCTGGGTGGGAGGCTTCTGGTGGTAAGAGCATCACTTATCTAGATTCATACAGCCTCAGCCAGGCTCTTTTACTACAGGAATCTGCCCTTGAATGCAAATGAGCACATTTAAATACTGGGTGCTCAAGGATTTGTGTCTTGTTCCAAACTCAGAATAAAGCTATCAGGTTCTCTCTCTCTCTCTCTCTCTCTCTCTCTCTCTCTCTCTCTCTCTCAATAAATAGGACAAAACAACCTTAGTATTCATTGCAACAAAGGAGACAGAGAGAGTTACCTCTACAGATACAAATAATTGTAACACATTTTAAAGTAGGAAACTGCTAGAGGTAATTAGCATATCAGAAACATTTTCTTCAGCACATTTATCAGCTTTGACTTGCAAAGATCTTTTTTGGATGAAAGCTTATTCTGAAACCCACTGAAAGTTATCTGTCATCACTTTATGACCATGGTGACTTTGTATTATCATGGATTGTTTTTAATTCAAATATTTGGCAAACAATTTAAATGAGATTTGCAGCATACATTGCTAATCTCATGGTTGAAATATTAAAACTTCATGCATGAAAGATTTGTCCTTTTAATAAGATTGATCACACTGGACATTGCTTAGCCTCCCAATTAAAACTCACTTAGCTTGCAAACAATTTGTTAACAAGTCTGTCTACTACAAATGCAAATTAGCGTGCTAGCTCTTCTGACCCAGTTAAAATGGACAACAAATAATCAGTGGGAATTTTCAGAGCTAGATCCACACACTCTTAACTAAGGGTTTGGTTGTTTGTTGGCTGATCAAAGTCACCTTGGGGCAGAAAGACTTCTGCTGAAGGAGCCCCCTAAGTGCCTTCTCAATACTGTCCTGGAAGTGGCAGCTGACGTGAGTTTCCCATGCTCCTTGGCTGTGAAGATCCAGTGTTGCTGAGGAAGAGTGGGGGCTGTCAGGTGCCAGGGATCTTGTTGGGGAAGACTGAGATCCTGACACCTTCTGTGGTGAGGTGCAGTGTTCCTCTTGCTTGGAAGTTGCCTCTGTAGAAGTCAATTTTTGTGAGAATGCAGAAAAATGTTAATAGTAGTTTACCCTAAGCTTGGGGACATCTGAACAAAAGAGCTGTGTGGCTCTGGCATGTTCTCAAGGCTGACTAAGGAACCAGGCACTGGCTTTGGGTATGGGTGGAACTGGGTGGGATTCAGGAGCCGGGTACATACAGCATTTAAGCTGGAATTTAATTCTGGTGAGGAGAGTTCCCTTCATTCCTGCTGCTACCTGAGAAGCTACATATGGGGACAGCATCCTGCACAGCAGGGTCCACAGCAGTGGTAGTGGGGAGAGGGATCATGCTCTTCAGACATCGACTCCCCTCCAGGGGTGATTTCCACATGCCACACGGCTCAACGTTGGCAAGAGGCAGCCTGTCCAGCATCAGCTGGGGGACTCCCTCTCTCCAAAGCAGAGGATGTGGTCCTCCAAGCAGGTTATGTGTGCTCTCCCTGGTGGAGGTCAGACTCCTCCATAACCCTCACTAGTATTTGGCATCCCAGGCAGAGGCCGGTGCTGCTGAAATGGAAATTAAGCAAAATCTGAGGATCAAGCAATTTATTTCACTTGTTCAACTTTAAACTCTCTAACAACATCTCTTAGGAAGATGTCTCATTTGCAAAAATATGGGAAAGTCAAAGAATAGTGGAAAATACTTTGCCAACCCAAAGGCCAGAAGAAAAGACCATTTAAACCTGTTCTAAGTATACCCATTGAAAGGATGCATGTTTTCACGCTTGGGTTTGATGACTACGTGTAGCTATGGGTGGTAGAAAAACTGCAAAATGAAGCAATTCCAAATACATTTTAGAATCACAGTGTTATTATAAGAAATAAAACAAATACCTCATGCTGAATATAACCAAAAAGTTTGCAATTTTTCTTAATAGAAAATATTTTTTCTACACACTCATTAAATGACTGTTGAACAATGTGAAAAATAAGTATTGAGGGGGATGCCAGCTCACTAGGGCAACTAGTCAGCCCAGTTGTTTGGGTGCACCCTGATAAACCCATCAGATAGTCTGCCATCCTATAGCTGACATGACCCGGACACCACTTCAGTCCATGTTTACTCTAAACCAAGGACAGTTGTGAATGCACATAACTGTGCCCCTCTGGCATCCTGTGGCTGTGACCTATGTCTGAGCAATCTTGGCACGACCAGCTCCCCCATTGCCTCCCATGCCAGCACAACTGTCCTGCTCCATGACTGTGTTGGATGCAGCCACAACCAGAGGGCTAAATTCTTGCTCCTGTAGAACTTTAATTTTATTGAGACAATGGAAGACAGACAACAGACAGATCATTAAGGAGAATAATCTCCATTAGGAAACAGAGAAAAGGGAACCCAGGAAACCATGCTGAGACAACAGGTATTGATGTGCATGTGCTATAATTTTAAGCAGAGGAGGGCATCACTGATGGGGTGACTTTCAAGCATGTGTTTGCAGGAGGTAGAGTGAGAGCACCAGGACACTTCAGGGTAGAGCTTCCTGCAGAGCAACAGGGGCTGTCCAGGTAGGGGCAGGGAGGTTGCAAGGCTGATCTGAGAGAGATGATGGCTGGGTGGGGTGCAGGTGGGCTGAGGGGGCGTGGCTGGGTTCCAGACACACTCTGAAGAAGGAGTCCCAGGATCTGACAAATTGCACAGGGTGTGTGAAAGGGAGCAGGGCTCTGTGGAACCAGCCAGCTCACCAGCTTCCCTGCCCCTGTGCCTAATTTGGCCACCCTCATGTGCCGATTCCCATGGCACCATGAGAGGCCAGCTCCTGCTTGGGCTTAGCCTTTTGTTATTTACACAGCTCCTAAAATCACATCAGAGGCTTTTATAGAAGCAGAAGACAGACACTTGGAGGTAGGCAAACAGAACTGAATGGGTTTCCCAGAGGGACATGCATATACTTTTGGATCTATGAGTTTTGGATGTTTAAGCAAGAGCTACAGGAAGAATTTTAGCCACCTGAGACCCCCTGAATTGGGGAAGATAAAGTCTTTGCAAGCATAAGAGGGAATTGGGTTGCAAAACTTTTTTGACTTGGATATGTTAAAGTGTGAACTCTGAACAGGATTACAGTCAGCTCTTGGATAGGCCCAGGAGGGAGAGAAGGCCTTCCAGTTTTTATGAGGAAATCTAGGCTGCAAAACCAGTCTCTGGGCATTTCTACATGATGCGCAGTGAGCTGGATCCCAGTGAATGCTGGAGAAGCATCAGAGTTAATTGATTAGTGACAGTGTATGCAGGGACACTCTGGGGCTAAGATCAGTAAAATCCTTTGGAGAACCAAAGTCATGTGATAAAAGATGTTGATAACCTTGCATCAGGAGACGCTGAGTAGCCACTGGAATTAATCCCCAAGCTATAGAATAGACCAGGGGGTGTTTTGGCCCAGATGTTTAAGGAATTCAGCAATAAACTCAGAAGTGCAGCAAGAGAAGGAGGCAGGTCTTTCTTTCCTGGGTGATTGGACTGTCGGAGTAATTGGAACATCCATCACCTCAAATTTGTGTCAAGTTCTTACTCCTAAATAAGCAAGAAACTTGCGGGCAAGGAGTGGTGCCTTATTTTACTTGGAAGGTTCTACTAAGTGGAGAAGCATTGGCATGTAGAGTGGTCAGAGTTATAGTGGGCAGGTGGGTGGAGGGAAGGATGTGTAGATGGTGAGCTGGAGGAATGGATGGAGGGATGGATGGTGGGTGGATGGTGGGTGAATGGTGGGTGGATGAGTGGATAGTGGATGAATGGTGAGTGGATGAATGGTGGATGGATGGTGCATGGATGGATAGCAGATGGATGGATGAGTGGATGATGGATGAATGGTGGGTGGATAGATGGTGGATGGATAGATGGTGGGTGGATGAGTGAGTGGATTAACAAATGGATGGGTAGATGGACACATTGGTGGGTCAATGGTTGGTAGATGAAGAGATGAAAAATAGATGGATGAATGGATGGATAAATTAATGCATATGTAAGTAATTGAGTGGTTACATTGTTGATAAATATTTTTATCAAATGATGCTCTGTCACACCCAGGCAAACACACACACACACACATACATGTCAACATACATAGGTCTTCATACATTGATTCTTTCCCTCCATTTTAGTCAGATAATTCTTTGAAAGATAAAAAAAGAGATAAAAAATTCCGAATTTTGTTTTCTATAGTTGTTTGAATTTAGAAACCCAATTTTCTTTAAGAAATAAATTTTTAAAAAAGAAAGAGATGAAAAGAAGCCTATCAAATTAAAGCAACATTAAAGACAAACAACAATGTGAGTACTTTATTTAAAAAAAATTAAGCTGAACAAATTATAACCTACATGAGACAAATGTAAGTTTAAACTCTAGTTGGATGTTTTCAATTTTGAAGATTTTTTTTTTTCAGGTAGTGCGGTTATATTTAAGAAAGCAGAGACCGGTTACAGAGGTGTACGCCTGTTATCCCAGTGATTCAGGAGGCCAAGGCAGGGGGATCTCAAGTTCAAGGTTCCTGGACAACTTAGTGAGACCCTGTCTTAAAATAGAAATTGAAAATGGCTGGGGACCATCGTAGTGGAGGAGCACTTACCCAGCATGCACAGGGCACTGAGGTAGATCCCTAATAGTGAAAGAAAAAGAGCCTCTGTATTTTACAGGTATGTAATTTACAGACGAAGTGTGATATGTGGGTTTGCTTCATTCTAACACAGAGGGATGGAGGAGGTCGAGGGGTGTCATGCAAGAGCCCTTGCCAGTGTTTGGTGACTCCAGAGGCCAGGTGATGGGTGAAAGAGGTCCCCTATCCTACTCTGTGTTTATATATGTTTGAAGTTTTCCTTGATAAATAAATAAAGCATAAAAAACTGTAATGGGCATTAAGATCAGAGAACTGGCATAGTGACACAGTGGTGATCTAAGTTAATTGCATTAGGCTTGCTTCTAAATTCTTCATTCCTCTGATCTATGGCTCCCGTGTGTGACTCTTCTTCACAGGGCAGTGGACAGCTTGCTGAGGGAAACATCTATTTTTATCTTAAACATTATTTAAATGAAGCAAACCTTGAGCGCATTCTCTTTCTTGCTTGCAGTATAAATCTCTATATAAGACATCTTAAGCCTCATGCTTTGTGCTTCAAAGAGCTCTCATTACTTGCAAACCTTAGTGTAAATCCTCTTGATGTGTTTAACTAAGATTTACTAAAATGAAACCGCAGGCCCCTTCCTTCTGACAAAGTTGTGTCCCCTGCTTCTTATTTGTTCATATTTCCCAGGAGGCCTTGATGTCTAAATTCTGGGTCTGTTTTGCAACTGAAAGGGCTGCAGAATACCTGTTTCATGGGCATTAATTCCTGCATGGCCTCGCATGACTAACTTCCTGCAGATTTTTGACTCCACACACAGAAACATATCTAATTATGCTTTTGAACCTAATGCAACAAGTAGAATTCTGTCCTCTGATTATAAGCCAGATACTTGAAAATTGTAATTGGCTATTATTCTTCCAAGTGAGCTTATTACAGTTTGAGGTCGAATGCAGCTGGAAGTTTTGTGTGAACACACTGTTGTATGAAGCGTATTCCTGCATGTTTCTAGGTAGACTGGCGACTGTGCGACCTGTCGCTGTGATAGCTCAGACATGATTACATGTGGGCTTGTGTAAATGTATTGTGGGAAAACTCCTGCATTGCAGAATGCAACGGGACCCCAGCTCAGAGCCTGAGCCTGCTGACCCTGCTGCCTTCTGTCCTGCTGTGGATTGACCTTCCGTTTGTCTGAGTCTGCGCTGCACATGTGTTCCAGAAGACTTCTCTCTTACTCCAGTGAGGAACCCCTGCTTGGATATTCAAGTCTTCAAGTGCTAAGGCTGACAGTGGCAGGCACATAACACCCTCAGTGACAGCAGCAGGTACAGCAGGGGGGCCTGGAGGCAGCCCTATTCAGAGGGTGGTGATTCTCAGTGCTGGCACATGGGATCTATATGCAGAACGTTTCCAGATGTCCCAGGATTTCTCCAGAAGCCCTAAATCCTGACTTTATGTTTAATCTAATTTTAAAATGCAGAGAAAATATATCACGTGTGCTATTTGCATGTAGCAAACACTAATCTAGGATAATCACTACTGAGGACTTGGCCTCCCCGCATTGCTCAGAATTTCTACAACTTGTTTAGCTGTCTGGGGTCTGTGTATTGGCTCACCAGTCACCTCAAAGGAGCTCCGAGTGCTCCTCTGCATGTCCAGGGAAGAGAGGTGGCCCCTTTGCAGATGCAGCCCAGCCTGGCAGGGCCTGGACACTTCCTTCCTATGACTGTAGGAGGCTAAGTTGGAACGACTTTCCAGAGAGCAGTTTAACAATATATTCGAAAGATTTTATTTCGACCAGTTACCTTGAGCTCAACAGTGACACTTCTCTAGGTTTACTCTTTAGGGGGAATTGCAGGTGTTAAATCACACTGAGATACAGAGTTAACAGACAGCTGTCCATTGCACAGGCTGCAGGGAACAGAAAGAATCAGGATAATGGGGTGTCTTCACATTAGAAGGATGAGGCCAGTTCCAGTTCATCCAGGACCACTAGAAGAAATGATAGCAGCTCTGTTGGTTGGGTGGTTCCAAAGCTAGTCCAATTTGGCTTTGTGAGCAGTCACGTGCTTACTGCCACCCATGAGCCTGGTGCCACTCACTGCTGTAGCTACCAGGGCATGCTGGCTGCATCTTGTCTCTGCTCCTGTTTCCACTACCCACCTTCCTGGAGGATGCCTGTCCAGCTTTCTCCCCCTGAACTCAGGTTCAGCTCAGGCAAAATCTCTGTCACCCCGAGTCCCTTTCCAGGCTACTCCAGTCTCCTCTGCTTCCATCTCTGCCTCTAAATCTCATCTTTCTTTATAACTTTCTATTTATGCATCTACCTTCTCCACTGAGCTAGAGTTTTTCTGCAAAGGAAGCTGTGCGTGTGCTGCAGTAGTGCAGTATACAGTCCCCATATAAGTGAACAGCTCCATGATTTCCCCATAGTCTCTGTGAACTGCGCTTCCTAGAGTTGTGCTGTGCTCTAACTGTGCAGCAGTATATGGTGGCCTAGAACTCCAAAGGTCTTTAATTTTATCAGATGTTTGACTTTTCTCCATGTCTGAAAATGCCTCCGGGGCCTGTTCTGTTTTTAATTGCCCACCACCCTCTCCTAACACAACACCCAGTGCCCAAAATACTGTTTTGCGCAATCTTAGGACAGCTTTTTAAGAAAGTGACTATGTATTTTTATTATATAAGCTCCAACTGTTTAAGTCTAGGACACTAATTTTACTTTAAAGGGGAAGGGAAAAGAGGGCTATTTATGGAAACACACTGTTAATTATTTCCAAGAAAGTTATTTTTTTTTCTAAAAATACTTTCTTTTTACTATTTTATCTACTGGAAGTGAGTCTTCTGGGATCTGTATCCCCAATAATTTGAAGATGACTAAAGCAATTTAGAAAGTGAAAATGAGTTTCTTATGCTGTGCTCTTTTAGATGTTTAGGGTACATTGGCATGGAAGAAATCAAGTACTAGTGTATAAAAATGAAGTCACTTTCATTTTAATTGATCCTCAAAGAAATCCTATTATTGTCCATTTACAAGTGTGCAAAGTAAAACTATCAGAGTCATAATGACCCACCCAACTGTGTGTTTGTTGGTACCCTCGGCCCACGAATCCTCTCCTCTGCACCATCTCCCAGAGCTGCCTGTGTCGGCTTTTCCTCTTGGAGGCACAAAGGCACCCAATAGTAGCCTCTGCACCCACCCACCTGGTCTTCATTATTCCACATCATCTTTACTTTGGACAGCCAATGAAGAGCCCTTAGCTTGGGCTACTTCTGCTATGTTGATAATGTTCCATTAAATAGCGCCTTCTTGGGTCCAAAGACATATGTTATTAGTATTATAGAGTTTGGTTTTTTAAATGAAAGTCATTCATTAAATAAATTAAAAAGAAGTATCCCCCTAACTTAAATAGAAAATTTTCAGTGTCTTGATGCAGACATATAGATTATCTACCAGCTGTTTACTTGGGTCTTTAGGAACAAATCTGATCTGAAATCAACTTTGACACAATTTAATGGGAATGGATTGCTTTATCTCCACTAATACATTTCTGCTTGTTTTTTTTTTTTTTTGTGTGTGTGTGTGTGCATATGGGAGGCACTGAATTTCTAGAAATTGTGGGAGGGACACAGAAAAGATTATTAAAGTCTGAAGAAGAAAGTGTTGAGCTGCTCCCACCCCAGGTCCTACATTCCTCTTCCTTTTTGATCCTGCGGGAATGTGTCTGTACTCAGCCATCCAGCATTTTGCATCTAATACTCTGGAGAGTTTTCTCAACAGTTAGGAAGATGTGATAACACTTCCAGATACCCATAGCACTTCCACACCAGCCTCTGAAAGTAACAGGGCGTCTCAGAATGCTTTCTCCAGGGAGGCAAGTCTGAGGGTTCTCACTGTTGTAATTTCCTTCAAGGGATTGTAAAAGAAAGCCATCCACAGTTGCAGAAATATTTTCTTGTGAAATATTCCAGGTGCACATAAAAGAGCAGAGAATAATAGGAGGAAAACTTACACCTGTGCCTGGAGCATGAGTGACCTACAGAAAAGTGCCATTCCAGCCCTTGGTGCCCTCTGATCCCACTCTTCCCTGCTCCACAAGTGCCACCCTCTGGGCTCTGTGTCCCCTGCCTTGCTTCTCACCTTCATGCAGATGACTCGAGAACAATAAACGGAGACTAACATGTTCCCAAATGACACATAAATGGCCCCAGCCTTTACAGATCTTTCTGTAGCTTGCTTTTTACTTTCTGCTCAAAAATATTTTCAAAAACCATATTTATTATTAATGTAGCTCTAGGCTCTCATTTCTGCAGTTGTGTGGCCTCACATTGTACCAATAAGCTGTGATTCATTTCCACTCCCACAGTGGTGGGTGGTTTGGCTTGTTCACCTGCTGGTCACTTCCAGCAGTGCCCAGTGAATATCTACTCGACGCCTGTAGCTCCATGTGAGAAAAGTGCATGGAAGCAGCACTGAGTCCTATATCCATCCCTGTCACCAGCTGTGCTGACACTTTTGTTTGTGGTTTTAAAAAATGGCTATCTTCCCTGAATACATACCTTCACTCAATGCCAATCAGCTGATTTTGGAAACTATTAAGAAAGTTTGGGTGCACTCTATGAATACAGAGAGGGATAAATTGTTCTCTTTATTATATACATATCTATATCTATGTACACACACATATATAAACATATCTGTATATATGTATAATAGGCAGATATGTATGTGTAGATTGTGTATATACACAAAATCTACTACAAAGATGATACATCTCTCTCTTTCTATATATATATGTGTGTGTGTGTATATATATATATATATATATATATATATATATATATATATATTAGATACACACAAATGGGTTCAAAAAGCCATTAAATTGTATATTTGGAAAAATAATTAAGCAAGTTGGAAAGTTGAGCTCCAACTTTTTAGGAGTACAAGTTGGGTATTTTAGTAGGTGACAAACATATCATTAATAACATCTGTACCATTGCTGTAGTTGCATTACCAAATTACTCTTTTTGTAGCAAAAAAGTATTTGAACAGTTTTTCATCCATAATACAAATACAACTTTTTTGAAGGAGTGTATTTATCTTGTAATTTTAGCATTTATTTTGTATTTATCTGCTGGGTAGTGGGGCCTGAAAGCTCTTTTTCCTCACAGTAGAAGACTGAGATTTCAGACAGTTAGCGTTTCTAAAAGATAAAACTTATAACTCAGCTTTAAATTTTCTTTCCCCTAAACTTTCATGTGATAAAAAGGCCTTGTGATCATTGCTCATCTCAGCACAATGAAATTCTCCCTTCCCTAGTACTGTAATTCATGAAGCCACTGGGCTGACTCTCAGACTGAGATTCGTTGCAGCCTTGACACTGTGGGGAGAGGGTGCCCTGCACTCTTGGTCTGGAGGGTCTCCTGTCCACACCAGGGGGACTGGAGGCCCAGCGTGCCTCTTACATGGGAGCACGCACGTTCATAGAGGTGGAGACACCCATGTTCTATTCTGCTCCATGGATCATCATGTGCAGCCCCTTTCCTGGTGCCAATGACTGGCAGGGTTTGAATGGGGGCTGTCCAGCTACGGCTCTGACCAAGCTGGGGCTGGAGCCATTGGGGCACCTGGAGACAGGACTGGGTGAGGTGTTGGCAGCAAAGCAGGTGGCAGGGACAGAGATGAAAGGGAAGATTAGGCCCCATGTGTAGGGTGCTTTCTGCCATGCTAGGGACTGTGCCCAAGGCTGGAGGAGGTCTTGGACAGATGAGCCACAGGATCCCATTTTCAATTTTTAAAGTTTTCTGAATTTTTAACTTGTAGCACTTTACATCCTCACAGGGTGTGGCGGGGGCTTTTAGCACCTGTTCAGCATGCTGACCTGTCCCGGTGGGCATACCCCCTTCTCCTCACCATGTCTCTGTGTCTGGAGGCACTGACACCTCTTCTGGTTCTTCACGAGATATGTGAGGCCTCCTTGAGAACTACTGTCCCTGCTGTCCTGGGAGCCTGGAGCTCATTCCTTCTCTTACTCCAGTCCCCATTTGTAAAAAATGCACCTGGCAGCAGAATGGACACGGGGTCGGGGAAGGGTGGAGGAGGATTTTGATGCAGATGGAGACGGTTTAGGGCAGTGTCACAGGACAGCGAGCTGTTGTGGAGGTGAGGATGATGGAAAGGAGGATTTGAGAGACTTTCATAGAAGAAGTCTGGCAGGCTGTGTCTGTGTCTCTGTCCCCAAGGCTGTGAAGTAGGAGTCATAGTCCTCTGAGAGGTAGGCTGGGAGGTCTAGAAGGTGATAATGTCCCCCATTAAGTGGGCATATTTGGGTAAGGCTGGGCTCAGGGGGAGGAGGGGAGTCATTCTATACCCCTGTGCATTCCACGTCCAGATAGAGGCATTCAGGGTGAAAGAGAAGGTGTCTGCTAGGCCCTGGGAGATTATCACTTGGAGGAAAGAAAGCCCTGAAGGGAGTCCTGAAATTGTCTATGGAGAGTCCAGGGAACTGGAGGAGAGGGTGCAGAGGTTTCAGATTCTGAAACAAGGGAGCCACCAAAAGGACCCAGGACTGTCTGTGGGAGAAGACATGGCTGACCCCGACTGTCCTACCCAAGCATCACCCTGCTCTTTCCACCCTCTTTGTGCTTCAGAGTTTTCACTTGGCCCTGGCCTCCATATACCATATATCCTTCCTGATCTCATGTACGTTGGGTTTCTCTGCTTATATTTAAGCTCTGTGAGAGCAGGAGTTGTCCATATGGGGCACTGTCACCTCTCCTGTGCCAGAGCGCCCAGAAGAGAGAACACGTTAGTATGTGTTGGCTGAATGGAGGAATCAGTGGGCCAACTGGGCGTATGGTATCTCAGATGCCAGGAGGCCTGATGAGGGTGGATCACAGCAGGGCTCACCTCTGCCACTCAGAACTGACAGGGAGTTTGTGCTCCATGTAAGCCCCAGAACTGTGCTGAAAAGTACATCCCCTAAAGCCGGGGAGACAGTAACAAGGCAGCTTCTCTGCAGTGCTGGCAGGCAGCACAGGCATTTACTCCACTGCATAAGAACTGTATGCAGCATGCTCATTGGTTAGAGGGGAATCAAGACAGACTCCTTAGCCAGGTAGAGTGTAAATGGCTGAGCTAGATTGAAGTCTGCACCTGTCTCTCCACACAGGACCTGCTACCTTGAGATCCAGAGACAGAATCTACCACTCATCCCTTCAAGGTTTATTCAAGAAGGCCAGAGAGGGAGAGAGGATAGAGGAGGTCAGGTGGCAATGGGGATGCAGGTCTGGCTTGCCTGCAGAGTGCCTTGGGAGCAATTATAGGGTCTTGAGCAGAAGGGTCCTTCTAAAGCAACCCTGTGAGGTATTAAGAAAACACTCAAAGGAAACAGTGGCTAAAGGAGGAAGAGAGATTTAGAGAAACAAAGCAATTCAGGAAAGAGAGGAGGACGGATTACCCCAGACACGTGTTAGCAAAAAAGAACATCAGTGTGTGGCCCACAGAAGGGTGAGGCCCATCTGCAGCTTGGTGGGTAAAAGGAGCCAAACATGAAAATCCTCTCACTGTGAAATATCAAGAACTATGGTCAAGCAATCCACAGTTCAAATGGAAGAACACTTGCATGGAGCTTGTCATGGATTTCAGAAAAATGATTATTGGAGGCATATAAAAAGTGTCAGGAATAACAGCTAACACAGAACAGCAGCCACAGCAGTGGGTGAGGAGTGCAGCCTTTAAAGGTACACTTTTTAAATGTAATAAGATGTAAGTATGTAGTATTGGGACCACTCAAAGTTTAAACAAATTGTATCTCATTGTATGAACCTGAAATTTTCTTGTCCAATTTGATGTGTGCAAGTATTCCAATCATTAAACTGGTAGTATTTCACAGCAAGATTAAGCCACGATTTACATACTATATCCTTCCCAAGACACACAGCACTTCAATAATGATCTTTTCATGCCTGGGGTGGGTGAGTGAACTGCTCTCTTAAGACCCTGAGGGCTGAACTGCTGGGCTCTAGGACATGAACACTTGAAAATTTGCTGATGATTGCCACATTGTTTTGAAAGTGGTGGTAGCTGTGTACACCACTTGCAGCAAGGCTCAGATACCTTGTTTTCACTGCTGTTTTGTGTTGTAGGAGTCTGAAGTTGTTATCCATCCAGTGGGCAGGAGACACAGCCTCCCTGTGGTTCTGATCTGCATTTCCCTGGGTAGTGGTGTGTCTTAGTGCTCACTGGCTACCCAGATCGCCTCTCTAGTGGGTCCTCTTCCTGTCTTCCTCCTTTCTCCTCCCCCCCTTCTACCCCTGCATCTTTTTCAGTGCATCTTGCTGTTGATATTGTTGTTTAGAAGTTCTTCCTACTTTCTAGATACAAATCCATTGCTTTTATCTTTTTCTAATGGTGCATTATGATAAGATTTCTCAATAAAGGATTTAAAGTGCTTTTCATGTTTGAGTGTTTTCTTGTCTATCATTGATTTTTTGTGTATGGTAAAGTTTTCTTACAGAAAACCAATAATCTCAATACCACTTAGGAAACCTTGCTTTTGACCTTCAGTGCAGACTTTGTCAAATGTTATGCCCTCCTACATGTCCATTTTGAGACCTGGGTTCAGGTGACATGTTTATCTTTGCTTGTATTGAAGTCACACATTGTGATCCCTGTGGCTTCAGGTGAAAACACTCCTGGCCAGTCTCCTGGCCTTGCTCCCTTTGTAACTGTCTTGGCTAGCGTGACTCCTCCACTTTGTGTTTGTTTCCAGATCATCTTGCCAAATCATTTGGAATGCTATGAGAGGCATCACGGCACTGCCTGGCACTTGAGGGTGTTCTGGGGCAGGTGCTCACAGGAGCTGGGGTCCTTTCACTGATCCAAGAGGTTTAAGCACTGCCTTTTGCCAGCATCACCAGGAGTGAGGTCTGGCTTTCCAGCCCTCCTGCTCTGCTTCCCGCCTGCCTCTCTGCACCCAGCCATAAGGAGCCTCTCTCCCAAGAACACACGCACCCCACTCTCTGCATCTTGTTGGCTTTGCATTCTCTTCCTCTTGCTTGCAGTGTTTGCTCTCTCCTTGTCTGGTGAGATTCTTCTTGCTTTTAAGTCCTAGTGGTTGGAGGAGCTTTCTTTGCCCCTTAAGTGGGGTGCTGTGCCCCAGGTTCCAGAGCAGGCCCCTGGGCCCTGTCAAAAGCCTCTCCATGTGGTACAGAAACTTCCTGGTCCCTATGTCTTCAGCTCAGTGAGGACCTTGATTGTTACATGTTGCTCCTGGAAGTCTCTCTGGCACTGATAAGTTCCAAGTGTCTGGCACCTGGTTGCAATTCCAAGATTTTGATGTGAAGATGGATCTTGATCCTCTCCTGGAGGCAAGTCCCTGTGGCAGGCAGTTTAGGGGATCCAAGGCACACAAAAATTGAACATGTCGTCAAGGGGGGAACTTGGAGTCAGATGGGCTAACCTGGTGTGTGTGTGTGCATGTGTGTGTGTGTGTGTGTGTGTGTGTGTGTGTGTGTGTATTATAATACAGAGCAGCAGAAGGTAGGAATCACTGGATCACAGGTGGCATCCAGGGTGCAGTGTGCTGAGGCAGGCTTCCCAGGCTTGTGAGGACCAGATTGATACTGGATGTGTGCAGCTCAGTATCACTGCTGGTGTTTTAAGTTATTGGAAATATAAATGGACTTTAAAATACACTTTTTTTTTTTTTTTTTTTTAGCAACACCATGATCTGTTAAAATTCTGAAGCCTCTACCTCCACTGCAGGTAGGGACTGGTTCTGCTTCAGATGCGAGCTGAGCAGGGAGAGGAATTTCAAGGAAACCATTTCTGGTCAGGCCCTGGTGTGGTCTCTGCCTCCAGCTGAGTGCTTCCTAGGGCAGGCGGGCTTTGGCAGTCCCTTGGCGGCTGTCTCCGGGGCCTCTCCCCTTAACCTCCAGGCCATCTCTTGCTGCTCCCTCCTTCCTCCTCCATTGATTTCCCCCGTGCACTAGAGTTTGAACCCTAGCTATAGATCTGAACAGTCATCCCTGTGTGAAGAGCTCAAGGCAGCTCCAAGACAGGAACCCTGAGCTGCCCCTGTTATGTGAGGCCTGGCACCCAGGGGTTCTCAGCCAGCAATTCTCAGAATGATGATTGGTGACAACAAATTGAGAATGTCCTACCTCTTCATTGAATGTTGGAAAGATATAATTGGTGTCATAGGGGAGAAAGGAAGTTCATGTGGTAAAATCCTCAACCATCCTTTCTGCTTGAGAGCCCTGCCGTCAGCAGCACCCCCTGTCTGAATTCCTCATGAAAAACCTGACAGAGGCCAAGATCCTCATGGCACCCTCAGCCCAGCTCCTGCTGTGATGATGGTGGCATCAGGAATGTGGCGATATTTGTTAGAAGCATGCATACCCAAGATGGAAACAGCATCCCTGGATGTCACGATCATATTCCTACCACTATGTGAGTGTGTGGTTCTGTCTATGACTTCACCATCACTCACTATGTGCTGTAAGATGGAGGAGAAAAAAAAAAGAACTAGTCCACATAGGTACACTGGGGAGAGGGCACGGTTGCTACTGTCTCGGGACTCAGCCAAGAAGGGAGTGAGCCAAGTGTATGCAGAGACATTCCACCAAGCTCCTGGATAGAGATGCGCCTTCCATCAGTGCTAACCAGGGAAGCCACCTGCCTGGCCCTGAAACGTGATAATTCAGAAGGAGCCCCTGGCCTCCACCACTCCTTCAGGTCCCTGTGAAGCCTTGGGGCCTTCTGCTCTGCAGGAAGGAGAGGTGGGGCAGCTGCTGGGCCTTCTGGGGCACAGGAAAGTTTGGAGAAGAAAGTGGCCATGCTCAGTGCAGCCCCTCCTGGCTCATCTCCGCCTGTCTGCTGTTTCCACACTGCTCCATGGAGACCGTCAGGCCAGGTCCCCTGGGCTGGAGCACTCGGTGGGTCAGATATGCCTGCCCCTGGCAGTGGACATATCTAAGAAGCAAATGTTAGAAAGGCCACTGTGACCTTGTGATTTCAGCTTATGCACCCACCAGGACCTCATCAGTTTTAGATGGCTTGGTCACTGTGTGGGGGCCTGCCCCAAGGGGGTGGGAATTTGGGAGAAAAAAAGGAAGCACTTTGTGCCCTTCATCCACCTTTGTCAACACTGCAGTCACCCAACTGGCCTGTCCACCTGAACAGTGTGGCAGATGCCCATCACAGTGTCCCCTCCACGCCCACATGTGCACACCTGAAGCAAGGAGCACACGGAAGTCTGTACCTGTCTGCTCTCCATGCCTGCCCGTAAGTAACTGGAACCAACGGGTATGTCTTTGTTCCAAGAAAACTCGAGACCAGCTCCCAGTTCACTAGATTTCTTTCTCCCCTTTCTACTCACATGTTCATGTCATTATTAAATTTGTTTTCTTAAATTTATATTTGGCTGGGCACAGTCACCTAGTCCTGTAATCCTAACAACAGTGGAGGCTGAGGTAGGATCACAAGTTCAAAGCCAGTCTTAGTGAGGCCCTAAGCAACTAAAAGTAAGACCCTGTCTCAAAATACAAAATAAAAAGAGATGTGGCTCAGTGGTGGAGTGTCCCTGAGTTTGATCCCCAGTACCAAAAAAAAAAAAAAGTTATCTTTCTATAAACTGAAATTTTTCTTTATTAAGTTTGTTAGTGGAATTAGTAAAAAGACAGTGCCCTGACCTAGAGGTCAGGATGACTACAGAAGTTTGAAAACAATAGAGTCAGTTACCAGAGACCCGAGAGGAGACTTGCCATGTGATTATGAACAGTGGACACAGCCCCAGGCCCTCAGTAGCAGAATGAGAAGCTGTGTGGCCCAAGTGCCAGCTTATGGGGAGTGTAGAACTGGTGGCCTATGTGAAAGGTGTCGGGCGCTGCTCACTCCCCACACCAGGAGCTCTCCAAGCGAGTCCACGTGTCCACTAGGAGTAGCAGGCAGGTCCCGTGCCACTCTAGTTATGTGTGATCATTACACCGTAGAGTTGCAGGGAAAGGGGGAGGAACAGGGGATCAATTGAAAGGATAAAACTATTATGTGCATCTATGAACACTTCAGGATGAACCCCACTGCTATGTCTAACTAAAATGCATCAGCAAAAATATATAAAAAAATGAAAGACAATAAATTGTTGAATTGCTGTATATGAAATTGAGGAAATATCATAATTTGAGAAAAAGATATTGCTTTGTTTTAACACATGATTTACTAGTGGAAACTTCCAAGACCTGGCAGGAGTATATGGCCTGGGACAGACTGTGAAAATATCCCATGAATAATACATAAGTGAAAATTGTAGTCCTGAGCTGTGTTTCTAATGCTGTCAGTGTTTACCTGGTGATCCTGGCCGAGTGGTAATTACACAGTGTCCACTGTGTTCTTAAAAACTTATTGGTACATATTTTATTATACAGGATAGTAGGATTTATGGTGACACCTTTGAACACACACATGAAATAAATAATTCAATTTCATTCCCTAGCACCTCCCTTGCTCTCCTCTCCTCCCTCCCTGAGCTCTTTCCTCTACTCTGTCTCCCTTCTATTTTCATGACATTCCTGTTTGTTTGTTGTTTTTCCCCTCCAGCTTCCAAATATAAAAGAAAAAATACTTTTTTTTCAGTACTAAGAATTGAACTCAGCGCTTTGCACATGCTAGGAAAGTGCTCTACCACTGAGCTACATCCCCAGCCTTTTTTCTTTTTTATTTAAGACAGAGTTTCATCAAGTTGCTTAAGGCTTCTCTAAGATGCTGAGGCTAACCTCAAACTTGCCATCCTCCTGCCTCAGCCTCCATTGTGCTTTTTAACAGTAACAAAACATAAATATGCTTCTTGGGAAAACGTAAAAGGTTTGGGGATGATGGGAAGTGCAAAGAAAGTTAATCTGTCCTACGGGCTGGGGATGTGGCTCAAGCGCTAGAGTGCTCGCCTGATATGCGTGGGGCGCTGGGTTCTATCCTCAACAACACATAAAAATAAAATAAAGATATTGTGTCCACCTAAAAAATAAAAAAAATATATTTTTTAAAAAAGAAACTTAATCTGTCCTAAACGAGGGAATCAACAGAATTTTCTTGGTTTCCAAACTTTAGTACCAGGCAACTTTCTGCCATCCTTTGTAACAGGTGAGAAAACACATGCTCCCAGTTGGGACCCGCAGGCTAGGAG
Organism: Urocitellus parryii; assembly: GCF_045843805.1. Lineage (NCBI taxonomy): Eukaryota > Metazoa > Chordata > Mammalia > Rodentia > Sciuridae > Urocitellus > Urocitellus parryii. The sequence continues at coordinate 112,299,148 of NC_135532.1, forward strand.
GCGAGGCGCAAGAGCACAGCCAGAGTGGAGGCCTCAGCCCAGGAGGCTCTGGTTTCTAAGCTGAGCACACACAGCTTCCCTCCCAGGATGCCTCTAAGCCCTGGGCCCAGTGTGCTGAGCTGGACTGGGAAGGCTTCGATGGTGAACAGTGATTCCTATGAAACCCCAAATGTTCTGTGTGATTACTGTTTGTGTACCTCTCTATCAAGATCAGCACTAACAACTTATTGATTAAAGCAAGCTATTAGGAAAACTATAGATGTAATTTGTGGTTGGAACTGGGATAGGCTGCACAGGTGACCAGCTGCTTTGAAATATGCAATTTGACACACAAAGACAACCTCATAAAATCATAGGAATAAGGCAGAAACATCAAAACTGCAATTTGGTTTTAAGGCAAATATTCTAATACTGCAAAGGTGCCAAAAGATAACAGATATCAGTGTCAATAGCATTGTGTGTGTGTGTGTGTGTGTGTGTGTGTGTGTGTGTGTTTTAAAGGGCATGATAACATACAACTTATTTTCAAGGAAACAAGGAAGTTCTAATACAGTAGCAAGGCTAATCACTTAAAAATTGTCAACAGCATTAGTCGAGAGATGTATGAAACGCCCTTGCGGGTATCTGAGGTCCCCGAGTGTCCCATAAAAGAAATAAAAAGTATTTTCTCCAGGAAGAAGACGAATCTCAAGAAGGGCATTTCACAAATGTCTATTGTCACAAGTGTCTATTGTCAAACCAGATTCTGCAAATGAGAAGCTTCAAGTTTTCTTTTCTACATTTTTTTCTTTTCTACTTCAGCCTCTTGCGTTCATTTTTTTTGAGTCTTGGAAGGCAGTGTGGGCATGTGGGAGATTGGGGGTGAGATTGTCACTGTGTAACTGTCACCAAAGCTTCCCGGTGTTCCACAGATTCCAGCTTGCACCAAAGTCATGGGGCAGGGCATTGTCACCAGATTCCCAGGGCAGTTGGAGGCTGCTGTTCCAGTACCATGCTGAGGACCAGCCTCATTTCAGGTGAGCCCACCAAGGATCTGATGCAGATGGCAAGATTTCAACAGAGCACTGAAGTAACATCCAGATCCAACCACAGGGAAATGGGTGCTGTCACTCATGATGGAAGACTCATTAAGCTTAACTTTGTTAAATGGCCAAATGAGATTCCAGTGCTGGTATTTCCATTTCCTACGAATCTTTTTTCTTTTTTTCATTGCAATGTTTTTTAAAATTAAAGTCTGTGAAAGGTCCGAGTCAAAGGAGCACACAGGTCATGCAGTGGAGTCCTTGGTGGGGCGAGCAGGACAGCACTACACAAAGACTACGGTGCAAAGAGGGATGGGAAGTGTGTCCACGCTCATTGACGGTATATGAACTTGAAATTCATCAGTGTGGATTCCCAGTAATTTCCTAATGACTATATACTGGGGCTTCTAGGGAAGTCGTGGTGTGCTGCCCTGTCCCAGGCAGTAGATTTAAAGGTGGCAGAAACTGTCTTGGAGTTGGCAGTGGAATCTTCAAGGCCAGGAGAACAGATGCTATTCATCATGCGTTGTGACGGTGTAGCTCAGGCACTAAACCCCTCTGTCAAAGCTTCCAGATTGCGTTGGAGAGAAGCTATGTAATGTGATGTGACTGATTCAGAAGAGGAGGAAGTAGTCCCAGTTTAACTACAGAGGAAATGCAAACCAAACCCCAACCTTCTTGCATATGCTTAGAGTTTAATTGATCATCCAGCTGTGAGTGAGGCAGAGGGGGCTGGTGGGGAGACCAGCGTGCTTCTGCTGAGCTGCACACACTGCTCAGGGTCCAAGTACTCTGAGGAAACTAATTCTAGAAGAGTGAAGAAGAAGACCTCAGCCTCAATTGGAAGGAATGTGTGTAATTAAATAGATAAACAGCAGTGTTGGGGAATGAGGACCATTTGGTGAGGACTTGGAAATGTACTAGGGGTTTTCCCCAGAGAAATCTGTCAGGCAAGGTGGCACCTCCCAATGAACAGCATCTATACTTCCAAAGGATGTGCCAGACCTTTGCCTCATCATCTGTCAGTCCCCTGTCAGTGATACCCAGCTGTTGTGATTATAAATAGGTCTGCTATGAACATCTTGATCTACACATCTTTCTGAAACTGATTATTTCTTTAGGCAAAATGTGACTTAGTCTTGAGGAAAGAAGATTTTTGAAGATATGCAGGGGGAAACCCAGCATTGCCCTTTTCTCTCTATGTCAAAGGAAGGACACTCGTGAATTTCCTCATGAGGAATCTGCTCAGCTCTGTGGTTGATTGCTTTAGGAAGGAGAAAACAGACCGATTCTATTTCCTTTTCCTCTGACATTTATCCAAGTTAAATGATGAGATCATTTTAATCTCCCTAACCTCTTCTTTCCTTTGCAACCTGATGCAATTTTCTCACAGTACGAGAAAATATTGGGGGTTCTTCTTTCACTTCTTTTTCATGTTCCTGGGCAGAATTGCTGCCCTTTGAACAAGACAATTATTCCCTAAAAGATAAAATGAGTTTACTTCCCCTGTGGTTCTGAAGTAATTTTATAAACAAAATTTTAGAATGCAAGGGAGGATAGAAAATAGAAAGAGCTGTTGGCAGAGTTAATTGGTTGATCTTTTTATGTCGATCTAATTTGGGATGTCAATTGAATTTTTGGAAATCATTGCTTATTTCCCTTGAGAATTATTTATTGCTCTGTGTAATTTGAATATATAATCCATGGTTTGTTCACTGCTGTATTATAGCTTGATTGAGAAAAACTATTTCTATCAAGGAAAGATTAAAAAATATTTGGAATCGGTTTTTCTACCCTTCCAGTATTGTTGTAGACAAAATACAGATGCAAAATGAGCACATAATGAATTGTTAGATTTATCATGGTTTCATTCTTTGCTGACATTGAAGAGGCAGCAGAGCCATAGTGGGAGTACTTAAGGAGGTGAGCTTGCTGTGGCTTTGGCAAGCTCAACTAGTCTCTCCAGTAATCTGTTTTAAATGCATACAATTATGTAATCAGTGAAAGTGACCTCCTTCCCTCCCTCCCTCTCTCCCTCTTGCTTCTTGTCCTTCATCTCCTCCCATTTCTTTTACTCTCCCTCTTCCTTCTGCTCCTCTTTTTCTTCCTCCTGCTCCTCCTTCTCTGCCCCTCCTCCTGCTCCTCCACTTCCTTCTGCTTCTTCTCAGCCTCTGCTCTTCCTCCTCCTTTTCCTCCTCCTCCTGCCTCTTAGGAGACAGTAGCTTGGCTTCACAATGAGATAAACATTGTCTGACACCTTAATTCTACCACGTGTTGATGCTGGCACTTTTCCTAAGTCTTCTGGCCCCCCCATTTCCTCCTTGGTCATGTGGCAATGATCCTTACTTCCAAGGTGATTTTTGAAGATGGAGACAGTGTTGGCAGAGCAGCTGGTGTGGCACAGGCACACATTAGGCCCTCAGGACATGGGAAGAGTAGTGATGGGACACAGGGGGGTAGCCTCACCCTGAGTGCAGACCATACGCATTGCACATCTGTGGTGTGTCCTGAGAGTGGCGGCTGAGGCCCAGGATGACGCCAGGACTTGAAGAGCGTCTGCTTCCACACCTCCATGAATGTTAATAAGTTCATAAACTTGCTTCCTGACTGCTGCCAGGACTTGAAGAGCATTTCCACACCTCCATGAATGTTAATAAGTTTGTAAGCTTGAAGTCCTGTGGGACTTCCTATTAGGAGTGGCTGTCTTAAAACAGACTTAAGCCAGAGCCTTACGTGGCAAGCTGGGAAGTATATTAGAGACGAGATCTGGACTCTGGAGGCCACCCAATGGGCCACTCTCCCTCTCTCCTTGATCTCCTTGCATACCTGGTTGCTTTGCCAGTTAGTTTTTGGTGGAAAGCTAAAGACAGATTCTTCCCACCTCACCTTAGGGCAGCCCAGCTATCCTCCCAGGGAGTGTGCTGTGCAAACCTTAGAACTCACACCCTCACAAAGGCTCTGTTCTGTATTTGCTTGCTATTGATGTCATATAAGAACTGGGTTATGAATGCTCTATACTGTTCACATTGGTTGCTGTTGTTTATTTTTTTCCCTATTCTGTGAGGTACTGAGAACCTCCAGGAACATTACAAATTCACAGGGTAGAAATTCTGCTGTAAACTCCATAAAAAGACAGTGCACCTTGCTCCACACACAAATTAATGATAATCTTCAGCTATGCTTTAATACAAAGAACAGGTAGACAAAACCCAAACTAACAACCAGGCCCCAAGTAGAAATAGCTTGAGGTGTACCCCCAGGTTCCACTAATGGACATCCACAGCTATATCAAAACAGAGAATTAACAAAAAGTCTGTTGTCACCACACCTATGAGGGGGTTTCAATCTTCACTTTGGAAAGTGAAGACTGAGCCCTAAAAGGGTCTACACATAAAAGCAGAAGAGAAATCCTTCCCAACAGATGAATAAAATCCAACACAGAAACACAAGAAGTGTGAAAAAAAAACAAGCTAACACAACACTTCTAAAGTTCATAATTCACCATCAACTGACTCCAAAGATACTGAAGTGAATGAAATATCAGATAAAGAATTCAAAAGAATTATTATAAAAATGATCAACAAATTCCAAGAGAACATAGAAAAACAACTGAATAAATTAAGGAAGTCAGTATAGGCTATGAATGAGAAATACAATGAGGAGGTGGAAATATTGAAAAAGAACCTTTCAGAGATCTTGGAAATGATTGACACAATAAATCAAATAAAATGTTCTGTCAAAAGTCTCTCTAATGTAGTCGAACGTGATGAAGACAGAATGTCAGAACCGGAAGACAAAGTGTCCAGCCTTTAACATCCAGACAGCATTAAAGAAAAGAAAATAAGGAACCACAATCAGAATAGACAAGAACTCTGGGACAACATTAAGAAAACAAATTTAAGAATCATCGTAATCAAGGAGGGTTTTGAGGTTTAGGCTAAGGGAATTGATAATCTCTTCAGAGAAACAATAATAGAAAACTTCCAAATCTTGAGAATAAGATGGATATCTAGATACAGGATGCAGGCAGAACTCCATATAGACAAGATCAAAAAGAACCGCTCCACCACACATTATGAATAAAATGCCTAACATTCAGAATATAGTTAGAATTTTAAAAATCTTAAGAGAAAAATGTTGGGTCACATTTAGAGAGGTGCTTTGGTCAGCTTCTTTGCTGCTGTGACTAAAAGGCTTATAAGAACAATTGTAAAGTTTATTTGAAGGCTCATGGTTTCAGAGGTCTCAGTCCATAGAAGGCTGGCCCCATTCTCTAGGGCTCCAGCTGAGGCAAGACATCATGGAAGAAGAGTGTAGCAGAGGGAAGCAGCTCACATGATGATGAGGAGGCAGAGGGAGACTCTGAGAGATACAAATATGTACCCCAATTGCTCACCCCAATGGCCCTCCTCCTCCAGCCATGCTTACCCACCTTCAGTTACCACTCAGTTAATCCCCTCAGGGATTAGTTCACTCATTGGGTTATGGCTCTCATAGCCCAATCATTTCTCCTCTAGACCTTCTTGCATTGTCTCACACGTGAGCTTTGGGAGACACCTCATCCAAACCATAACAAGAGGCAAGCCAATCAGAATCATTTATTCTTTCTCAGCACAAACTAAAAACCAGAAAGTCTTGGAATAATGTGTTCCAAATCCTGAAAGAAAATAACTGCTAACCAATACTGTTATATCCACTAAAGCTATCCTTCACAATCGAATAAGAAACAAAAGTCTTCCAAGATAAACTAGAATTAATAACAAGTAAACTAGCACTACAGAACTTACTTAAAGAAATACTGCACACAGAAAAAATAAGAAACAAACACAAGAACTCACAAATGAAGAACTCTCATTTGAAGAGTGGTTAAGCAAATGAGAAACAGGACCAAAATAAACATTATAAATAAATGAAAATGACAGGAATTAATAAACATCTACGTACTAACATTGACTGTAAATGGTGTCAGCTCTCCAATTAAAAGACATAGGCTGGCAGAATTTATTATAAAACAAGACCCAAATATATGTCGTTTGCATGAGATGCACTTTACAGGCAAAGACAACCACAGGATGACGGTGAAAGGAAGAAAGTTGATATACCATGCAAATATAACTTGAAAAAATGCAAAAATAGCTACTATCATATCTGACAAAGCAGACTCCAAACCAAAATTAATCAGAAGAGACAAAGGCCACATTATACTGGTATAGGGAACAATCCAACAGGAAGATAAGACAACAATAAATATTTATTCCCCAAACACAGGTGCACCTAATTTCATAAAAAAAGACACTAGTCAAATTGAAACCTCAGATAGACCCTCATAAATAATACTGGGTGATTTCAACACAACTCTCTTACCATTAGACAAACTTGAATTCAGAAAAGACCCTTTAGACCTGAAAAATATTATAAATCAAATGGACTTAACAAACATTTATAGACTATTTCATCTAACAATAGCTGAATACACTTTCTTTTTAGTTACTCAAAAACAGATCAAAATTTAGGTCACAAAGCAACTCTTAGCAAATACAAAAAAAAAAAAAACTAATATAATTCCTTGCATTTTATCAGATGATAATGGAATGAACATGACCAAACACTACAGAAATTATATAAACACAGAGATTTTACAATACAGTTTTGAAAAATGGATGATGGAATAAATCAAGGGAGAAACTAAAAAGTTCTTAGACTCAAATGAGTGATACAACATATCAGAATCACTAGGATACTATGAAGGCAGTTCTAAGAGAAATGTTTATAGCTGTAAATTGCCTACCTAAGAAAATTAGAAAGATCTCAAATAAACAACCTAATGTTGCATCTCAAGGCCCTTGAAAAAGAACAAACTGATTCAAAATAGCAGGTTACAAAATCAATATACAAAAATCAGTAACTTTCCTATATACCAACAACAAATATGCTGAGAAAGAAATCAGAAAACAGTTCCATTCACAATAGCCTCAAAAAAAATCCTAGGAATAACTCTAACCAAGAAGGTGAAAGACCTCTATAATAAAAACTGCAGAACATCGAAGAATGAAATTGAAGAAGACCTCAGAAAATGGAAATCCCTCAATGTTCATAGATAGGCAGAATTAATATTGTTAAAATGGCCATACTATTAAAAAATACACAGATTCAAATCAATTGCCATCAAAATACCAGTGCACACTTCACAGATCTGGAAAAAGACAGTCCTAAAATTTATTTGAAAGAATAAAAGACCCAGAAGAGCCAATGCAACTCTAAGCCAAAAAAAGCAATGCTGGAGGCATCACAAAACCTGACTTCAAATTATACTACAGAGCTATAGGAACAAAAATTGCATGGTACTGGCATAAAAACAGACATATTAACCAAGGGTACAGAATAGAAGACACAGAAAAAATCACACATCTGATAATCATCTGATCCTAGAAAAGATGCCAAAAACTTCCTTTGGAAAAAAGATAACTTTTTATGCAAGTGGTGCTGAGGAAACTGGTTATACATATGTAAAAGAATGAGATTAGACCCTTATCTTTCACCCTGCACAGAAATAAATTCAAAATGGATCAAAAATCTTGGAAACTATGCAAGTCCTCAAAGAAAACGTAGGGTCTACATTCCAGCATACAAGAACAGGTAATGACTTTCTCAAAAGGATACTTAAAGCTCAGGAAATAATGCCAAGAGTTAATAAATGGGACAGCATCAAATTAAAGAACAAAGGAAATAGTTAGCAATGTGAAAAGAGAACCTACAGAATGAGAGAAAAATCTTTGCTAGCTACCCTTATAACAGAGAGTTAACATCTAGAATATAAAAAGAACTCAAAACACTTAACCTTAAAAAAATCCTAATAACCCAAGTTATAAATGGGCAAACCAACAAAACAGATATTTCTCAAAAGAAGAAATATAAATGACCAAAAAATACATGAAAAAAAATGTTCAGCATCATAAGCAATTAGGAAAATGCAAATCAAAACTACATTGAGTTTTACTCCTGTCAGAATGGCAGCCATCAAGAATACAAATAATAACAAATGCTGGAGAGAGCTTGGAGAAAAAGGGACACTTTTTTTTACACTGTTGTTGGGATTGTAAATTATTGCAACCACTGTGGAAATCAATATGGAGGTAGCTCAAAAGACTAGACATGGAACCATGCTATGACCCAATTATACCACCCTCAGATATTTATCCTGAAGAATCAAATAATCATACTATGGAGATACATGCATATTCATATTTACAGCAGCTCAATCCACAACAGCCAAACTATGGAACCAGCCTAGGTGTCAATCAGTGAATGAATAGATAAAGTAAATGTGGCATAAATACACAATGGAGTTTTATTAAGTCATAAAGAAAAATAAAATTATGTCCCTTGAAGGAAAATGGATGGAACTAGAGACATTATATTAAGTGAAGTAAGTTAAACCTAAAAGGTCAAGGGCCATATGTTTTCTCTCATATGTGGAAGATAGAGAAGAAAAAGGAAAAGGAATGTGGGGGTAGATGTCTGGAAAGGAATCAGGGGGTGGGAGGTGGGGAGGAACCAGGGAAGTGATACTGGCTAAGCTATATTGTTACAATGTATGCATGCACAGATATGTAACAACAAATCCCATCAGTATGTACAACTATAATACACCAATAAAAAGATGGTGGGGGAGAATGAATTTCATGTTCAAGGCCAGCCTCGGTAACAGCCTGTGTCAAAATGAAAATTAAAAAGGGATAGGGTGTTAGCTCAAGGGAAGAGCAGTTGCCTAGCATGTGAGGCCCTGGGTTCAATCCTAGTTCTCGGGGTGCGAGAACTAACAAATGCATAAATGTAGTCTCTTTGCAAAAGGTTGGATTTATATAATATCTCAGTAACATCTTCCAGACGCTTTTCGTGTTCAACTCCTCTGTTCTCCAGAAATAAAGAGTTGAAATTTGGTGAGCATCTTTCCTATATCTTCCCTACAAAATTACCTACACATATAAACATATGCAGATGTGCAGGCTTTTAAAGCAAAATACACCTCACTGTATTTATTCACTGTTCCTCGGAACTCCTTCTACTGTCTCTATACACCTTGATCACCTTTTTAAATGGCATAGAATAATCCAAAGTATGGATCCCTTGTGGTTCACTTGATCACTGAGCTCTTGATAAGCACTTGTATTTTTCTCCGTGTTAGCCATATTGCAGTATTATGCATCAGTGTTTTTCATATGTGTGTTTCAGTAGGATATTCCCAGAGGATGGTGCTGGAAAGAGCATATGCTTCAACTGTTTCCTGAAGGTGTCCCTTGTTGTCTGTGGTATTGCCCGTATTGTCCCAGGAAGAGTAGGGTAGACTATCCCACTCTAGGGAGGACAATGGGCTTCACCTCCCTCCCTAAGGGTGACCTGGTGCATGTGAGAAGTGAGGTGAGCTGCACAGAATGTCAGCTCTTTGCACCAGCCTGCCATGGAGAGTCTCCGTGGCTACACTCACGTGTCTGACTCAGTGGTCTCAGGTGGGAAGACAGGTTCACAGTGTTGAAGGAACTGGACTGGCAGAGGGGAGGTCATAAGGACATTTCACTGTTCCTCAGGACACACCAGAAGCAGCTGGTGTTAAGCCAAAGTTGAAAAGAACATACTCTAAAAGTATTGCATGACTAAACTAGAGAAGGGACAGGACTTCTGTATCACTCAGTCAAGCAGTGGCATGGGGCAGTGCTGTGCCTTCTGCCCCTGTACTCCAAACAGCAGCACTTGTTCCATACACACATCAGCTTCATTTGGGGAACCTGGCAATGTATGTGCTGAGAAAGGAACCCAGGGAAACTGGAGACACAGACGCTTCTTCATCCAACCTGTGCTCCACGACCTCTGAAACGCCAGGATCAGGGGCGATGTTCTCACAGCAAGGCTAATTACTTTCATAAGGCTTGCTTTGTTTAAAAATAAATTCAAGGCAGATGTCAGAACTGGACCTGAACCCATACTTCCTCGTTAGCATTTCCCATGGCACTGCACAGTTGGTTTCCGGTCTGCGCGTTGGTGGGGCCCAGAGACAGAATGACTCTTGCCAACTGCCAGTTTTCTCCAGGCTTCTGTCCCCTCTGCACCCCTTTCCTTAGCTGCCAGTGCGCCCATGCCCAGGAGAGCCACCTGCCTCTCCATCTCTGCCCTCCTCCTTCTGTGTCCCATTCTCTCTGTCACCTCCAGCCAGCACTTGCTGACTCCACCCTGTTCTCCTTGTTACACCCTTGAAAAAAGAAGAGCACAATTCTTCTTGCAGGAAGAAAGCACAATTCTTGCTCCTAGGAAACTTCAACTTTGTGGAATCTTCTAGAGTTTATTTGAATTAAGTAAGTTAGACTTACTGTAAATCAAGTGTTGTGGAAAATAAAGGCTAATTAATTTGTCATGTATCCTATATAGTATCTATAATTTAGCAGGAACTTTAAAGAATGAAGATGTCAGCCACAGGGTCCAGAGGTCAGTGCAGAATGACTCTTGTCCTGGAGGTGAAGGCACTTTCATACCAGGAAGGGGACTCTACCCTGCCCTTAAGAGTCCCCTTCTAGGAAACAAGGACATTTGGTACACAGGTACATAATGATCTTACAAATTAACCTCTCCATATCTCCATACTTTTATGTGTGCACTAAGAAAACTTAAGACATGCTCGCTCAACAAGTTTGAAGGATATATGTAGAATTATTAGTTTATTAGCTGCAAACCCCACATCTGCATTCGGTCTCTAGATCTCACCCATTCTAATGATGGAAGCCCTTTGATCACGTCCCTCCATCCTTGCCACTGGGATCCGTTTCACTGGGACATCAATATGTCCAGGGAAACCCTTCCTCCTCCAGACTCCTTTGCTGCTGGGATGACCATGTGGCCCAGATCTGGCCTGTGAGATGCCAGTAGAAGCTACTGCCACCATCTTCCCCAGCTGGAATCTGCACAGAAGTTGTGAAGACAGCCAGGCTGAGGAATGGCAGCAAGTGGAGAGGCCCTTGTTGGGTCTGCTGAGCAGTCGTGGGCTTCCCACATCTTCTCCACAAACCCAGGTGTACAGTCTGAGTTTCTGGTACTTGCTGCAAAAAGCAGGTCTCAGACATAACCACTTTCCAAGTAATGCCTTCTCTTGCTACCAGAAAGCATCATGTTTGAGAGTCCAAACTTCATGAGACCCCAAACCATGTAACTCCCAGAAGAAAGTATAAGGCAGAGCTCCTTGCCATTGGTCTTGGCAGTGATTTCTGGGTATGACCCCTAAAGCAGAGGTATAAAGGGCAAAGACAAAAAAGGGGACTGCATCAAACTAAATGATTCTATACATCAAGGAAACAACCCACAAAATAGAAGATCACCTGCAGGGGGAGAAGCAGGTGCTAACCAATGTGCATAGGCAACTCATGTCACTCATCCGCAGAAATCCAAATAACTGGATTCAAACTGGACAAAGGATTTGAGTAGAAATGTACCCAAAGAAGACATAGGAATGGTGTGAAATGGTACTCAGATCACCCATGACCAGAGGAAGGCAAAGGAATGACCAGCAGGTGTGTGGAAGGTTCTCAGACCGCCAATGACCAGGGAATTGAGTGTCAAGGCACAGGTGACAAATTACCTCTCACTCCTCAGGATGACCACTATCAAAACCCAGAAGGTCCATTTTGGTGAGAATGTGAAGAAGACGCAGGTTTTGCATACTATTTGAGGGGATGTCATACAGCTGTTACAGAAGGCAGTTTGTAGTTTTTCACCAAAATGGAAAAAGGACTACCATGTGATCCCCCAATCCACTTCTGGATAGAAATCCAAAGACAGTGAAATCAGTACAAAGAGACATCCACACCCCCATTTCATTGTGGCACTGTGCACAATAGCCAAGATATGAAAGCCCTGAGTGTTGGCAGTAGTGGAGTGGACCAAGAACCTGTTAGTTATATACACCGTGGAACAGCCATTCCATCTTAACAGAAAAGGAGTAGTGCTGTTTGCAGCCACATGGTTGAACCTGAAGGACATTATGCTAAGTGGAATGCTAAGCCAGGCACAGAAAGGCAGATGCTTTGTGATCTCACTTACATGTGGAACCCAGAAAGCCAAATTCATGGAAATAGGAGAATGGGGATGACAGGGACACAAGGCTTGGGAGATATGGGGAGCTGTTGATCAAAGGGCACGAGGTTTCCATCATTAGAATGGGTGAGACCTAGAGACCTAATGCAGATGTGGGGTTTGCAGCTAATAAACTAATAATTCTACATATATCCTTCAAACTTGTTGAGCGAGCATGTCTTAAGAATTCTCAGTGCACAAATAAAAGTGTGGAGATATGGAGGGGTTAATTGGTAAGATCATGATGTACCTGTGTATCAAATGTCACGTTGTATAGATAAATAAATATCTTTTTGATAAAATTAAAACAAATCACCAAAGTCAGGAAACCATTCATTTCCAAGTTTGTGAATGGCATCCCAGGAAGTAGTGACTGGCATGGTTTCTGCATGTTCCCTAAGGGGGTTGGGAGAGAGAGCTTATGGGCCCATCTTCCAAAAGAGCACCCAAAATGTGAGGTGAAGCTGGCAGCTGGTGTCCAGGGTAGCCGAGGTCCCATGGGCCTGCCCAAGTCAAGCCTCTGCCCCTGCCAAGCCCCTCTGCCCACTAGGAAGTTTGCAGGTAAGGACTCCAAGTCCTGATGGGCACTGCAATGCAGTTACTGTGCTGTTTTTAGAAATGAGGAGACAGAAAAAAGCAACTTCCCAAGGTTCCAGAACTCAATGAAGAGCTGAGATTCAAATAATGCATGCGAGGCCTAAGTTGCCGCATCTTCAACACCATTTCCCAGAAGTGTGCTGTTTTATTTCCACTTCATAGCAGGTCCCTGAGGGAATTATATTTGCCATTAGTCTAGGAGAAAGTGAGCACTCGGAGACATTTGCTTCGTGGCCCAGTATTTCCCAATCCATTTCTTCAGGTTCCAATGCATGGTTCTTTCTGCCAATTCACAGGCCTTCAGAGCTTTCTGGAAGCCCCTGCCCCCATGCTTGCTAAGTGCATAAGTGCTTGCTGGGTGCCTGGTACTGTGTGCTGTTCTTATTTCACAGACAAGGGAACTGAACTCAGAGGAGTAGCTGTTGCAAAGTCTCAGTGGGGTGAGTGAGTGCCCAAGACCTGACCAGCCAGCTGGCTCCTGACCCCTCCTGCTGTAGGCCTGGCAGGTGCCCTGAAGCCATCTGAGATAGTTCAGGCAAAGGCTGACTACCTGGGAAGCATGGGGGAGCAGGGGAGAGAGGGTTCCCTCCATTTCCTGGGAGTTAAAAGTTGATTTTGAGGACTCTGCTTCTTGGATCTCAGCTCAAGCACACAGGTAGTGAAGGCAGAAATGTGAAATCCCTCTGCTTGCTCCAGATATAAAGTGTCCATTTACTTTTTAAAACCAGGAGAGGAGAAGCCAACACATTGAAAGCTAAAGGTTACTGTACTTAACAACCCAGCGTGGGAATTAAGGCGCTGCAGGAACGTAAGAGGTCATTTTGTCCTGATCTGGCAGAGGACGATGCAGCTCTCTCCAGTGCCGTGCAGCTCCATGGTGGTCCTTCAAGACAGCTGGTGGCTTTAATTCCTATGGGATCATGGCTTCAACCACTGGGCGACTCATAGAAGCTGTGATGTGGTAATATTGACGTGGGGCTTCTCACATTTAAGAAAATAGAAATTTTTTTGTGTGTGGGGGGGGATGTCAATGGCATAGTGGAGTTCCCTGGAACCACACAGTGACACAGTGACATGCCCACTCAACTCTGGATTAGAAAACCTTTCTGGTGTCAACTGGTCACTGCCCTTTGTGCCACTGAGACTTTCTAGTACATTAGGAAACTCCATAAGCGTGAAAAATTCAGCTCCGCCATGATTACTCTCATGGTGGTTCCAATTACACCCACTTCCTGACATGCTGCTTTTCCTGTAGGTGAAACTCTTAACTTTTCATCCAGTTTTACTGAGGTCGTTTTGATATCCTAATTTGTGCCATTTAGGATATACTTTCAATAAAATCGTGTAGATTTTGCATTGCTACTAAATGTTTGAGAAATGAAGCCAGGGTCCCCCACAAGATGAGTACATTCATGAATTCATTCATGACATGCAGGAGTCATAATCCTCAGCTGATTAATGGAAATGCAATATAAATATGATTATGCCTGCTCATGGGTGATGTGGCCAGCTCAGTCCTCCCAGCCTCATGTTTAAACTGAGGAGGGTGCTCTGCCTCTTTAGAACTATCAGAGTTTACATCAAGGTCTAGAAAGTTCACCTTATATGTCACTCTTTAGGCTTTCTGAGGATATTGCAGATCTAATGAAAACATTGTTTTGCTTTTTTAATTAATTGCACAGCAAAGTGAACCCTCATTAAGTTTCTTGACCTCTACTTTCCATACCATCACGGGTTCCCACTGTGCTCAGAAACAATGACTATCACTGCTGGCCGAGCAGCTACCATGCACCAGAACACCAGGAACAGAACCTCGCACATTCACACACATGTGGTACTTCAAGGTGGTCACTGATTCAGAGGTAAATACATAAGTAGCAAAATGCTATCACTTCTATCACAGGTTTAATTTCTAATTAATACTAATACCAGGGAGCCTTGACTTGGCAAAGTGCAGGGAGTTCACAAAGGATGTGGGCTTTCTCAGTTTTCTGGGGATCCCAGAGGGCCTGCTGCCAGAGCTTTCCTCAGCAGGGGTACCCCTGATCTCCTCACATGCTGTGGACAGGCCAGGGGATGTCTGCAGAGGTGGACACACTTTCTGGACCCTCAGATTGCTCTTACTGCTTTCTGCAGATTAAACTGAATTCGCTCTAGACCTAGTTGAGAAAAGAGAATCATTATGTTAGGCAATCCTTTGTCTCTGGGTTAGAAATCACAAAAACAGCATCTTTGATGGTAAAAAAGAAAACAGCAAAGCAATTTGAGTGTCCATGAAAGTGATTCCTAAGTTTGAATTAGTTTGGGGGAAAAAAATCACCCCAAACAGCTGTGTGGTTAATGGCTGGAGAGAGACCAGAAGCTGTGTCAGCGATCCCCAAATTGCAGCTAAACTAATTGCTTGGGAAGCTGCTTGGAAGACAGATAAAACATTTTATGGAAGGTTGCAAGGGTTTTCAGGAGCCCAACTTGGCCCTCTGTGAACCAGAGCCAGGAGATCCAGACCCAAGGCACAGAAGCCCCAGCTTCCTGGCTCTGTGCTCCCGCCACCCTGGTCCCACTGCGCTGGTCCCACTCCCTGGCCACTCCTCATTTGTTATTCTTCAAAAATGCACTGTGCACAATCTGTCACTGCCAGGAATGTGATGGGGCTCCTCCCCTCATGCCTGCCCTGCCCTGTGGGTGGGCAGGGAGGACCACTGGGGCTGTGGGTACACCTGAGTCTCTCTCTTGCCTTAAATTCTCCAGCAACTCAAAGGCAGGGGACAGGCTGGGCATTTGGCAGTGCACATGTCTCTCATTAATACTTAGAAGCCAGAGTGTACACATACCAGTAAAGCAAATTCAAAACATCTACCATTTCTATTCCTTGTTAAGAAATATGTCTTTATGTAAGCTAGTTCATATGAGGCGCATTTGCTGTCATCTTCACTGTGATCAAGCAGGTCCTCCTGCATTATTACCTGCAGGTCATAATGAGTACATTCATGAAGCACCTTCTGCTGAGTCTCTTGGGACTTGCATTATATCTCATGGAGTCATCTGAAGCCTTAGAATGCGGTTAGAAGGCAGCTTGTCAAGGCAGCCTCAGAGTTAACCCTTGTGGGTTAGGACAGGTTTCTCCCTGCTCTGAAAGTATTCATGTGTCCTTGAAGAAGAGCTCTGGGCAGTCTGTCAGGTGGGCACATTCTCCCATGTAGGCAGGCAAGACTCCTTCTCCACCGTAGGGCAGGTCTGAGGGAAGGGCACCCCACAGGTCTCCGCAATGTCCAGCATTGAGCAGTATGTTTTTCTTGAATGAGAAATGAGTACATGCCAGGAAGAGGGAGCAGGGCAGAGAGAAAACAGAGATGGGAAAGATGGGAGGGGGTCCACTGGGAAGGATGATTCTGTCATGCATGCTCCACTTCCTTATCCCAGCACACACCTCAAGATCTGTGTTGCAAGCCAGGTGTGGTGGCCCACAACTGTACTCCCAGCAGCTCAGAAGGCTGAGGCAGGAGGATCGCAAGTTCAAAGCCAGCCTTAGCAACTTAGTGAGGCTGTAAGAAATCTAGTGAGACCCTGTCTCAAAATAAAATATATATTTAAAAAAGAGCTGGGGATGTGGCTTAGTGATTAAGCATCCCTAGGTTCAATCCCTAGTACTGAAAGAAGAAGATAAAGAAGAGGAGGAAGAAGAAGGAGGAGGAGAAGGAGGAGGGAGGGGAGGCGAAGGGGGAAGGGAGGAGGAGGACACTGTAGTAGCACCAAGAAGTACATCTAGTGCACAGGGGCATGTATGATCCCCACACCCGCAGTAATAGAGCATGTGTCCCCATCTTGCATGGCTGCCCCCACCCCAGCATGCCCTGTGTATGCCTCTTCACCACACACGCACACACCCCCTGACAAACTCCAGCTCGCTGGCTGCCACTCTGCTCTTTATAGATCCACCTCCCCATCTCCATCCTCCTTGCTCTGCCTGGTTTTCTGGAATTCTCTGGAGGCACTAATGAAGAGGATGTATAGTGGTTTCCTGTCAAGGTTAAAAGGGAGGAAATGTTCTTTTTTTCTGATACAAAATAAACAAGTAATGTTAAGTATAGTAATTGCTGTTTTCCCAGATCACGGCATGTAGTAAAGTGCTTATAAAAGGCAAAGGCTTTGATTATGTGTGCTTTCTTCCCACACCCTACTGTGAATGCAGAAGAGAGGCCGTGGGTTCCACCCGTCTCCCACAGAACTCACTGAGAGAAGGGCTGGTGGTAGGGTTGCCAGATTTAACCAAAAAAAAAAAAAAATACAGTGAGTGCAGCTAAATTGGAATTTCTATCAGCAGCAGTTCTTCAGTATCCTATAAAATACACTTTTACCAACATTTTATTTGTCATTTATTGGAAATTCCATTTGAACTTAGCATCTTAGATTTTATCTGCCAATCCTAATAAGTGAACACGCAAGAACTAGCCTGCCAGGTCACTCTGTCTCAGGCAACTCTAGAGCTTGGATCTATCCCACATCAAAGTTTTTTGGTTTTAAAGAAATAAATAGGAATGTTAAGAGACAACCTGCAGAATGAGAGAAAATCTTTGCTAACTATTCTTATGACAGAGGATTAATATCTAATATATATAAAAAACTAAAAAAAAAACCCTTCAAAAATCAAGTAACAAATGAATTAAATAGACCCTCTCAAAAGAAGAAATGCAAAGGGGCAACAAATACATGAAAAAATGTTCAGCATCATTAGCAATTAGGAAAATGCAAATCCAAACTACACTAAGATTTCATCTCACACCAGTCAGAATGGCAGTCATTAAGAACATAAATAATGGGGCTGGGGTTGTGGCTCAGCGGTAGAGCATTTGCCTAGCACATGAGAGGTGCTGGGTTCGATCCTCAGCACCACATAAAAATAAATAAATAAATAAATAAATAAATAAATAAAATGTATAAAAAAGAATATAAATAATAACAAATGCTGGAGAGAATGTGGAGAAAAAGGAACAATTTTACATGTTGGTGAGATTGTAAATTAGTACAACCACTATGGAAATAAATATGGAGTTTTCTCAAAAGATTAGGCATGGAAACACCATAGGACCCGCTATCCCACTCCTCAGTATTTATCGTGAAGAACTAAAGGCATCATACTATAGTGGTGCATGCATACCTATGTTTATAGCAGCACAATCCGCAAACTATGGAACCATCCTAGGTGTCCATCAACAGATGAATGAATAAAGATAATGAGGTATATATACACCACATCCTGAATGCAAAACATGCTGCATTGTCCCAATTGTATATGTCCCATCATGTGGAGTGACACCTGGGAAAATCAGCATGCTGAGACACACCTTTTAAATTTTGTGAACTTTATTTTATTAAACATTTTTTTTTCTTAATTAAAAAAGTAAGGCAAGGAAACTTGGAAAGTTTCAGAAATATATAAACAGGAACACAATGGTTATTAGTAATCTCACTGTCTAGAAATAATCACTGTTAAAACATTAACATAAAATGTTAGTCTTTATTCTCAATATTTTCTTGTTAGTATCACAAGATATATAGAATTTGGCATTCTATTTTTCTACCTAAATATGATATTGTATGGGCTTCCATAAGCATTTTAAAACATTTGTAGACATCGAAACTGGGCAGGATAGTGTAACTTGTAATCCCAAGGACCTAGGAAGCTGAGGCAAGAGGATAGTGAGTTCAAAGCCAGCCTCAGCAATTTAGTGAAGCTGTAGGTAACTTAGCAAGACTCTGTCTCAAAAAATAAAATAAAATAAAAAGGATGGGGATGTTGTTCAGTGATTAAGCACCCAAATACCAAAACAAACAAAAACCACTTTTAGACATCATTTAAATATTGCAGTACACTAGGAAAGAGAAAGAAATATTTAAAAAAAAATAGGAAAGGAAGAAGTAAAATTGCCTATTTCCTGATGATGTATCTTATATATAGAAAACCCTAATGATACTACTTCCCCCCCAAAAGTGCTAGAACTGATAAAATTCAGTTAAGTTGTGAGATACAAAATCAACATAAAAATCAATAGTGCTTCTGCATACTAATGCCAAACTGCCCAGAAAGGAAATGAATAAAACAATCCCACTACAATAGCAATGACAAATGAAGTAAATCACCCCAGTGTGAATACAACCAAGGAGGCAAAAGGCTTGTTTGGTGGAAACAATAAAACACCGATGAAAGAAATTGAAGAAGACACAAATAAATGGAAATGCATCCCATGTTCATGGGTGGGAGTAATTAACATTATGGAAATTCCCTTACTGCCCAAAGTTATCTACAGGTTTACTATCATTTCTATCAATTTCTGTCATTTTTTACAGAAAGAGAAAAAACAATCTGACTCTGCATGGAACTATTGAAGACCCTGAGTAGCCAAAATTATCTTGAGCACAAAGAACAAAGCTGGGAGCACCACAATCCCTGCTTTCAAAACATATTATAGAGTGATCAAAACAGCTGGCACTGGCCTGAAAACAGACATGTTGACCCATGGAAAAGGACAAAGCCCAGAATAAATAAACCCACACATTCGTGCTGAACTCATCTTGGACAACAGTGCCAAGTACTCAAAATGGGGATGGACAGTCTCTTAAGCAATGCTGGGGAAACTGGAGATCCACATGCAGGAGAATGCTAGTGAATCTCTCACACACCATACACACAGTAACTCCAAATGGACTGAAGACTAAAACAGGGGGAAATTGCAAAACTACCAGACCTGTGCCTGAGAAATACTGTGACAAATGTCAAAGAAGCTATGTGATATTGGGCTTATTGTGGATGTGACCTGAAAGTAGGCAACAAGGACAAAACCGGACAAATGAGGTTTCTGCATACAAAGGAAGCAATCAGCAAGGTGGAGTGGGTCCACAGGGTGGGAGGAAACGTTCGACAATCATGAAATGAAGAGGGATTCTAGCAAAAAGACAACTTGATTTAAAAATGGAGACCTAAGGAGACATTTCTCAGCAGAAGACATGCAAGTGGCCCACAACTCATGAAAACAAAGCTCTGCATCATTAGTCAATAGAGAACTGCCAATTAAATTGACAAGGAAATATCACCTGGCATCTGCTAAAATGTCTTATGTCAGAAAGATGAGTGTTGGTGAGTGTGGAGAAACAGGAACACTTCTGTGTAGTTGATGGGAATGTAAACTAGTACAGCCCTCAGGAAGAGTCATACAGAGATACCTTTAAAGTAGGAGTAGAGATACCCCATGACCCAGCAATCCTACCTGCAGGCTTGTATCCACCAGCATTGCTATCAGTGTGTCAAAGTGACATCTCTATACCTGTGTTCACTGAAGCCTTATTCACAACGACCAAGACATGGGATCTAAACCATATGTCAACAGAAGAACGGATAAAGGAAACAACATGGTATGCACATACAGTTGAAAACCACTCAGCCTTAGGAAGGAAAGTCTACCATTTGAGAAAATGTGCATGAACCTGGAAGACATCACGCTGAGTGAAATAAGCCAGGTATGGAAAGACAGGCACTGCATGAGTGCATTTATGTGTGAAGTCTAAAAAGTTGAACTCACAGAAACAGAGAGATCATGGAATGACAGTATTCAGAGGCTGGCTGGGGAGGGAGGAACAGGAGTGGTTGGTCAAAAGGCACAGAGTTTCAGAGATTCAGGAGAAATGCATTTTGAGATCAGCTATTCCACAGGGAGATGTTAGTCACTATAAATATGTTGAATTTCATGATAGCTGAGAGAGTAAATTTCAAATGCCTCACCATAAAAAATGATAGATAAGCTTAATTTAATCATTAACATTGTATTTATCAAAGCATCACCTTACATACAATTACAGTTTGTCAATTAAAATGAATATTAAAAAAAATAAAACAAAAGATTGCTGCCTAATATCCAGCATAAAATTTATCATGATGTGTATTTTTTTAAACAGGTCTAGTTTTGTTGTCTTGCTTTGTTTTGGGGGATGTGGTCTATGCATAGTAATGCATACTTTGCTTAAATAAAAACCTCTCAACTGCTCCCGTAAAGCCTTGTGAGAACCACAAGTTTGAAACTTTCAATCAAAGGCAGCTGTTCTCTTCCCAATCACCAATGAAAATCCCTCTACACCAAAGATTGCAGTGTCCTGAAAACCCAGGGCTGGAGGTACAGATTAAAGGTGTCAGTGCTGATGACAAGGAGCTGCCATGCCTCTTCCTCCAGGGGTTACCACAATGTGCAGCGCCATAGGCTAATCTAGGCAGCACAGTATGACCAGTGTTGATGGGCCAGCCCCTGACTACCTTGAGATGTCCCTTGAGATCTCTTTCAGGAGCCTGAAAGTCACTTTGAATGGCCCCAGATGAGCTGCCCACTGGATATGCAGCTTCTCTGTGGCCCCCATGCTGAGTTCACCCTTTCAGAGGCCTCTGCATCCACCCAAGCCCTGAATTGTGGACACCAGGCAGAGCTCCTACTCTCTGGGGTGCACAGCTTAGCATTTGCCTCTGGGGACACAGCCATGCCCAGGTGCCTTCCCTCTGCACCCTCTCGTTCTCCCAACTCCTCACTGTATGATCAAGCCCAGACTCGACTCTTGGCTTACTTCCTGATTCTTCTAGCCATCCTGCTGGGTGTGGAGGGGCATCCCATTGTGGTCAAGGCTCGCTTTCTAAAGTAATGGTCACAGACATCCCTGGGTGGGCACAGGACACCCCCAGTTTGATGATGGGCATTGAAGGTCTCTGGTTCCTCCAGAGCCAGATGTGGTTAGCAGGACAGTCTTGTTTGGCCATGAATTCTCCAGCTCCTCAGGGGCTGTGGCACCCCACCCTTCCTGCTGTCCAGCCCCTGGCTGGACTCACCTCCATCTTTTCCCATTCGGCTCTCTTGGGCCTGAATTTGTGACTCCTCCCTAAACCTTCTGTTCTGTATCTGAATATCTTTATTCCATGATTATTAAAAACAAAGACTCTAGACATAGCTTGGAAAGATTTTTGAAATGCTGAGTTTTGAGGATTAAGGCTTCTGTAATGCAAAACTTTGAGTTAGCCAATTGCTGTGGTTGAGATCTGGAACATGCCCCCACAGCTCTCCGGTTGGAAGCCAGTCCCCAGCACAACAAGGCTCAGAGTCAGGGGTTTTCAGCAGTGATTAGATCTTGAGGGCTCGGACCTTGTCATGGACTGATGCACTGATGGTGGGTGACCACTGGCAGGTGGCTCCTGTTCAGGTGCCTCTTGGCCTGTCTCTGCTTCCTGTCTGCCGTGAGCTGAGCAGCTTCCCTTGCCCGTGTTCTGCTCTTCCATGGTGATGTTCTACCACGCCTCAGGCCAAGAGGAATGCAGCCAGCCAACCAGGGACCGAGACTGCTAAAACTCTGAGCCCACATCTTTGCTCCTTGAAGTTGTTCTTTTCGGGAATGCTGGTCACAGTGAGGAAAAGCTGTCCAACTGCACTGAACGTTCTCTTGATTCAGGACCTCAACATTGCTTCTTCAATCATAGCAAATCCTGACATGTCAATCTAGGGTTGCCAAAGCAACCTGTGAGCCCACAGGGGTACCCTTTGTAACACATGCCATCTGCCCTAGATGCATTGCTTTTAGAAAACTCGACATTTGCTTAAAGCCTCTGGGGCCTGACCGATTCTGTGAAATGCTCAGAAATAGGTACAGGTGAGATCACAGGACCAAAAAACTCTGCTGGCTTTAGAAGTCCTTTACAGATGGGGGTGCTGTGGCTTTGCATCTGTGGAAGCAGGACTCTAAGACACTAGACAGTGCAGAATGACAATGGCTGATAGTGCTTTCAAAGACCAATGCATACAACACAGAGAGGAGAAAGAGCCTGTTCTCAGAGTGGATCAATGGTCCCTTAGGAGCCAGCTCTATTTAGAGGCTATTTCACCTTACTGTGGAATGAGACTCCATCTGTGTAAAGATTGAAAGACAATGGAAGAGGAGAGGAGGGGACCACAGAGTCCACAAAGAAGAGCATCTTTCCAGAGTAGTTTAACAAACCACTTGGCACTTAAAACACTGGCCATTCCTGCTTCTTCTTGTTTCCACAATTTTCTTGTAGTAATTCAGTATATGGCTAATTTTCTTGTAGTAATTCAGTATATAGCTAAAATATCTGCAAATCCAATGGCTTATCTGGATTCAGAGTTTTTAGATTTATCTATCATTCTTCCGCCCTCCCTTCCCTCCTTCTGTCCTTCCTTCCTTTCATTTCTTTGTCTGCGTGTTTGGAATCCTCCAGTTGCCTTTTGTACAGAGCAGATGTTGAAGCATCGGAAACCCCTTTCTCAAATTCAATGAAAATAGGTCTCAGCACCAGACACTGCAAAGGCAAACAGGGAAGCAAAATCTGCTTTTCAGAATTAATAGGATTTCCCAAAGGATGCATTTTTCTGTTAGACCTAATCCTCATGATCAACAACTGTAGCTCCAAGTAATTCTTTCTATTCCTTTTATTCATGTTTTCTGAGCTTATTCATACATATCCTCCAGGTAACTTTTATTATAGAAATCGCTGGCTCTTCTGCCAAAAGAGAAGAAGGCTTTATATTGAGATGACAAGCTGCTTTTCTTCCTAGTGATATTTTTAAAATATGGGCAATTTCTGTAATTCTTATTTTTCCTCAATGGCAGCCTAAAGCATTGACATTGTCTCTTCATTTTCAATAACTGGAGATAAATTGCAGGCGTTAGTCTATACTGTTCCCATAGACTTGAATAAGCATCAGCCTATGGTTATGTATCTATACATTCAACTGCCATAGCTTTTCCTTTCCACTTGGGGTAATTTTTATTATTGAATTCATTGAAAAAAAAAGCAGAACGACATTCATTACTTATTTTTCTATAGGATGCAAAGTAATGGCTGTGTGCTGGGACTAGTAATTCGGGGTTCTCTGAGTTGATAGAGAGCAGCACAGGTGGATCAGAGACCAGATATTGGACTCATGGCCATCACAGCCAGCTGAGACTGCACAGCAGGCCCTGGATCCTTCTCTGGCTCTCAGCTTCAGGGGAGGTCCAGGGAGAAGCAGGACAGCTCTCCCCTCCTGCAGCCTGAGGGCAACACACAGCCACCTCCTTTGGCATGAGCCAATGGCCCTGTTTTCTTCTTCCACACTTCCCTTCCCTCAGGCCAGGCCCTTAAATGCCTCCCACCCAGACATTTTAATATTTCATTAAGGATATTTAGAGAAAGATGTGAAATATCAGCCAGGGGTAGTGTTGATACCATCACCCTCGCTTCTCTGTTTTGGGGGTTTGCTATGGTCATGCAGCACTGAATCCAGAGACTGGAGCCTTCCAGCACAAGGGTTGCACTGTGTGGCCCAGGGCCAGTAGCTACTTCCACTCCTCAAATTCCTAACTGGTGAAATGAAGGTTGTGAGGTCACGATAGCCCCGGAGGATGGCTCACAAAAGGGTCCTGGAGCAGAGCCTGGCAAGGAGTGTAAGCATTTGCTGTCAGTCTTAAACAGGATGTTCTTCTTTCCTCTCTACATAGGACTCTAAAAATGCAGTCAAGTAGGTAATTTGCACACAATTGTGTATCATGCTCGTTTCCTTTAAGATAGGAACAATTGCTTCCCATGCTGCTTTATGGTTTTTACATAAGTAAAATTGTAATGCCTGTGTACTATTCTGTGGAGTCCAAGTGTCATAATTTTGGTCCATCTCGCTTTCCCTCTGGTGCAAGTAATGATACAATCTTTATGCAAATATTATTTTCCTTTTATTTGAAATGACACAGGTAAAAAAAATGATCAGAGATGAGGATACTTTGATTCTTCAGAGATGTCTTTCTGAATAGGATGCACACATTTTGACTATTAGCAAGGAGAAAAGAACTCATTGATGTATTAACAGGGTGGTATACTACAAAAGAGCTGTGTGCACTGTCCTTATTTCCATAATTTTTTTTTGTTAGTGATGTGATTGCTTTGCCCAATTATCAATTGCAGAGATTTAATATTTTCTTATTAATTGTATTTCATTGTAGGATAATGGATACATAGCTCTTTGGCTGCATTTGCTGCAAATCTTCATTGCTTTTCTTTCTCTTTCAATTTTATTTAGTGGGGAATATATTATTAGGCAGTGAACCAACTTTTATAATCTATTTATAACATTTCTAAATTTCTTAGAGACCTGGAAAATAATTTATTTTTTTATGATTTTATGCTGATTATCTAATAAACCTATGAAATTGATTTCATTATATGGCATTAGGAAAACCTAAATGGAAAAACTGTTCTTCACTGAGTATCTCACGGCAGTTCCCTGAGGAAGCTTTCTTTCTGCTATTTTGAGAAGCCTCTGTGTCATGCCTTAACTACCAGGCGATTAAGTGTGGTGTCCACATTTTCCATGCCAGGATTGGTCCACCCCTCTCCTTTTGAAATACATTCCATTATTATCATGTTGGTCCAGAGCCAAGGATGCCTCTCCAGCAGAGTTCTATCCTTCCTGTTGCAGGGCCTGTTGTTTGCTGTCTATTTGGATATAGTTCACACACAGCTCCCGGGTGCATCTGGGATCACGTCTGATGGTTGCTCACTTACCTCTTGGTGTTATTCATTGGTCCTGACCTCTTTCTTCTCCAGGGTATCCAACTCCAGGGTATCTCTTGTCCTTTATTTAACACTACTTTGGAAGTCTTGTTCATTGCAATCATGATCACCATGATCATTTTTCATTTGATTTTGGTGAAAATGATGCTATAGATCATAATTAAATATAATATTGACTGGTAGTTCATCATAATGCCATGTAAGTATTTTTTATTACTCTTTTCCAATGATTTTTGAAATCATGGTACTAAATTTTATCCAATTAATTTTCGTGTCTCTCCATGCTTGAGTGGGTTTTCGTATTTAATGAGTTGGTGCAGTTTTATGTATAAATAGTTCATTATATTGAATTGTCCTTGCATCACTAGAATAAAAGCTACCTGGTCATGTTAGGTTATTATTTGACTGCATGTTGAATTCTTTTGGCCAGTGTTTTAACATTTCTATTAATAAGGGCCCTGTGGTGGCTCATCTTTGGGTGATCCAGTTACATTTGCCTCGCTGTTGGCACTGGATAGCTTTTGTCATATGATCTGTTCTGGGATAGTGCATGATAATGGATTCCATTCTCCCGATAAATGAAATTCATCAGGAGTTCATCCGGGGTGTTTTCTGGACTAAGTGAGGGAGAGCTCTTTGCTCCTGGTTCCTCAGGATGCTATTTCCCCACACACTCTTTCCCCTCTGCTCAAAGCCCCCCACCCTCCATTACCCCTGCTCCTGCACACTTCCATCCCAAGAAGGAAAACGGATCTCACCAAGTGAGTGTTATTATTTGGTATTGAGGACCTCTTGTTCTCACAGCCCTGTCAGGAGGCTGTCATGGTTACTCCTACGAGACAGGGCTCTGAGAGGTTGGGAGGCTTCTTCCCCTGTGGCTGGGAATCCACTGGGCTCTGCACTAGGCCAGGCTCCAGGGCTGGCTTCAGCCAGCAGCATTCATGCTGGGCTTCCCATCCCATGGCTCTTCCCACCACGCCATACATAATACTTCATATTTTCACATTTTGGGTTAATTTCCAATGTCTTTCCGGTAATTGGTTCCCAGAGTTGTGAAGTTTCTAAACTGATCTTGCTCATGGAGGGATAGAGAAGAGCTGTTGATAATTTTGCATTTTCTTATTATGAGCCTCAGGATCTCTGCAGTCCTATGCCTGCCTCTCTAGGCTGGAATATGGTGATGTTACTTGTTATTTCTGAGTATAATTCTACAATTGCAAGTATTCACTTAGCCTCTCTATTACACTTCCTGGAATTTTTAAGGGAATAATCAGAGGCCTAAAAGTGGGCTAAAATGAATATGCAAATGTGGTCACTATAGCACCTCGACACCTTTTTGGAGAAAGACTAGAAACAAGCAGTATGCACAATGAAGGGTTTATCAAGTTATGCTAAAATCGAAAAGTGATGCACCCACTTAAACATAATGAAGCCGTTCTTTGACCTGGAAAGATATCTATGTACACTGCATATTTTTTTGAGTGAATTAATGAGCTCAGATGACTGTGTGCACGTGCGTCTGTTGCAGGGCGAGACAGACAGGGAGGTGTGGAGGCATGGCCAGTGGGAACACCAGTGGGAGGCTTCCTGTTAACTGGAAGGGGAGAGGCTGGCTTATCACTTTCACCATTTTATTTTTAATGTCATTTATTTATTTAAGGTGATTTTTCATAGAGGGGGGTAAAGAAAACAGGCAAAAAAAAGTTCTAACAAAGGAGACCCAGAATAAATGGTGGAACATGCTGTGAAAACTGGGCAGATTTTAGTGTGGCCACTGATGAAGGAGGAGGCCCTGAGAGCAGGGGCTGCAGGTCTCACATGCTCCGTGGCCCTGTGGGTGCTCACGGCCTCCTCCATAGCTGATGGAAGTCTACTCCCCCATCCATCTTTAGTGCAAGCCCTTTCATTTCTGGAAAGTTAAGGCAAGAGCAGTCTGCTTCACACCCAGCTCAGGGACTGTCACTCCGGAGTCAGTGCCCCAGGGTTCACCTGTCACTTAAGCCATGTGTCAATCACAAAGCCACCACTGACAAAGCACTCTCAAGACAGCCCTTTTCTAGAGCATTCCAGACCTTCCATTCTTACAAAAACCCTATGAATTCAATTTCACTGTCTGATATGAACAGATTAAGAATGTAAGTCTCAGAAAATCAGGTGAGAAATCACTGACAGAGCTGGGACTCAACCTCACTGAGATCCCAACTCCCATATCTTCTTTCTTTTCAATTCCTGGGGATTGAATCCAGGGGTGCTCTACCACTGAGATGCACCCCCAGCCCTTTTGATTTTTTTTATTTTGAGACAAGGCCTCACTAAGTTGCCAAGGCTGACCTTGAATTTTCAACCCTTCTGCAGCACCCTCCGGGGTCGCTGGAGTTTCAGGTGTCTGCCACCAGCCCAGCCGGATACCATGTTCCTAACGACTGCCGTGCTTGCCTCTGATGTGATGCCCAAGTGGACTGCAATCTTCTCAAAGATTCACTTCTATAGTTTTCCTGATCCCAAAGCAAATGACATGCAAATGTTTTTACTTACTTTAGTTACTTTTCAAACAATTTTTATTTTTCTCTAAGACATTGTGTTTATAAGTCACCTCTCAAGCATTGTCTAACACTGCACAGGACTTGGACATGCTTGAGGGAAGACAAGTAGCTCAATCACCAAGCAGGGCCATTTAAAACTTCTGCTAAAGTCAACTGCTCACTTTACTGAAGTCAATAATGCCTCTTTTTTGATGTATTTAATTTTCTGATCTTTTAATAAATGAATTATACTTACCTGCTTCTCAAAGATTCTGGCAGAGCAGGGCTTGTGCCAGCATCTACCTTTGCATCTCAATTGAACCAGCAGCAACTGTCTCCTTGCAAGTTAAGCAGGGAAGAAGCAGCCCCAGAATCAGCCTGATAATGCACTTTTTTTTTTTTTGGATTTTTAAAAATTTGTTCTAATTAGTTAAACATGACAGCAGAATGCATTTTGATTTATTATACACAAATGGAGCACAACTTCTCACTTCTCTGATGATGTACTTTCTGCTCTGGCTGTGGGTGGTGCTTGATCATGATCCATAGCCTTGATCTTACCTCCAGGCACAAAATTTCTATTCAACTCAAAGGAAGGATAGACTTTGGCTTTGTCCCATCAGCATTTTCCCCAGAGTTGGCAGATTTCATGTTTACCTGAGCAGAAGTGGAGAGATGTTTCCTGGAAGCCTGGGACACCTCAGTCCAGCTACCAACAGCCACATGCTATCCAGGGAATAATGCAGCTACATCAAGATTGCTCATGGGCCTCCCATCTCCCAATCCCTAACTGTATCACTGGATGCACAGCAAGCATCAAGCCAGTGGTGCAGGGAGGAGCCTGGGAATGTGTGTCTAAAACATGGGTTTTTCTCCTCACAACCAGTGACAAACTTTGCGGTATACAACCTGACATTTGGTCAGTTGCATGCACTAAGAATTTGGTGGGTTGCTGTGTTTTTGTTGACATGTAATGACTCTGCCTGTTTATGGTACAGTGTGATGATCTGACAAATGTGTATGGTGCATAAGCAAAGCAAAGCCATGAGAGAGAGTGCCATCTCTTCCAACATTTGCCTCTACTTTCAACTGGGAAGTGCAGACCTCCTCGCTTCTGGATTTCCACAAAACATAATAAACTGCTGTGAGCCAGAGTCTTCCTGCCAGGTTGTAGAGCCCGACACCCTTTTTCTCCCACCTAGCAGTATCTTGATACCTGCTCTTCAGCCTCCCCTGTCCTCCCTCTATTCCTTTCCTAGCCTCCAGTGGCCCCTACTCAGATCTCTACTTCTGTGAAATCAACTTTGTTAGCTACATGTGCTACCAGGAAAGACAAATTTTTATTTTAATAAATCGAATCTTTCATGTGTATGTTTCCTCCAAAATGAGGGGTGAGTACCTGTAGTGGGGCAGAGATGCTACCCCAGCAATGCATTCATTTACAGATACGTTTTCTGAGAGGATGAGAATAAAATTAAGTAGAATGTTTCCCCCCTTAAACATAGGTTTTTTTATATACTTACTTTTGTCCAGATTTCAATTTGAAATTTCTAACCAAAGAAACAGGTGTGTTCAGTTAGAATGACAGCCATCAAGATTACAAACCATAATAAATGCTTGAGGGATGTGGAGAAATAGGAACACTTATTGCAGGAATTGTACTTTCATACAACCACTGTGGAAATCAGTATGGAGTTTCCTCAAAAGACTAGGCACAAAACCACCATATGACCCAGCTCTGTGACTTCTCAGTATGTACCCAAAAGAATGAAGAGACAGCATACTATAGAGATACACTTGTACCCATGTTTATAGCAGCGCAGTTCACAATGGCCAAACTGTGGAACCAGCTAGGTGTCCATCAACGGATGAATGGATAAGGAAAATGTTGTATATATACACACAATAGAGTTGAATTCAGCCATAAAGAAAGTGAAATTATGTTATTTGCAGGATGAAACTAGAAACTCACGTTGAGCAAAATAAGTCAAACTCAGAAGGTCAAGGGTCATATGTTTTCTCTCATATGTGGAGGGAAGAAAGGAAAAGGAAAAGAAAGGAATCTTATGGAAAGAGAAGGGGACCAGTAGCATGGAAGGGAACCTGGGGAGGGATGGAAAGATAGGAGACGTTGGGGGAGACGAGGGGATGAAACAGACCATTATGAAAGGTGCATTATGAACACATCACGGTGAACCCTATATTATGTAAAACTGTCATGCACCAACGAAATATTTATGGAAGAAGCAGGTGTATGTTTGGAGAGTTTCTGGACAGCATGCATTCCAGGTGGAGGAATCTGTCTGGAGGATGCTTCCCTACACCATGCCATTCGCCAGCGTCCTGGGGAGGAGGATGTCAGGCCTGGTCTGAGAGGCTGCAGGCTGTGCTTTAGGCGGCATTGAGTCTGACACAAGATCCGGGCCTCAGATCGCCCATGGAGAGTGGCCTGCAATGAAAATGCTGCCACCTCTATGCCACTGTTCAGCACGTGCCTGTTCTTGTGCCAAGCGCTCAAGGGCAAGAGCAGCACCCGAGACATTCAGCTCTGCCATTCTCAAGTGAAAGCAGGAGCAAAGCCAACAGACAAGTTGCATGATGAGCATCAAAGCTCTTGGAAAGGCCTCTCATGTGGCTGCAGCAGGCTGGGGTAAGAGGACTGCAGTGTGAACTGCTGCTCCTTCCCTTCCCCAGCACCTTAGTGGTCTCCCTGCTTCTGGCTTTGGGTCCCAGGAACTTGGACTCCTGGTCCTGTGGTGTCTGTGCCTCCAGCACAGTTCATAATAGAAGCACACACAACCATCTTCCATAAAATATAAAATCTATGTGTGATCTTAGGTACCAAAGTTTAGAACAACGATGAATCATACACTCCCAGAAGGAGTAGAAAGCTACGTGAGTGTGCATTTTAAAAGGCTCTCATTTTGTGGGGTGCACGCTCAGGAAGCCTGCACTGCAGGGGAAAGCGCTACTCCTGGGATGTGTTTCCTCATTCCCAAGCAGATTAAAAAAAAAAAAAGTCAAGTTTTCTTTCTCAACTTTCCAGCTCTTGGGTTAAAGACCAGTCCCCAGGCCGTTTCACTGTCCTTTATCCTGTTGAGGTGTGGCCTGCTGTTCTAAGTGTGGGAGTTCTGTGAGCAGGCATTTTCCAAGCTTTTCCAGGGGTGAGTCTGGCTTCAATCCAGGATACTATTTCACTACCTATTACCAGGAGCTTTACTACCAGCCCACACCATTAACTTTTAACAAAAAAGTTACATCACTATACTGAATGTATGCTTTCTGGTGACACTGGAGCTGGGTCCAGAAGCCAGGGCACCTCACATCCTGAACACCTTCTGATGCCCAGCATGCCTGCTGGGACTGGCTCTGGGTTCAAGGCTTGACTTGGGGGGGAGATGCGGCTTGATGTGTTCTCCCAGGAAGGGCTTAGGGTTGGGGATCCTGGGGAAGGTGGGGGAGGTGGGGAAAGCATGTTTTTTCATAAGGATGAGGTAGGACAGGGTTGGCTTCCTGCTCCTGAGAAAGGACCACTCTTGGGGAGGATAGGAGGGGTATCACTGGGTCAGCACCAGGGAGTCACCCCATGTAATAACCCATGAAGACTTCATGTTATATTTTCTTTAAAATTTCTTTTGGATTATTTCTTTAGAACTCTGCATCACTTTGCAAATACATGCATGATCAGTGCTTTAAATTACCTGCATAGAAGATATCCTGGAAGGTTTTATTAATTGCTAAGCTGATTTTGAGGTTGGATATATTTTAAGCATTCCTGTAACAATACGTATTTTCCTATGATGTGTCCTATGTTAGTGCTGAATCAACATCTAATACATAATGGGGATACCTGACACGTCAGATATCAATAAAGCAAAGGCTCTGCTTGGACTCTTGCCTTCCCATCATCAAGGGATCCTGCATCCAGTCCCCACACAGCAGTTACTAAATATAGCCCAAAGCCATATACGGGTTTGCACCCTGCTCCCCAGATGGAATACACATCTTTGAGGCTCTCAGTCCCCACACCCAGAACCTCTCAGTCTTAGTATAAGAATATATTGCACAAAAATATAACAAGGAAATAGTAGTGCCTACACACCACTTAATTTTGGGCAGATATTCTTATTTAAAACAATTCCAAATCATAATTACAGGGAGGGTTTTATTTTGCCACTCTAATTACATCAAATCAGGTCAGCACATGTGTACTGTGTGAAGACTATTATTTCCCTAAATAATCCTTCTGGGTATTCTGTTGTTAACATTCTGTTAATGTCTGCCTTCTTTGAGGTTCTCCGCTGGTTTCTGAACACACACATTTATTCAGGGATGCTGTGTGTGATTTGCTCATGCTTTGGGATCTCAGGGTCAGCCAAGATCACCAAGAGGTTTGGGATTAGAAAAATGCCCTCGTGATCTTAAGGAATCATCTTATGAAGGGAAGGCCTTCCACGCGTTAAACTCCAGTCTCATTCTGAACACCTGCTAAAACTTCTCTGCCCTCTCCTGAGCTCAGTTGCCTTGCCTCTCCCTCTCCAAATGACCTTGGCAACCTACCTGTTTCTAGCACAATCATATTCATGCAGTGATGTGCAAGTGCAAGCATCATCACAGTGTGGGGAAGAAGGAAGGTATGGATTCTTATAAGACCTCTTTCCTGTGGAGGAGGCCTTCCTGGGACACACAGCATTTATTTAGTGGGTTATGAAATTTGCTCATCTTTTCAAATCAAGGTATGAAGACTCAGCATCCATACAAATAAAAAGATCAATTTATCTGCGTTTTCTTTTTTAAAAAAGTGCATCATTTCTGTTCCAGTTTCTCAGCAGAGAGAAAAGACCTAGAAATACCTCTGTTCTTTTGCTGAACAACCTATGTACAGCTCACCACAGCAGAAACACCCGAGAGGCAGTGTCACTCAAGTCCTGTCACCAAGCCATCCAGTGAGCTCCCACAGAGGGGGGCTGAGCAAGCTGCAGAGGGAGTGAGACCCCTCATCCTGAACTGGGCCTGGAGCCATCTGACCAGACGGAAAAATTCCACAACATTATTTTATTAGGCTGCCCCTGCAGCTAGTGGCCATTCCAGAAAGATGATGCTTCCCAGCTGGGCTTATACCCTTAGAGTGGAATGACCTGGGCATGCAGAGGGCCCAGGACTGCTTCTTGCAGGGTGACTCAGCCTCTACCCTGCGTCTGCCTCTCCCGCCTCCTCCATGTCTGACTCCTCACCAAACACTTAGAACATGGAGAAGACCAAGACTTCCAGGCCCAAAGTGAGCTCAAATTTACAGAGGTACAGAAATAAATAAAACCCCAAAGCTAACTTTTGGACCACACAAATTCTAATTTTGTCTGCCACAGGAAGCACCATGTCCACAGTGCTGGGGGCTCTCCCCTCTCCCCAGGGCCTGCTGAGGGATTAGGCTGTGGTCTCATCAAAACTGTTCCTGCTGCCTGAGACAGAGTGACCCAGTGGATCAGGCTGCCCTTTCGATCAGTCTCCTTGGGATTTGGCTTCTGGACAGATAACACGTTGCTGCTTAGGAATGGTGGTTTTTGTTGTAGATTCAGGCCACAGCGTCCAGTGCAGGTGAGAGGAGGGTTGTCCCATCCTCACCCCATCCCAGGTTACGACTTGGCTGGGAATAACCTTGGCTGCCTATTGGAATCACAGAGAAGCTTTGCAAAAATACCTGGTGCTCCAGCTCTATTCCAGACCTATCAAGCCAGACCCCAGTGGGGAAGCTGCACCCACACATGTTGTTTTATTCCAGTTTTAAATCTTTGGATAATACAGGGATTCCAACATGCAGCCAATGTTGACAATCACACCCCTTCCAGAACCTTCCAAGAATGAAGTGAGGGAATCCAGCTTGGAATTTTGAGTGTCTGAAAAACAGGAAGTTTTAGTTCCAGGCAGAGATACCTGGAATTGCCAAATTCTGAAAATATCCTGAACAGGGGGCTCCGAGTCAGGGCGATGAAGTAGAGGGGCATGCTCCAGAAGTCACATACGGGTAAAACAGTGTTTTACTCAGTTTTTTTTTTTTTTTTTTATTTTTTTTTTTTTTACCCTGTGACTAAAAGACATGACAAGGACAATTTTTTGAGGAGGAAAAGCTTATTTGGGGGCTCACAGTTTCAGATGTCTCAGTCCATAGACAGCAGGCTCCACTCCTTGGGTAGGTGAGGCAGAACATCATGGTGGAAGAGTGGTGGAGGGAAGCGGCTCACAAGATGATCAGAAAGCAGAGAGGGCGGCTCCCTTCGCCAGATACAAAATATGTTCCTCAAAGGCATGCCTCCAGGGCCCACCTCCTCCAGCCACACCCTACCTGCTTTCAGTTAATTTCCATCAGGGAATTAATGTGCTGATTAGGTTAAGGCTCTCATAACCCAATCATTTCAACTCTAAGCCTTTCAGCACTGTCTCACACATGAGCTTGTGGGGGACCCTCACATCCAAACCATAACAAACTGGCACTGCAGGGTACAGTCTTACCCTAACACGCACCGTGGCTGCCATCAGAGAGGAAAGTGAGACTTGGAGAACAAGCAGGACCCTTGGAGGCTTGAAGTTCTGAGCAGGTGACAGGCCACATCTGGTGGGTGGGTGGAAAAGCAGGAGCCAGTTCTCCTTACTTGCTCTTCAGGGGTCTGAGGGGAACCAGGGGGACCCCGTGCATGGGCTGATGGTACCAGGAAGAACCTCCAAGAGGAGCCTGGGGGAGCCCCTGCATGGCACCATGGTACCTGTGAGGAGCCTGGAGGAGACCCTGCATGGCACCAGGGTACCCGAGGGACCCTGGGGGAGCCCCTCTGGGGGCACTAAGGTACCCAGGAGGGCCCTGGGGGAACCTCTGCCTAGGCACCATGGTACCAGGGAGAGGCTGGGGTCAGGGAGCCCCACGTGGGCACCACGGCATCTACAGATGCTTTATATTCATGATTTGCCCTTACGTTCCTTCACCTGCTCGATCCTCTTACTGAACCTCCAAGTTGGGCATCCTGCACAATGACAGCACCAGTTCTTGGATGAGAAACAAAGGCTCAACAGGACGACAGGACCACCTCAATCTAGCATTCTGCTCACCTCCTATCTTGTGCTCTCGTTCCCTCTTGAACTGACAGGAGAGCAAATCAGTTCTAAGAGATGCTTTGAGGTTTCCATTCCTGTTTTCAGGCTTGGTTGTCATGGCTAAACGCAGTGAGGGCGTTGG
Source organism: Urocitellus parryii (assembly GCF_045843805.1). Classification (NCBI taxonomy): domain Eukaryota; kingdom Metazoa; phylum Chordata; class Mammalia; order Rodentia; family Sciuridae; genus Urocitellus; species Urocitellus parryii. The sequence goes on from NC_135532.1 coordinate 112,334,215, forward strand.
GGAGAGCTTGCTGCACACAGCTCAGGATCCTTGGCCCTGTGATTGACTCTCTCTCTGGAACTCATCTCTGGGATCCTCTTCACTGCAAGGTTAGAGAAGCCGGATTCTTTTGTGTGGAGGGAAACTTGGCAGGGTGTTTGGGTTAAAACTCTCCTCTTCAGTGTCAGTCGGGGTCCCATCTGGCCCTCAGGCTTCTGCCTCCTACTTCCATGTCTAGCCACACTCCATGTGGGCCCTCTGAGCCCTCTCCTCAAGACTTTCTTCCTGCACATTCTGTGTGCCAGGGGGCTCGGCATGCATTACTTCGCCCTCTGGGGCAGCACCTGCCTCATCCAGCTTGGAATCATTGCCATGAACAGCAGGTGCTGCACACTTAGAAAGGAAAAGTTTGCTTTGGCTCTTGGTTCTGGAGGTTCAAGTCCAAAGTTAGGTAGCCCATTGGTTCATGCCTCTGGGGAAAGGCAGCACACACAGGGAACACGGCTCAGGAAACAGAGCAAATGGGATGGGGTCCCACAGCCCCTTCAGGGACATACCCTGGGTGATTGCAGGGCCTCCCCAGCCCCACCTGCTCACGGTCCACAGCACCTCCAACACCACCACTCAAGACACACCTTTATATGTGCACCTTGGGGGCCCCTGGTGCAAACCAAGCAGTCCCCAGGGCAGGCAGCCTCCCTCCCCATGGCACGGGGCAGGCTGATCGGTCGAGAGGCTCAAGGTGACTAAGTGACCCAACAACTGGAAGTGAGCTCAGACGCCAGCCAGAAATTTGTAGACATGAATTTTAAGGGGAGTATTGATTGAATCTTTTCCCATGAATACAACTGGAGTGGTATAACCTAATTTTCACTGAAGGTGGGTTAGAGCAGTCAATGTTTTCCTAATTGGCTGTTTAGCAAAAGCCCACATGATAAAGAGCATCATTAGGCACTTGCGGTAGGAACATGCGCTCTTGAAGGGAACAGATGGAGGTCGGTGATTCCCATGTGGCCTATCCCCAGGATCCTCCTTTTATTTCAACCACAGTCGCTTTGTTGAACACTGTCCTGCACATGGATGCAATCAGACAAGAGTCCTCAGAACTGAGTGGGGTGTGCAAGGCTGACTGAAAAAGGAATGGCCACCATGAGAATCTTTTTTTTTTTTTTTAATTTTTAGTTGTAGTTGGACACAACACCTTTATTTTATTTATTTATTTATTTATTTTCACGTGGTGCTTAGGATTGAACCCAGGGCCTCACACGTATGCTAGGCGAGCACTGTACCACTGAGCCACAACCCCAGCCCCCCCTGTGAGAATCTTAACATGCCCTCATGAGGAGAGTGATCTTCCTGCTGTAAACTAAGACAAAGCCCCTTATTACTGCAAGTCAAAGGTCAGTTTAAGACCTCACAACTGTTGAATGACACCGGTTGTGCAAAGTTTGGTGTCTGGTACATTTTCAAGGGAAATAATTTTATTCCAGTAAAGGCTCCAGAATTGTGATTCAGGAGGGGTTTTGCGAAAGCCTGATAGATGGGGAAAGGCTCGAGGCTTGAAGATGCACTTGTGTAGGAGGTCTGTGGCACTGTCCTGATCAAGTATGTTTCATCATGGTGAAATCCAAAATCCACACCCCGTACAGATGTGTTACAGAGATGTCCTCCTCCACCTGGTTCCGGCCCCATGCTCCCAGCTCTTTACCACACTGATGTTGGAAGAACTGGTGTGAGTGGTGCTGTGGCAGGTGGAACCTGTGCCCTTGGAGGCCTGCAGCTAGTCTTCTATCAACCTAAGCAGGGACTCTGGTTGTGCCCTGAGGGAGGGGCACTTTTTGACATGTAGGAGCAGGCAATGGAACTCACTGATAAAATGTGTCCACTTCCGGTACCTCCTGGAGTCATTTACCTGTGGATAGTATGACTCCCTTGCTGTGATTTTACTGCCAACAATACCCACAGCCATGGGGCACATTTTGAAGGAGGGCAGCACATTGACATGGGGTAAAGCACTTGTGTATTAAAAGCGAGTCTGCCCAATGGCCTTAGTTCTTCCACATCCCCAGAGGCCTCTCTTCCTGCTCCTGCACTTCCCTGTCTCCTTCTTCCCCTCCCTTCCTTCCTTCCTGGCTGGAGCTCACCTCCTGGCCATCTCCATTCCACAGGCAATGATTTATTTCCCAGACCAGGAAACGGAAGCTCAACCAGTTTCTGTAAGATTAGGTCAAGAATTCCATTTCTAGTTTTAAGCTGACGATCTGGGTGGCATTGGACAAATCATTTTGACACAGGGGAACTCTGAAAGGTACCCATATCTGTAGGTTCTACACAGTTAATGAAGTATTTGACTTTAAGTTTCATTTAGTATCCCTGTGCTTATTTCTTACTTTATGATGTGGAAAGATTATGTGCATAGGGCCTTTTCTTCTTCAAATAATGAAAATATCCTGTGAAGTATTATGATATACGACTGAGAAGAACTCCTACTCATGTTATTAAAAAAATTTCTCTTCATTATTGTTAAGTCTTGGGGCCGGCTGGAATCCTGGGCATCATCTGCAGAGGCTCAATTAAATCAATACCAATCCTTTTGCCATATTCCTAATGAAAGGGGGGAGGTAAGGCCATGCAGGGGCACTGCTCCTTGCTGAGGACTCCTCCCCTGCTCTGCTTCTGTTACTGTGTCTCCTCCTTGAGTTCACAGCCTGGCAAGCAGGGTCTGACTCGGCTCCAGGGCTCGTATCCTAATGCAAGATGTGTTCACCATTTTAAAGATGGATCTGAGAGGCACGTGAAATTAAATATTGACTTAACTGTAAATCCATCCTGCCAACACCTGGCAAAGCAGTAGGGCATGAGGCCGGCTGCAGGTGAGGACCCAAGTCCAGGCAGGGCCTGGCTGTGTGAGCCCAGGCCTCTGGCTCCAGATAGAGATGGGTGGGAGTGGCAGGGCTCGACTCCTTCACTCTTCACACTCCCACAGTCCTTCAGGAATTTGACCTGGACAATATCTTTAAATGGGGATAGTTAAGCAAGTTGGCGGGGTCCCATGGGGAGGGGAGCCCAGTCCCAATGGCTGGCTCTCCTGTGGACCAGGCAGGAGCAGCTCCTTGGGGACAGCCGCCCCTCAGGACCACTTCGTGCTGAGGACACAGAGCTCAGGGGTGTGCAGGGGTATGGGATGCAGGCTGAGGAGGAGAGCTCAGCCCTGGACAGCACACTCAACCTGCAAAATGGACTCTCCTGACTGCTTCACTTTTGCCCCTTGAGCTTGTTAAACCCAAACATGGTTCTGGGCAGCAGAAGCTCTACTGGTGTCCTAGACACCCTTTAAAACCCACACTGTATGCAGATCTTACAATGATACAACCTAACCAGCGCACTGCAGGCTCCTTAGATGCATGCCCATCCTATGACACCCCCATCCTGCACAATTCTTTTGCAACTGGTGCATAAAAGGAGTAGACAGAACAATGTCAACAGTTTGCCAAACACCTACATGTTCATGGGCTTATCTGGTCCTCACAATGTCACCATCGGGTCACCAAGAGGGGTGAGTACTCTCTCTGTAAATAGGAAACTGGAATTCAGAGGAGGTAAGTTCCTCATGCCAGTCAGCAAAGAAGACTGATTGGACTTCCAGCTCCCTAAATAGCCCAAGTGTCCTGTCTGTTCTTGTTGGGATCCCTGTGCTCCTCCTTCCCCAGGACTGAAGACTTTGACCTCCCTAAGGGGAAGGTGCCCTGATAGCTCCAAGACCAGAGTGTGCAGAGATATGTATTTGAAAATGAATGCAAGGGATAAGTTTGAATATTAGAGATTTGAAGGCAAAATCAGGAAACTGCAGGCGTGATGCTAATCTTGGGCAAGCCTGGTCAGAGTGAACCTGATGTGGGTCAGGCTGAGCCTGGGAGCCGAGTGGGGCGGTCCACAGGAACTGATGCTCATGGATGATATAGAGAAGGAGCTGCAGGCTCCATTCGGCCCTTCAGGTTCCATTTGGCCCTGCGGGAGCTGCTCTTTTGCTTGAGTGCAGGTGCCTGTCAATCTCGTGGAAGCTGGAATCCAGGGTCTGGTGGGCATTAGGCCTGGAGGCGGTTTAGTTTGGAGAGCTCAGTGTTTCAGATATTCCTGAATTTGAAGATTTTATACTCCCCCCAGTCTCCACCACCCCAGTTCCTTGCTCTTAGATGCCTCATACTTCTACAGGCTCATGAAAGCATTTCAGTTCGTGATTCCAACCCACAGGCCAGGTTACTGGGTGTGGCACTAAATCTGCTAGGGTGGGACGAATGCCACCTTTAAAGCCTTGTTTCCCATCAGCCCAGCACAGCTGCCCCGCATCCTCTATGAGTGTTCTTGATCCTTTCTGTGGAGACTGATCACTCCCTCTTCTAAACAACCATGACACAGATAGTCCCTGACTTAGGGAGGTGCCACATAGGGTTTTCTACTTTAATCTAGTGCAAACACAGTGCACATTCAGTTGAAATCTTACATTGAATTTTTGTTTTGATCTTTCCCTGGGCTAGTGAGAGGCTGTAGGAAGCTCCACTGAGGCTCCCGGTGAGCCACGGATCCCAAGGTGGAGGGCCCACACTCAGTGTGTGCTGCTGAGCCAGGTGCTCAGGAATTATCCAATTCAGAGGGATCACTGTGCACACCCACAGTGGCAAGCAGCATCTCATTCACCAGCACAGTTAACCTCTGTGCTGCTCCATGCTGTTTGAGAACATTCCTTTACTAGTGTAATTTATACGTCCCCCTCCTTCCTTCTTTCACCATCCCTTAGTGCTCCCAAATTCCCTCCTTGGGGTCTGGAGTTGGGAAACTCAAGTTAAGACAAATTCAACCCTCCCTACATCTTCTGGTGGTTTCCGAATGTTCTGGATTGGAACTGGGAAGCAGTGAAGGTAGGAGCAACTCCTACAGGGAGGACACACAGAGCTGGGATGAGGTTCTCGGGAGCCAGCAGCATTGTCTAAGTTCACCACAGGGACTTTACCCAGAGATGGTAACTGTTTCAGCTTTGAGAAAACTGATTGGTTGTGCTGAATGACTTGAAAAAACGTGCCTGTTGCTATTTGGATAACAAAATAAAATAAATAAAATAGTTATCATATATTTAGGGGGTTTCAAACACACTTGCTTATACGTCTGGGGATTACCAAGCTGGAAACTCAGCTGGAGATTCAATACCTGATCAGAAAGATTAATGCTCTTCGCAGTAATGACATTCTCACTGTTCAAAAAGAGCAATTTGCTTTTCCAACTTTTGTTCTTCCTATCCCAGATTGTCTGAGAAAATCACAGTCTCACACATAAAGTATTTTTGAACTAAAGGGACCAGGTTTATGGTAAATTGCTCTGGAAATGTCTGGGCTCTCAACAGTCCTCCCACTCTGCTTGCTGAAGAGTGTGGCTTCCAAGCCTCAGCCCTGCTGGATTTCCCAAATAATGGTTAATGCAAAAGCTGAGTCTCCCTGAAGAGTGTGCTGTTTTCCCATTTATAAAATCATAAGCCTTGGGATAATCCCTCATTAGATCAATAATGTTCTCATGAAGGAAGGAGTGTGGCACTGTCCAAGTGGGGGAGGTCACCCCTGTGGCCATGAGTGCCGCTCCCACCACTTCCTGAGTCCTCTCACCTCCACGTTCACTCTAGAGACAGCCCTTCCCACCTGGACCAGGGCAGCAGTCTCTAGCAGACCCCTGCTTCCCCTGACCTCTCCACTACCCCATGTGGTCAGGGCATCCAGTGCAGAGAAAGGGCATGGTCACCCTGCCCTGGAACCCACGGTGGCTTCTATCAGAGAATCTCCAATCCAGCTGCATCTGCTGCCCTCCCAGCACGGCAAGTCCCCTCCTTTCTTACAACACCCTCCTGCAGCCTTTCCTCTCAGGTCTAGGGAGGGTAGAGGACCTCAGCCCAAATGGACTCTGACTTTTTGGGTCATCAGTCACGGGGGCTGGTAAAAAGGTAGAGCTTGACCCTGACAGGTGTTTCTTGGGGGACCTTTCCTGATATTCCTCTCTCCTGGCCCCTGGGTGTACTGCTCCGAGCCCCCTGTGTACTCCCGGGAAATTCCTTCAGCTCGACTCAGAATCGGTTTCTTCTAAGCAAGGAGCCCTGGCTGCTGCAGCTCACCTTGGCCTTCAGGATGGGGGTCAGACTTCAGCTCCTGTGGTTCCCATCCACTCGCTCCACCCAGTCGCACCAGCTGACCCACCGCCCCTGGACAGTTCATGCCTGCCATTCCTCTCCAAGACCAGCTGATCCTTGGGAACCTTGCCCTGCACACAAGGCCAGCCCTCCCTCCAGGCAGATCCATGCCTCCCCAGCCCAGGCCCTGCCTTTATCAGTGTTGTGTACACGAGGTTCCTAAATATGGGGTCGATGCATCTTCATCTTTGTGATTCTGCACCCTGCCCCGGGAGTCCCTGTGCTGCATGGTGGACCAGAGGGCTCATGTGGCTCTTCATGTCTGGGTCCAGCCCCAGACCTCCCCTTGCTTCCCCACTGGACAGAGGCTTGCCTTTCTGCTTCTCGCCTGAGAAGCTAGGATCACAGCATGAGGCCATGCAGAGCCCAGAGACCTGCCCAGCTCAGGCTCAAGCAGTGCTTGTTGAAAGACAGCCACAGGCCTTGACTTCGTCTAGCATTCCGATACCCAAGCAATCCACATGAGGTGCACTCGGAGTCTTTAGGGACTGGGTACCTATTTCAAAGAACAAATGCGTGTGCACATGTGTGTCTATGTCAGGGCCTCTCCTTTGGTCAAAGTTGGGGAAAACAGACCAAGGGGAGAAACTGGCTTTCTGTGACAGTCACCTGCTCTCACACAGGACCAGGAAGATGGAAGTGCCCGCCCTCACCACATGTGACCATGTTCTCCAGACTCAGTCACATAAAAGAGAAAATGGCTCACACTCTCCAGTGTGTTGTGGCCAGAGGGTGGTGCTGCAGGACACAGGCACATCTCTCCCACCACCTGTGCTTTCCTCCAGCTGTGTGGCTGTGCTCACCTGCTCTGAACAGCCTTCAGCCCTGTCAATCAAGTGAGTAGAGGGAGCTTACCCCTGAGGGTGAGGCTGGGCCAGTTCACCAATGTGTCTAAGGATTCAGTGAAACAAAAATTCTGATTTAATTATAATGTAGGCTGTCTATCTCCAGCCTATCTATTTGTGGACATTTTCAAATGATAGCATATTAGGAATAAAAAGTATTTTTGGTAATAAATTAAGAATGGGAAATTCTTCAGATATTCAGCAAAAGAGTGAATTCCAGTTCTAATTTTACTGAAAAGAGCAGGACAAGTCACATAGTGAAAATCACATCTGCACCTGTTGACCCCCTAGCATCAGACTCTGAGGCAGAGGTCCTTGAGTCTGTAGTCACATTTTCCCATTAGACAGAGGGTGAAGGGGTTCACCCTATCACGAAGCAAGAGTGTCAAGGGACCACTCAGGACTGACTACACAGGGGAACATGAACCCAGTGCTGTTGAGTCCATCCTGACCCTGAGTCCCCACTCAGGGAGGAGATTCTAGAGGGAGACTGGTCTGGGTTGAGATCAGCTGCCCTGGATCCTAGGGCATTCTTTACTGCTTGGAGGGGACACTCACCTGGGGCCTTGGGCAATCCAGGCTGAGGTCCGGTCTTGGTCCTCTTTCTAGAAGATGAGGGGCTTCCCCGCCAGCCTCCTAGCTCTCAGGGTTCTCAGGAACTCCCGAGGAGTGGTCACGAAGGAGCTCTGGGCTTCACCCCCAGCCCCTAATCCCCAAAAGACAGCTCTGCATTTGTATGTGTCATGTGTAGACCTTTCTGGAAGGCCACAGCTAGATGTGTAGGAAGCTCTTGGTCCAGAGAGTCGGGACGAGAATGAGTACTTGTGCTTTTCTCACCACGCACAGCACAGGTCCTTTTCTAAGCACTTTTCAGGTGTCTAATCCTTTGTCCCTGCAGCAACCCCTGAGGAGTAGTATTGCTATCCCTCATTTCCCAAGAAGAAAGTGGGCTGCTGAGCATCTTGTCTAGACTGATAGAGCCTGCAGGTGGAAAGCTGGGCCTCCAGCCATGGCCACTGTCCACATGGTGTTCTCAGCCTGGGCTCTGTTCTGACTTACCCGTGTCTTTCCTTCCCAACACTGGAAACAGTCCCATCTTAAACATAAACCTGCTGTCATAAAACCAACCTAGGCATCCACACTGGTCTCCCTGACAAGGCTTTCTCTGAGCAAGAGTTTAAGCTTATGGCCTGACAGCCAAGATGGGCAAGAGCAAGAGTGCAACTGGACTTCCTCAGCAGAAACCAGAGTTCCAAACGACAGAGGGGGATCAATATTCCTCCTCCATGCTTCCTCTCTTCCTTCCTCCCTCCCGCAGAGTTCAGAGTGGAAGGCGTTTCTACACACACAGTGGCCACAGGCAAGGGTGGCATGCCGACAAAGAAGAGCCAAAGGGCCTTGGTGGCAAGAGACAAGGATCCCAGAAGCAGAACAGAGAAGGATGTCCCCAGATAGACAAGGCAGAGGGACCCTGGCACAGTACAGGAGCAGGAAAAGTCAGCACAATAACTAAGCTGGAGAGGCCACTTTAGCAACAGCTGAGCATATTCAAAGGCCTGTGGAGAGGGTTCAGCACAGGACTCAGGTCTTTAAGCAGCTGGTGTGGAGGGAAGCCAGGGAGTATGCGGCATCATGAAGATGGCTCAAGCGCAGAGCAAGCAGAGGCTTTGCATCCTGAGGGCCCCTTAAGACAAGGGGGAGTCTCGTGGATTACTGTGTGGACCTAGCAAAGGACTGTAGGAGATAGTGTAATGGCAATATCAGACCCGGTTGTAAAATGAAATTATAAAAATGTATGGTAAGAAACCAATGCCCAGAAAAAGTGTCAGTTTCCCTGTCAGCCTTTCTTCAGGAACCCTAGTTAACCAAGGATCCCTACCTTTTGAATTGGAGATAACTGCCCCAGGAGTCCAATAGCCTTTCAAGGCTCGAGATTTAACAGATGCTGTGAAAAGAGTCCTTCCTTCTTACCTGTTTCTGTGAGCATGCTTTGTGTTAGAGAACCCACACAAGGGCTTCAGAGTAGGAATTTGTTTTAAGAGGAAAAAAGCCCCAATGATAGGATTTATCTAAGATGACGCCAAATAACCCATGAATGTGAGAAGCTGTGATCAGGGCTCAGAATTTGGAGTTTGTTCTCCTCTGCGCCCCCTGGTGGAAAAGAAAGTTTGGCATTCTTCCCCTCACAGTGCTGCTTGCTGCTTCTCCAGTGACCTGTTTCCTGCACCAATAGAAGGGTTCATGAGTGGCATTCCAGTGACCACCAAGATCTGCAATTGGGCATCTGTCTGTGGAGGCTGAGATGTGGGGCAGTGGGTCATCCTCACTAGGATTTGGCATGACAGCTTCTCACACTGCCTAAAGGACAAGGGGGGCCCTCAGGGATGGACAGCTCCACCAGGGCTGATGCCTGGTACATGTCACAGAGCAGGAGGCAAACACATCCAGGCAGGAAGCCTCACTCTCACCGAAGTTCACCTGCACCTGACACAGAGGCAATGCTGCTCAGGTGGTGAACAGCCTCACCTCTCAGCAAGAATTCCCTTTGCAAATGCCAGGTGAGCTCAAATCCCACCATTCTGTATCCAGCTGACAACTGCTAGCACAAGCTTGGATCCAGTCATTTTGTATTCAGATACTACTGGCCAGGTAAGCTCCAGTCCATTCTGTATTTTCTGTAATGTGGTCAGAAGAGACTCAATCCCTCAAAATCAATGGAGAAACTGGGGTGCTAATCAACTTTGCTAAATATTAGTTTACTATAGCTGTTAGTATTTGGAAAAATAAAACAAGCCTGACCAAGAAAACATACCAAGATCCTCTGGGCTGGGAGAGAAGGGACAGGAGGGGACCAGCATTAACCACCTACCACAGAGACAGGGTTTGCTCCAGTCTCTTTCAGAGTTAGCATCCTTCCATCCTCAAAGCAACCCGGTGAGGCAGGCATTCTTCTCATTTTAGATGAACAAAACAAGGTGCAGACATGAATATCATGGAGCTAGTGAGTGCTGACAGATTCAAGACCAGCCCTGCTTCCCAGAAAAGCCTGTATTTCTATTCTCACACAGCTTGTTTTCAAAGTTAGAAAAGGTTAAACTTTAACTGGCAGAGTGTGCATGGCTCTGTGGAAAACTCTGGTGTGATTATGAGATGCCAGTATTGATTAAAGCACTTCTCACATTGCAGGGCGTCCCCGGGGAGGGCTGTACCACAGAGCACTTTCATCAACTCATGGTTCTTCATCTTCCAGGTCCCATCAGGTATAACTCAGCTCTCAGGAGCTCCTTAGCATGCAAACAGGGCCAATCTGCTCCCCTTCTGTCTGGCCTGTCTGTCTCTCCTGCTGGGTGAAAGGATTCAATGCACTTGGCTCTCAGAGATTTTGAGCTGGGTTTTAGCAAATTCTTACACCCCCAAGGCTTCTCAAATGCCTCCAAGGATTTGAGCCTGGCAGGAGAGAAACTTTCACCTATTTGGTGTGAGGGATCACACACTGGGTCTGGGGCAATTCAGCCTAAGTAAACACAGACACACCTTCTCTCTAGACTGCTTCAAATGTTTACAAGATCGAAACTACCTTCCCATGCACAATATCTGGAAAAAGGTGTCTTCCTTGTGAATGCAGTTTGTAATGGCAGGATACCTGAAGCAGGCTCTTCACTGCCTTTCCCACTTCACACCTAGTCATTTTGAAGACACTGGAAGACCAAGGGGACGTGCCAAATCACTCACACTAACATCTGTCAGAAACAGCTCTGCAGGGGACGCACTTCTGCCATCCTGGGATCTGCAGGGCTGGTCCCCACAGGAGCAGCAGTATGGGGACTGTTTGGTATGTTAGCTGGCCTGGATTTGACTGTTCTGATAGAGTCCCATAAGAAGGTAACAGTAGTAACAGCTTCCCAAGAACATCCCCTTCAGCACTCTGTGAAACCGGGTAGTCTACAACTAAATGCAAAGCTCTATTTAGCCCCCTAGTGAGGCTGCTCCTGAGCTGAGTGTGATTATCTCCACTCCAATGATGAGAACACTGAATACTGGAGAAGAAGTGTGACTTATCAAAACCTAGGCCTCTGACTGTAGCCCCGACCTACTGACCCCCATTCTCCCTTCTAGTGAGAGAAATGCATGCTCCATCCCCGCCCCCTAGGGGTTACTCCAGGAAATGCAAGCTGGTAAGGATAGGTCTTACCACCTGCCACCTGTTTAACAGATTCTAGGAAGCCAAAGCCAAGTGAATCTTAGGCTACCCCCTTCCTCCTCATCTCACAGGTGAGAACAGAGCACAAAGTCACAGGAGGTCATGAGAAGTGCAGGACAGGCCAGAGTGGCACCTGCTGCTGTCTGACCCCAGAGGCCACTGCCACCACCACTCCTCTGCCTGCGTCTCACCCATGCAGATAGGATGCCCCGTGACCCCCATCTTGCACAGTGGCATATAAGGGAAGATCTAATCCAAGGAGAGGCACATGGAAGTCCTTCACACTTACTGACCCTGGAAGAGATGATGTATGATGCTGGAGCTTTGTAGCTCTTTGGCCGCCTGAGGGGAAGCTATAGATATTCTAATACTCACCCATGACGCTGGCGCCCGTGAGCTGGTGAACAACCCTCAGAGCCATCTACTTCCAGACTTGTGCTACTCGGACAAATGCATCCTTAAGGTTTGAATGGCTGTGTTTTCTGATGATATCCAGACTGATTGGAGTGGACATCAGCAGCAGCATGCTTGCCTGCCTTCCATCTCTGCCAGGGTCCTGGGGGATCCAGGGTTCTGCAAACAGCTCTGCCAGATTGCTCCATGAGAGCAAGGACCAAGTCTGTCTTAGTCCTGGCTGTCTTCTTGCACCTAGTAGGTACTTAACACATGATTGCTGATTGATTTTAATTAGGTAATTAATCCAACACTCTGTTCATACACACTGTGCACCCCAAGCATATACCAGGCACTGAGACAGTTGCTGGGGGTATAGAGATAAACAAGGAACGCACCCCGCACGTGGTGTGTTTGCAACTGGGGGGAAAATCTCACAACTATGATGTAGTGTGAGAAGTGCTGTCATAGGGAGAACAGTGAAGTGTTACTGGAGAGAGAGAGAGAGAGAGAGAGAGAGAGAGAGAGAGAGAGAGAGAGAGAGAGAGATCACTAACACCCAGTAGGCCCAGGTAGGATGGAAGAACACCCTCTAACAATGGACTGTAGTATGCTTTTCAGGCTTGGTGCTCAGTTCCAGTAACGTGTTTCTTCACCTACTCTGTCCACATTATTCTTGATAATGATTAGTGATCAACATAAATAGCTAACTTTCCAGTGCTGGTGATGCATATCACAGTTCTGTGGCATAGGTACATACATTATGGACAACAGCTCTTGGATAGGAGCTGTCATTGTCTCCACTCCACAGTTGGGAAAACTCTTTTTGAAGGTACTGGGGGTTGAACCCAGGGTCTCGCACATGCTACAGTAGTGCTCTAACCCTGAGCTACATCCCCAGCCTGGATCAGAAAACTGGGACAGAGAAATCTCATGCTAATTTGCTAAACTCACAGCTAGGAAGTGGCAGAGGGGGAGTAGGACCTAGATACTCTGGCTGCAAAGGCCATATTGTAAACAGTCTGTGGATCCATGGTCACTGTTTTTCCAGTCATTTGAGGAGAACAGAATTGATGCTTTCATCATGCCCTGGTTCCTGATTTGACCTGGACACAGACTTTGCTGGATTTAAACTCCAGCCAAGGACTGGCAGAGCTCTGTTCTTCAAGCAGTCATCACTTTCTGCAGAGCATATGAAGAACTTCCAACATGACCATGATGATTTCTACTTCATCTTAAATATAGTCAGTCAAGGACCAAGCCCTGAGTTGGGGCAAAGAAGGCTTTTCTGCCTATGAAAAATGGGTTATAGACACTTTCCACTAAATAACATTTTTTTTTTTTTACAAAATGAGAGAAATATAGTCTAATTACTTAGCTATGCCAGATATGCGTTTTCAGCTGCTGCCACGCTTAGCACAATCAGGCCAGGCCTACCCTGCGTGCACAATGAGCCTCGTCAATTCCTCCTTCCTCCAAGATCACTGGAGGAAAATGATAACAGAGTAGAGAACAAATTTATTTGATTTTAGTGAACCTGTGCTAGAAGCTTCCCCTCAAATCTGGCTCTTTCCACTCTGCCAAGAGCTACCCTGCTCTGACCAGCTGGATGAGATGGGGTTGGGACATTCAGAAACTGTGAGACCAACAGCTGCTTCTCCTGAGAAATGCTCCACCAAAGAGCACTGAGATGTGCAAAGAAACAGGGACACATGAGCCATGAGTAGCCACCCTGCTTCTCCTGGGGCTTCAGCAGCACTGGCAGTCACCTGAACTACCTTGGGTTCCACTGCAGATATAGCCAGAGACGTCAGGCCCAGAATCACACCTGCTTCTCGGGTCATCTGTGCGTATCAAACATCTCCAATGTCAGACCCCAAACTTCCCACTGTTGCAGCACTTTTAAAAGATGCTACAAGCTCCTTATGCTCCTCACTTGAAAAGGCAGAGGCCAGCTCCGTTGCTTCTCACAGTGACTCTGCTCAGGGCCCTGCTTCTATCTGACACACAGCCGTGAAGGCGCCTGACTTCCAGGTCTTTCCAGGTCAAGAAAGATCCCCTCTTGCACCCTCTTCCTCTCTCTGCTTCCCTTCCCCTTCCACATCCCCCACTCAACTCTAGGGGAGCCCAACTCTAGGGAAGCAGCTACCATGTTGGAGCACTGGGCTGCCCTTGGCGGGGTCCAGGTGGCATTCCTAAGTCCTCCTGCCACCAAGGGCGCTGACTTCTAGGTGTGTGGTGGTGGGTGCAGGAGGTGGATCCCCAGCCCAGTGAAGCTGCAGCCTAGGTAGCATCCTGGGAGACTCTGATCCAAAGCCATCTGGCCAGGCTGACCCTGGGCTCCTGGCCCAGCATCAGTGTGAGAGGATAAGTGCTTACTGTGCTGAGCTGTGTTTCAGAATCATCTGTAAAACAACAAGGGACAGCAGACTGCTGGGCAGAGGCAGATGACCTAAACATTCATGACTGACACCTCATCAGCAGCAGTGGCAATGAGGTGTCAAGGACACTGCTGAAACACCTGATGCGTTCTCCAGAGAGTCCTAGTCATGGCCGAGATGTGAGGTGTCCCCAAAAGCTCATGTGTGAGAGTTTACAGGTGAAGTGATTGGTTTCTGAGAGCCCCAACCTGTCAGTGTTAATTCCCTGAGAGGGATTGACTGGGTGGTAACTGCTGACAGGTAGGTGTGGCTGGAGGAGGTGGGTCCCTGCAGGTGTGCCCTTTAGGTTTATATTTTGTCCCTATTGAGTGGCACTCTCTCTCTGCTTCCTGGTGCCATGTCCTGAACTGGTGCCATGTCCTGAACTGCTTTCCTCCTCCATGCTCTTCTGCCATGATGTTCTATCTCACTTTGCTCCCCAAGAATGCACCCAGCTGTCTATAAACTGAGACCTCCGCAACTGTGAGCCTTGAAATAAACTTTTTGTCCTCTTAATTTGTTCTTGTCAGGTCATTCAGTCAAAGTGGTGAAAAAGCTGATTGAAACTGTCCTCTTGCACCTCTTGGTTTCTGCTCTACCTGTTACTATCCTTTAAGACCTCTCCAGTTTCTGTGTATGTGTGTGTGTGTGTGTGTGTGTGTGTGTGTGTGTGTGTGCATGCATGCATGCACCTCTTACCTATACATTTGTAAAGATCCCTTTAATCCCCAGAGACCACCCAAATGGAACTCTCAACAAATGGAGACCCCCTCAGTTTTCTTTTCCCCTCCCTTTCTTCTCCCCCTCCTCAGCTGTGCAAGACCCCAGCTGTGCATGACCCTGCTGCACACCCATGTTCTCTGGCCTCTCCAGCGGCCTGGTCCCTGTCCTGCCCGCCTGCTGTGTTCATGGTCAGCCTTGTCTGTGCTGTCCGCTCACCACTGCTGGCTCCCCTCCCTCCTGCTCTTCTGTCTGGTTTTGTTACTCCTGAATTCAATGCTCTGCTTCTTGAACCTTCTATAACCTGCTCTTTTCCATAGGAGCCCCTCCAGCCAGCTGCACACTGCGGCTGAAGTTGGACTCTCAGAGGGATTTCCTCCGTGTGTGTGTGTGTGTGTGTGTGTGTGTGTGCATCTCTTATCTATACAAATGGGGCTGCAGCCCCATTTCCTGCACCAACCTGGCACTCCCTCTTGGCTCCAGGGTCTTAGTAAAGGTGTTGCTTGCCAGGAGCCCTGCTCTGGGTTCCTGTGAAAGGTACCACTACTAGGGCCTGACCATGTACGTGGGGACAGGGACACAGCTGTGTCTGAGTGGCCCACTATGTCAGGAAGCTTCTTTTGGCCCATCTCTTGTGTAACTACTTGGCTGTCTGACTCCCCCAGCAGCTGTCTATGAGTCCTGGAGGCACAGGAGCTGTGGCTTATCCTTCCTTAGAGGTTTCTCTAAGGGGTTTTCCACCACAAACGGCCCAGGTGGACTGAAAGAAAGGCATCGTGACTTCTTTGTACTTTGACTTCCAGCCCAACATCTACCTACGCCCCTCCTCTTGCTCTCATCAGGATCTCCTGGAGCCTCCAGTGCCCTCAATAACACAAAATCACTGGAAAACGAGACTGCTGGGAACTCACAACCAGAGCAGAACGTGGCCCCAGGAAGAACTCTCTTTCATCAGGTGAATCACCAGGTCTGATGACTCTCCTGGCTCTTGGCTTTACAAATGCAGGTTGTAGCTAAAATTAAAGCAGGTTCTAACTAAAAAACAAATCCATTATGATAATTGTAAATATAAAATAATGGCAATTTTTTTCAGGCCTGGGCTTTCTCCCATTTAAAGTAATAGTTCAAACCAAACTAGTTTAGCAGTTACCAGCTGAGTATAGACACCCAGAACTTAGAGGAATGTCATCATTTCCTAAATCTGCAGGAGAAATTCATAACAAACGTTTCTGCTCATAGA
The DNA here is from genome assembly GCF_045843805.1 of Urocitellus parryii. Taxonomy (NCBI): domain Eukaryota; kingdom Metazoa; phylum Chordata; class Mammalia; order Rodentia; family Sciuridae; genus Urocitellus; species Urocitellus parryii. Next base: position 112,350,239 of record NC_135532.1, read on the forward strand.
CACATGGGAGGCGGGCACTTTTGCTGCCCCTGTGTCTTTACATCTGTGTGTCTTTCATCCGTGCTTTCTCTTCTAAGCAAATTTTAAAAAATTCTCCTCGCAGGGTTCTCCAAGGAACCTTGATAGCCTTTGCTCCACCCCCTGACCCTATGCCTGGAAGTGCAGTCATCTCTTCCTCCTGGCACCTACAGCGTTACCAACCTACCATGGGCTGGCTTGTCTCTGACGCCCAGGAGCCCAGCCAGCCTTCCTGCCACTGTGACAGCAGCTCTCCCAATGTGTTTATACGTGGTAATTTTATTTCACAAAAGCCCCAGGTGCCATCTATTTGTTTTGCAGCCCTGGACCTCATTGAGGATGTTCTTGTGTCTATCTCTCTGCCAGCAGCTGTGACATAATTTGGAGATGCCACCTGCTTCTAAGGTAGGAGGGCAGGAGGGAAGTGGAGGGTTAATTAGTTGGTATCTGTGAAGTGCTTTGCAGATGGAGCGTAATGTGCCAGGGCGTCTTCACTGTGGCTTTGCTCTCCATGATTCCTGCTGGAGGGGCCGGTCCAAATGACAGTGGCTTGTGATATAAGCAGGGGTCCAGCTCCTCACTTAGCTGCTTTGATCCTGGAGAGTTAAGTTTGTCGGGATGATGGGGATATTACTCCTCATCCCACTCTCCTGTGAGAAAGATGAAGTATTAGGATTCTTGGTGGCATCAGAGGCAAGGACACAGGGGAAGCTCTGTAGTCCCCTTGGGACCTGGGTTCTGCTGCATTACACATTCTCTGCCCCTCTGTGCATCCGTGTGTTTTCCTTTCCGGAGAGCCGTGAGTTCACTGCATTCCTGGGTGTGCATCAACAGTTGCACCACACCTCTGTGCTCTGGAACATTCTAGCAGTGTCGTTCACAATCAGACCACATGGAGGTGTTCCGATGCCTGTCAAGAATTGAAAGGGTGGGTGTGGCAGTCACACAGTGGAACACTATGTGGGGCAGGGGCGGGGTGGGGTGGGGTGTGGGGGAAGAGCGGATCTACAACCAAGTCCATAGCAAAAGGCACGACTCTCAGATGAAAACATAAAGAAGCCACACTGGGGAGGGTGCGCACTGCATGACCCAATCATACTAAGAACAGAAAGGCCAAAGGAATAATCTGTTATTCCAGGAGGGTGGCTGGGTCACAAGGCTGCAAGGTGGCTGAGTCATAGTCCAGGTTCTGGGTGGCTACACAGGTGTGCTTGGGCTGTGGATCTTCACAGGTCATTTACAGGCTTTTCAAATAGCAAATGCCAAGAAACGATTTGAGGAAAAACAGCAGTACTGATATTCCCCAGCACTGGCTTAGCTCAGTCCAAGGTGCCACATGCCCCTTTTTTCTGGTCTATAACTTAATGCATAGTGAAGCACCTGCTAGATGTAGCTGCCAAAAATGATATCTGAATTGGGGCATTTTAGGTGAGATTCAGAGTCTTTCAAAGAACTTTGAGTCAGGATGAGGAGGTCACATGCCCCACATGTCCTTTGCTCCCCTGCAGCTTGGTGGTAAAACATGAGTCTTCAGGTTCCTGCAGGATGTGTTACCACACACAGGCCCCACAGAGAGCCAAATGGACAAGACAAGGTCCTTTCTCTTGTGGAGGAAATGCCAAGTGGCCCTTAGAGACTGAATCTAGCAACTAAGTACCAAAATGTAACAGAACTCTCACTCAGATTGGGCATTCACTCTCAGAAGGTAACACTGGAAAATCTTGTTTGTCTTTCCCAGGCCTCTGTCTGAGTGTTCTGGTACTGAAAAAAAATTGCACCATGATTTAGCAGTGCTCTTGAGGGCTTGGGAGAGAGGGTGGGCCCATGAGAGTGCAGGGACCAGGTGGGTGATAGGGATGCAGGACTCCTATGGAAGCTCAGTCAGTACCTGAACTGTGTATCCAACCTGTCGGAATTACAGCCCCAGTCCCGACTCCAATGGTGAAGCACAATGGCCAAGTCATTATCTGGCAAATCAGAGACACAGAAATACTCTCATTTGACTGCTGGTGTGACCTTCAGAGCAGAGTCACCAATCACTGCCAGCATAGAAACATTTCAGTAAAGCTTTTTGGGAACTGAACAAATCTACTTGCTTCCTGGGGTTATCAAATGGAACCAATTACATTTATGGAACATCTGCCAAAAATAATGCTCATTTGAAGGGGTCGGTAATTATGCCATCATTTCCAACGACAATCAGAGAGCAGGACAGACTGTCTTGGAGGCCTCTTCTAGTTCTGAGCAGCCCATCAAGCCATCCATGCAGAAAGCTCCCTCCTGTTCTCAGTGGCCTAGAGGACAATCATCCGTGAGCATCCAGTGCTCAGCTACAAATTATAAATAAAGAGGGACATGCATGCCACTCAGAGGCCACACTGTGGCCTGCACCTGCCTCTTCTGCCCTGCTCACTACCTTTACCAGGTGGCCTGTGGTGCCAGTCTGCAGAGGGTACTCATGGCTCTCAGTGCCTGCTAACTGCCTTCCCATTGCCCCTTGTTGTGTAACCCCATCCCCAAAAGGTGGCCCTTTCTTCTAAGCCCATCTCCCTCCAAAGTGTCGCCCAGTCCTTACTCTAGTGTGCATGAGGTCCCCTCCCAGCTGCCCCTCTTTCCTCTGCCTCCTGCTTTCCTGGAAGCAGCCACAGACAGCTCTGTACGACTGTCCTACTCCTCTGCCCCATTTCCTTAGGGCCGGGGCAAGGCCTGAGCTTTGCGTTTCTGGGTCTCAGCCCAGACACCATCACCTCAAAGCTCAACTGACAATAAATAAATGGCCATGGAGGAAAGAGCCAGTTTCAGACAACGAGCTGGAGTCACTGCTGTAAGTGGCCCTCTGATGGTCTGAGCATGGAGACCTTGGGAGGCCTGCTGCCCCTCAAGCACAGGCTATGACCTGGAGCTGTGGCTGCAGCCTGGCTAACGTGACTACAAGATGCACAATATCCCAGTGTAGGCCACCGCCAGGTGCTTCCACATGTGACTGCAATCTCCCCCCACCTGTTCCTGAGGAGGCAGAGATCAGGGCACCAACTGGCCCGAATGCAAAGTCCTGGGCCAGCAGGAGGCTTGGAGCTCGACGTTCAGGGCTGAGGCCTCAGCCCTCTTCAGCACCTCTGGGCTGGATATGCCTTGCCTCTGGCTGCCTCTGTTTTTTATTTGTTCACAAATGGTGACAGCGCTGGGAAGTGAACTGTATTTCAGCAGGTGATGAATAGCAAGGCAATCACGGCTCCTACAGGTGGGAAACTGAGGCCCTTGGATGCGCCAGCACACCCAGGTTCACACAGTATGCTAGGGCACAAGGCTGGTCACCTGACCCCCAGGAGCTTGAAAGCTTCCAGTGCTGGAGGCCATATAGCTCCACCCATACCCCTGAGCTCAAATGAGCACTGGATCTAAAATTGAAACTGAGGTTCCTGGACCTTCTGGTTTGCCAGGAACCTGCTGAGCAAGTGTGACCCATAACTTCATGTTTTTAAAAGCAAACAACAATAAATACAAAGTCAACAAGTACAGGGCTCTGTGTATCAAAGAATAAGCAATGATGGCCATGGTCAGTATTTTGTACAACTTGAAGGAAAAACCTAATAGAGTGCATACAATTTAGAACTCAGTGACTATCAAGTTCCTGCACACTGTCTCAAGATGGACATAGTCCGAGGTCCTGGAAGAGCAAAAGGCCTTCTTGTTCTTGAAGTCACAGCCAGTGCAGACTCTTTAGGGCAGAGTTTCTGTGAAGTTACAGCAGGTCTGAAATGCATGTGTCCCTCCACCTGGCAACTCTGCCCCAGGAGTTTGTGCTTTGTGTCAATGTGCCAAGTATCAATGCACAGTTCTCAGACCCCAGAAACTTTGGTGTTACTAGAAGTTTGACAACATTGCATAATCTCCAGCCTCACTCACTACTGGTTTGTGATCTGCATTTCAGAGACTCCAGGTGATTCTCAACTTTTGTGCCAGTTTAAGTTTGAGAATCAGTACCCCAAGGATCTGTTAAATGTGTTACTGTGATGGGGGAGTAGTGCTACTCGGGGCTCCTACAGGGAAATCATGGTGCCACAGAAAAAATAAAATGTGGCTTTAAGTGCTCAGCCGACATTCATTCTGTCATACATACTCCCTTCTTGAGCACCCTGTGCACCAAGCACACTCTGGGCCCTTGGGATTCAACAGTGAACAAAGTCCCTTCCCCTGTTCCGTTCCTGCAGGGGGGAAGAGATGATAAAGACAAGGTATAATAAATAAATACATGACATTGTATGACGCCAGAGGATAAGAATTACAGAATAAAGGGCGAATAGAGAAGGGAAAGAAAGATCAATAAGCAATGTACTGAGGAGGGACTGGAATCACACTCCTAAATAGTGGGGTCTCCATGAAGCCACAGAAAGGACAGATTTGTGCAGAGCCTTGAAGTCATGATGGAGCTGTGAGAAAGGAGCCAGGGAGAAGAACATTCCAGGCAGAGAGGGGCCACACACAGTTTTGGGGCTACAGAAGGCTGGGGGGCACTTCTGGGGCCATCTACAGTGGCAAAGCCATGCAGCTGGAGTAGGTGATGTCAGGTGCTGGGCTAGGAGGCTGGGAGGAAACAGCTCTCTGGACTTTTCTATGGCTTCCTTGTACTTTCCGCTCTTGTTTGAATAACCTCTGTGTGTCTGAGTTATAGGTGGCCCATCTGACCATCTGTGGGGCATTTCCACCTGGTGCCTTAAGACACTCCACCGAAAGATGAGCACAAGCACAACATACTCCCCTCCAAACCTGTCTATTCCTTCTATCCTGATGCTGCATCTACCTGGCCAACTAAGCCAGAGGCCTGGGAGTCCCCTGAGTCTCCTGATCTCATGCCCCTGCACCATGTCAATCATCAAGCCCAGGACAGTCGACTCCAAAGCCCCTCTCAAGCCCTGCTACCTTTCTGCATTTCCTGGGCCTCAGCTCCAGTGGCCTCCAGAGTCTCCAGCTCCACAGCCTCTGCCCACACTCTCCTCACCTACAGTCTTGCTTTCCTGCCACCACCCCACTGTCACAAAGACTCTTCCAGAATTATTTTCTGAAAGAGCCAATCAGATGATTTCTATTCCCAAGTGAAAACTGCCATTTCACCACCCCTCACCTGCCAGAACCTTCCCTGTGGCTCTCAAGCCTTTGCTCAGGAGGACTCCTCAGGAAGAGCCTGCCAGGGTAGATCTGGAATCCCTGCACTGCACCCTGCCCTGGGGCAGTGCCTTGGGCTCTGGGCTCAATGTGAAGTGAGGCTGCTGAGGTTCTGGAGTGGAAGGCTCGATGTGCGCTATGATGGGCAGACAAGCAGGCATTGGAAGGGTCTGTGATGCTTCAGAGGCGTGGGCAGCTAAGAAGAAGAAGAGCTCTTTGGAGACCTCTTCGTTCCCACTATGGGAAGAAGACAAGCCCTGGACAGGTGGCCTTTCCCGACTCAGGGAGACCCCAAAGGCCTCCCAGCAAAGTAGCGACACTGAGTTTGCAACAGGAAGGCTTGACCCTGCCCTCTGCCTCACACTGTCACCTTGTAGCCGCCTCAGCACCTGAAAAACCAGCCTCTATCTCAGAGCAAAGCCTGTCTAAGGAAGGGACATGGCCTTTGTCCTTGGAAAAACCCACAGAGCACTTCTAGGCACATTCCCACCCTGCTAAGTTGTTTATCTACAAATAACAGGAGAGATCTGCTGCGCCAGGTGTCCCTGACTCAGTCAGGCTAGGTGGAGATCCATAGCAACCCCCTAGCAGCCACCAATCAGCATGAGACAGGGAAATACCTGGGATGCTAGATGACCCTCCCAGTAGTTTATGGTGGTTGATAACATGTTGGGAAGCCATGTAGTTCAGCATGTACACCCCTCTTGGCATAAACCAATCAGTTCAAACGAATACCCCTTTTGTACTGACCAATCACCCCTACCCAACTTGTTCCCGCCAGTGAATGTGCTAATCATGTTTTAGAGTTGTCATTTGATTTTCCCATGGTGTGTGATGATTTGCTATGATGTATGTGAAGTCCCTGCCCTCTACAAAAAAATGTATAAAAATGCTGCAAACCCTGGACTCGGGGCCTCTCAGCGTCACCAGTTGCTGTGTGTGCGCATGAAGGACCGAGCTAGCTCGCAATAAACACCTCTTTGCTGCTTACATCGATCTTGGGTCTCTGGTGGTCTTTGGGGGTCCTGAATTCGAGCATAACACACCATGGCCTCGGGTGCTCTGTCCCTGAAATGTAGCCATTGGCTTTGGTGGTTCTGAAGGTCCAAATGTAATTCCATACATGTATTTGGGGGTGATCGGGGAAAATAAAGGAACCTTTGAGGGAATGGAGAGGGAATAGACATGGGGTGACATTTCTAATGCCACTCATTCAGGAGAAACTCATTGTGCTTCTGCCATGAGCGAGGTCTGTGGCTTTGATCTCAACTCAGGAACCTGACCTGAGCAAGAGGAGGCCACAACTGCAGACAACACACAGCTTCACTGCCTTGGACTGAGCCCTGATGTCAGACGGTTCTCTGTCCAGAAGTTGTCCCGCGTCTGTGCTATCCATGTCATCAGTATGGCTCATGAAAGCCCGGCCACGAAGCAAAAGAGGTCCTGGCTGCTGCCCTGAAGTCCCATCTCTGGAAGAAACTGACTTAACTCACGAACATATCGGAGTGCTTCCAACGTGGCTGAGGCAGCAGGACAGTCCCAGGGCAGCCCCAAAGGACGATGCTCTGTTGGCAGCAGAAACACGTCCACCATAATGGGACAATCTAAATGCGTAACTGTTACAGCACTCTCCTAAAACCGTTCCCTGCGTGTGCCAACATCCATCACATTGACTACAAAGCCATCTATTTTTCATAAAATGTTCTATATCTGAGAGGGAGACATTTAAAGGGGAGAATAAAATGGAACTTGCTGTTTCAGCTGAGGTTATGATGATTCCAGGGTTTCCTGAGGGGCTGACCGATGGTAGGGAAGGGGGCCATGTGCCTTGCCATCCCCTGCAGGCGGAACCCACCCTGGCCATGTCCCCGCTATGTGCCTGGCCTCCCTTGAGGAGACAGCACTTCAGGGAAAGAAGCTGATGGTGGCTGACCGTCTACACTGCTGGGCCTGCTTCTGCCTCAGGGACTAACCCGCGTGGTGGCCTGTCTGTGCTGAGGGACTTTAGCTGGCACAACGGTCCTGAGGTGAAGCGCCTGGGACAGACCACTTCTTGGCCAATGGGACAGAGGTGAATAGTTTAGGGAATAGTTCTAATATGCTATATTGGAGCTGAAGGGGTTGTTTGTTTCATTTATTAAACTTACTTCACTAATTTAATGGTGCCTCAGATTTTTGGTGTTGGCAATCCCTTCTCCAATAGTGCAGATGTCATCCTAAGTCTGTGGGGAAGGCCTTTAGAGGGCGGCACCTCCAGCCCACTTGTTTCCATATGCTCCAGACAATATCTGTCCCCTAAAACAGCACAGTGAAACTCACTAAAGAAACTCGGGCCCTGGGCAGCCACAGTAAAGCTCGTTTTGATTTTAATAAAACAAATGGTTGAAGCTCTCAACCATGCAATAAACACTTCTTGTGTCCTAAAAAGCCTCCACTTTAATCCTGTGCTGATGCATAATTTTCAAAACAGCACAATCCTGACTCTCGGACAAATATAAAATGACCATGTCAGAGTGTTCTCAATTTATAAATTAATGAAGGAATCAGCAACACTTTAAGAACAGGTTGAAGTAGGACTAGAAAATAGACATTATAAATATAGGCATTCAGGAACAGCGCAACGGATTTGTTAAGATGAAAATTGGCTAATAATCTGTGGGGCACCAAATGTAATATCAGAGGTTATTTTTTCTATTAGGTGGAAGTCAGTGGGACATAATTCATTTGCTTTCCTACAGACAAGAGTCATTTGCATTAATATTCATTTTCTACAACTTCTTCCCTTTCAGCATTACGAAAGAGAAGAAATAGAAATCCAAAGGTGCATGTCACACACCTTAAGAAATAAGATGATCCAGACTCTGCAACATTGAAAGAGCCACTCAGTAATCTCTTGGCTGTTCGCAACTCTGGGGAAGATTTTCAGAACACTCTGAGATGGAGAGGCTTCATTTCCCTCTCATGCACTGGTAAGTAACCTTTAGACTGCTTCCCAGGAGGAGAAATGCACACTGAGCATCCCCTTGTATATATTCTCAGACGTCTGTGTGGTACACACACCAGTTTCCTGCAAGTGGGGTTGCTGTCAAAGGCATGGCCACTCCAAAGAAGGACCAGACAGCCCAGCTACCTCCAAACATGCTGTGCTAGTTTTATCACCAGTAAAACACAGTGGGGGGGACCCTTTCCCCAGACCCAGTTGACACTCAAGTTATAAGTATTTGACAATTTCATTGATCACATGGAGGGAAATGATTGTCTTAACATGGCCTTTCCATGATTGTATTGGAAGAATAATTATATCTTTGTCTATATAATAAAATTATTGTAAGGATTACATAAATAGAGCTTTTAAAAATAGTCCTTGTCATGTAAACTCAATATGTGTAGTTTTGTTCATTTTCCTTTAAAATTATTTTTAAATTTTAGTTAATTTGAGCGACACTTTCTATATTAAGGATATTAAACCTGTGTCCAAAATATGTAGTGCCACATGTAACATATGTGTAAAATGCAGCACAGCACACACATACACACATATACACCTACACATACCCACACATACAGGTCAAAGAGCTCAATATTTTCCTTCCTAGGTCCAGGGTTGCATGGTATCTTATGCAAGGTTATTTCTTCACTGAAGCTTATGAGAATACTTTAATGCTTTTAGAGGACCTGGAATTTATTTCGGCATGATGTGAGAAAGATAATGAGCCAGGTCTGTGTGGTTTAGGATGGATGAGCCAGGTGACCTAGTGGTTGGTCTGCTCACATTAATCTGCAATGCCAGCTCGGCTGCCCTGGTGTGCCGGACCTTACCCTTGAAGGTCCTTTCTGCCTAGAATTTCATCACTGGCCTGGTGTCTTTCTTGCTCCCACAGAACACTGTTCAATGACCCTGGCTTTGTGGGAGTTCTGATATTTGGAGAGGCAAGTGCCCCCTAGTGTTCTTTTTCTAGTTGCCTTAATTCACCTTCCCATTGTACCCATGGTTAATTGACATTAACGGTGCTTGCTTGGTTCTTGCAAGCCCTGCAGGGACTTTGCATGTTCACGCAAGGAATCCGTAAACCTATTTGGGGAGGGTCGTACTTTAGGCTTGCAGAGCTTCACTAGAAGCTCGACCGCCCTTCATTGCTGGGATGTTACTGTCCTCCCTTTAGAAAAGCTGTGTGCCAGGCACTTCTCCAACCCTCCAGGTGACCAGTGAAGCAGGTGGCATTTCAAATCTCATTCAGGCTGCATGCTAGCAGGAGAGGTCACCAGTGTGCGCAGTGTAGGAAGGTTACAGGCCAGTGGGGTGGGTTGCAATATTCATTGAGAAAGAGCATTCCTGAGAAGGTGATGTCCAGCCAAGGCTTTGGAGAGACATGGTCATTGGTGAGGCCCGCTTGGAGAAGAGTCTTCCAACAGAAGGAGCAACCAATGAAAAGGTCCTGGGGTACATGTGGCTGGGGTACTCAGAGAAAAGCGAGGGCTGGTGACTGAGACAGGAGAAGGTAGAGGAGGGAAGGTCAGAGAGGAGAGGTGGAGGGACAGCAGGGCTGTAGGTTTGCTCTGGGAGGGCCAGGAGCCAGTGGATGTTCTGAGCAGGAGAGTGACTAGCTGGCAGCTTGAAGGATTAATCTGGTGCTGTGCTAAGGCTAGACCATGGAATGGAGGAGTGGAGAGATCAGTTCAGAGGCTGCTACAGGAACCTAGAGCGAACAAGGGAGGCAGAGAGTCCAGGTTATAGCTGTAGAGGTGGGGAGAAGTGTCCAGAATCCCATGTGCCAGGGCCTCTGGGTGGGTCAGGTACAGGTACAGACAAGGGCCACAAGTTCAAGGCCAACTCAACACTGACCACTGTCCACCTCCTGCCAGCGCAGTTTGCTTGAAATTCCAATTTGTATTCTATTAATCCACTCCCTGTGTAACTCTGAAAATAAACCACCCTGAGCGATCCCCTTCACACAAGAGCACTCATGAACAAACTAGTAAATTAAGCACCTCCTTGTAAATCTGGTTCACGAGGTTGTTAAAATCCACCCACGTGAAAGCTACATCATCTGGCATATTTATAGCATTAAGAGAGACTAAAGTAGCGAGCGCTCTTTAAGCTCCTTCACAGGCTGCTGCAGACTCTCTCCCCAGCTCTGCAGGCCTTCAGTGTGACCACTGCTCAGGAAAGGCGCAGGGAAAACTGCTTGGGTTTTGGATTCAGATCAGATTGCACTTGAGCCCGGGTCTTGCTAATTGGCACTGAAGAGTTGCTAAGCCTCTCTGAGCCTTGCTCACTGTCTGTGTCTATAACCTTGGGACAACAATCTCCATGCTGCTTGTCTGCGGTGAAGATCTAAGCAATGTGCATAAAGCCCATCACTTGGCAGGTGCAGGCAAATAGGGATCCCTCCATAGCACATAGAAGGCTCATGCTAATGACAGTTCCGTGCATTCTTGCTGTCCTATTTCAACACTGGCATCGGCATATGAACGCATTCTACATGCTACTATGATCATAATGGTGACAATATGAAATGGCAAAGGCAGATCAGGGCAGAATTGATCATATTTATTAGAATAACTCTGACCAGCCATGTTAGTTCTGTAGTCTCTCCCCGGCTGCCTTCTTGGTACAAAGGAGGCAGGAGCTGAAGGCACATCAGCCCTGGACATGTCAACAATGGGTGACTGATCTGACATGGGTGACACAGTGGGAGTCAGGACAGGAGGGTTCCGTCCTTCCTGAGGCACTTGAAGAAGGGATTCCCAGGCTGCCTGTATTTAGGGAAGCCACACCATTTTCAGGAAAGAGCATCAACAACTATTCCCAGAAAACCCTGAGGCTGAGGGCCGTCCCTCAGCATTTCCAACCAGAAAGTGTTCCTTTCTGCCATGGCTTCTCTAAAGTCGACTGCCAGACTGGGATCTCAGTTGAAGTTATACCCACGTCCAAGCATCCGCCCAGGGCTCTGAAATGCAAAATTTTATCTGTGACTCCCCGCTGGAAGCCAAAGGAAGGCTTTTGAGGTGAAAGGGCCTTGGCGCTCCTGGTCTAGTCTCACATTCTCTCAAGGAGATCAGGACAAGACTGCGCCTGCCAGGCTGCAGTGCGCACAGAAGGGTCTGGACTCTCAGACCAGGAGCTGCACACAGCATCATCCAGAGACCTTGCCATCCACTGGACAAGGTAGTGTCACATTACACAAATGGGGAAACTGAGGCAGGGCAGGATCAGCACAAGCCCAAGGCCACACACGGGGCACACAGTGGAGCTGTAGAGCAGTACAGAAGCACACTGGGAACTTCAGGATCATGGGAAAGCCCTGTTGGGTGAATTAAAACTAGCCATTTCCAGTAATTACAAATTATATCACCCCATTTTATGCACGGATGGTTAAAAAGCCGCCACGGGCTATAAAATCACTGGCTAATGAAAAGAACATCCCAAGATTTGATTTACGGTCCTGAGAGGCGGCCACAGCCACGCTGCCAACCTGTAAACAACCCCAGTGATGGCTTCATGTGCTCATCACAGGCCACCACCGTCTGCTGCCCACAAGGTGGGGCTCTCTGCTCCTGGGCCTCGTGTAATTAAAATCTTTTCACTCCAAAGAGAAGCAGAGACAGTCATCAACTAATTTATGAAAGAGACAGGAAGAATCTTGTGCTACCAGTGAGTTGAGCTGGGAATTCTGAGGAGGGTATAGATGTGATTAATTGTCACCGTGACTTCAGAGGCAGCCTTCACAGAGGCAAAGCTTTTACCACAGCTGTGTCTGGTCAGGAGATGGCACCTGGGCGTGGACAGATCCAGCCAGCAGGGTGCCTCCGTGGATCCAGCAGCTTGGAGAGTGTGGTAGAGTCCCACAGGAACATGGGGCCATGAGCCATGACCTGGACCAACCTGGCAGGCACAGGACAGAGGGCTGCAGATTGCCACCTCTTTTTCCTCAAACAGTACCTGTCCCTGCAGGTCTCAGAGATGAGAGGTAACAGCTTCCAGGGGCTCTGAAAGTTTAAAATAAACTACACAAGAACTAGTAACATCCCAAGAATCAAGGATCGGTTTGATGTTTTACCTCCAGGAAAGATGCTTGAAAGTCAACGGCCCAAGAGCACATTGTTCCTTTTGCAGACAGCTGTGTGTGCTGCCTTGTTACGGCCAGAGCTGATGGCAAGGCTGCAAACCTGAGGCTCTGCACAGGTTTGTCCAAGGCCTATAGACACCAGTCGACCGCAGCAGCTCTGCCTGGGCCACCCCTCCTCTGCGAGGCAGGCAACAAGACCAGGTGGAGGGAGGCTCCAGGAGACAGCTTTCAGCTAAGAAAGTGCTTCTGCATTTGAAGGGTCTTCCTCATTAGGGACTGCTCCTGCTTTCAAGGGGTGTCAGTGACGCTGGCTGCTCTGGATCCTTCCCAAGCCCTATCCTTCTTGCAGGGTGTCCTGCAAGTCCATGGCCAGAGGCCATGCTGCCATCCTCCGTCAGTCCCTCTTGTGCTCAGGTCCCACAGCCCTTCTCTTGGTCTTTAAACTCTAAACCAATTTGGTTTCACTTAGGAGGCAGGCTTGCTAATACCATGACATTAAAAAAAAAGAAGTATTTAAATAGCACAGGAAGATGAAAGGCTAGCATACCAGATTGTTTGCATTGTTTAGTTATCAATGGAAGAGGAAAGTCACTCAATGTCGATTCATGATCCCCAGGAGAGCTACTTCTTCCCATTACCAAAACCAGTCACTTCCTGAGCCAGTCAGGAAGCAGCTCAAATGACTATCATCTAGAGATACTGCCCGCCAGCCCCTCTGGACAAGGCAGAGGTTCACAGGTCTGAGGTTACACCAGGGCAATGTAGAAGGGAAGCCGACCCAGCATTTGCCTGCAGTGAGCGTGGGCAACCCACGGCACTACAGGAAGAAGGCCATGGAGAATAGACCTCTGGTAAGGCTGTGCTCTGTGACTGAGGAACAGGATTGGACACTAGCTCTTTGGTGGCAGGATAATATTGTCCAGCATGTTCCCATGGAAACCAGACCAGTAACTAGTGTGTATAGATGGGCTGTCTGTGTCTCACAGATGCTTGGCTTTCAGAATCATGCACGGCACTTTCACAGTCCAGCTCAGCAGTTAGTTAATGTACCTGCAACCTCCAGCAATCAAGGCCACATTCTAGTTCAAAAGAATTAAGGAATTGAAAAAGATCAAAGCAGGACTTGAGGAGTTAGGCACTTGGAAGGTTCAGCTCCAGTGTCTAACGGTGGAGTTGTTCACCTGTGAGGAGACCACCTGGTGCCACTTCTACCTGATAGCGAGTGCCAATGGAAGGTAGGTGCCTCCAAGTCTAACAGGGTACTCGTCTCAGCATGCATCTTCAGCACAGAGTCTAAAATAGTTCTGGATGCAGGGCGGCAGGTAACCAAGTCCCTGGACTATGCCACAGGACCAGGGGTAGTGCAAGTTCCAGAATCGGGACATGCTCACTAGAGGGCAGGGCGCAGAAGTGCAGCATGTAGGGCAGCCAGGAAGGTGGCCCGCAGTCTCAGATGGGTGGGGAGAATGGCAGGTGCCTTCAGAGACATGGGGTCAGGACAGGTTTTGTCAGGGCCTAGCTGCCAGACCCAGGGTCCAGGGAAAGAACAAAAGTGGAGTGGTGCGTGGCATGCAGTCAATAGGGGGCTCAGAGTGTCCTTACTTGGGAGTCAGCTAGCCCAGGCGCAGGGTGAAGCTGAGGTTTGGCTGGAATTAGGTGCTGTGGGTGACACCTGCATAAGCCAACTGCTGACCTCATTTCCCTGCAGGGTCCTCTCCCCAGGGTCTTTTGTCTTCTCAGGAAGGGGGTAGAGCTTGCAGAGCTGTGCTGGGTACGGGAGTACCACGCCTATTCTGCAGAGATATCAGAACCTGGGGCCTCCACCCCAGCGGCTTTTGGTTCCTCCAGCCACAATGGCCATGTTAACTCCAAGGCCCTTTGGCTTTTCAGTGCCCTCCTAGGCAGGATTTGTCATCTACATGTTAGACAGCAATACCATTGACTGTCTCGTGGTCTACTCGCCCTGAGTTGCTGATTCATGGAAGGATGCCGAGGGACAGCCAGGATGGTTTCTAGAACTCTCACTAGGCCAGGCCATCCTGAAGAAGTTTCACTCCAAAGTTTGTAGATGCTTCCTCTACACTATTGGAAGACTGTGTGTCTTCAGATGGGAGAACATGTCTGAATTCCTTCAAGCTTTAATATCCGAGTTCAAAGCTCTTCATCATTGGTCCCTGTTTGCCGCTAGCTTATTTTCCCCTTTCACGTAAACCCTCCATAAGTTTGCACAGACTGAACTGTTAGTTTTCCAGCCACAGTGAGGTATTCCAGACTGTCATATCACTGTGCATGTGACATTCTCTCCCTAGCACATGCTCTGCCTGAGGGAAGGTGGTCTTCTGCTTGTCCTCACAGACTCAGCTGGGGCATCTGCTCCACCCAGCCTCCTCTGATCCCCCAGGCCCTCTGAGGATCTTGCCTGGACACTACCAGAAGCCGACCACGCTTGTGGCCGCTATCTGCCCTTATTAGTGTACTTACAGGTCTGTCTGAAAACTGAGGTCCCTGAGGATACTTTTTCTCCCTTAGATTCCAGAGCTGCCCAGTTGGAAATTTAATAGCAGTCATAATTTGTATGTTTTGAACTTTTTCAGTGGAAAATTATGAAAGGCAAAAAGAAACTTTAATAACATTTATAAAACCCATTGTAGTGTAATTAAAATATTATTTTTTGACATATAAACAATGCAAAAATCTTATAGTTTATAATTTTTAAAAATCTGCATTCTTTGTTCTTTTCAAAGAAGTCTTGAAAATCCAGTGTGTATTTTAAACTTAGAACACATGTCTGTTCAGACCAGCCACAGCTGAAGTGTTCGGCAGCCACAGGTGCCCAAGGGCCACCCGATTGGACTATGCAGTGCTGTTCCCCAATCTGTAGTCCTGACTCACATGGAACCACATAGGTGTTCAGTTAATGCTGCACCAAGTCTCAAGCACCAGCAGGATCTAGCAATTCATCTCTAATGCCATAGACTGAAAGTTCTTTGTGAGGTCATGATAGATAATTGTGAAATTAATTCTAGATTCCTAATAATTCTTGGGTGTGTGGATTGATTTGGTCATATCTCGCTAACAGGCAAGAGTATGACTGGTACTCCTACTGTGCTTCAACATGTGGAAGACAAAGCTTTTCCTAGAGCTCGTCCACTTCTCAGGGTCTGTCCCCTGCCACAGGGCAGAGAGACACACATGCCTCTCTCACTCTAATCTCCCCATTTCTCTGCTTTTTAAATTTCTTCTGTTAAATGGTTGATTGTCCCTCACTCTGCTCTCCCCGACCCCTACTCTTGCTGCTCTTTTCTGTGTGCTCTTTCACAACCCCCCAACGAGGCAGAGCCCTGAGCATGAGTCGAGGGGAGCCCCTTCCACGCTGTGTCAAGATACTTTAAGTTGTAAAGGAAGCCAGGTGCTGTGGTGCACGCCTGTAATTCTAGATAATCAAGAGGCTGAGGCAGGAGGTTCATAAGTTCAAGGCCAGCCTCAGAAATTTAGTGACCCCTTAGGAACATAAGTTAGACCCTGTCTCAAAATAAAAAATAAAAAGAGCTGGGGATGTACCTCAGTGGTTAAGCACCCCTAGGTTCAATCCCTGGTACCAATATATACATACACACATACATAAATAAATAAAGTTATAAATCAAGTCACTGTTGAATAAAACATGTTTATTTCTCCCCCACTGACACAGAATCAAAGTTGTAAAAAAGCTTTTTAAAATGCTCAAAGCTATGATTTTAAATGTTCTGTTAATAGGTTAGTGATATATAGAAGAATAATGAAATTTAAAAATATTTCGGTGGGCATGTATATTAGCATAGCCATTATGGAAATTATTTATGGATTCCTTTAAAATAAAAATAGAATTACCGCATGATCCCCCCAATCTCACTTTAAGATATTTGCCCAAAAGATTTGAAATTGACAAGTCAGAGACTGCTGCCCTCCCTGGATCCCAGCATTGCCAACCACAGTAGTCACCGGGTGAGGTCCCCACAGTGTCCTTGATGGACAAGGGCATGAAGACAACTTGTGATGCACACGGAGGACGTACTAGGTCTTCCAAAGGAAACTGCAATGTGGTGGAAGCCTCAGACTTCGTGCTGAGTGAAGGAGCCAGTAGCAGGCGGGAGTTTCATGCTGTCAATCACAGGAGTCAAACAGTCACAGGAGCAGGGAGTAGAAGGGGAGAGGCAGGGCCGCAAGGTACAGGCTCCTGAAGGCCTAGGGCAGGAGCCATGGACAGGAGAAAGCTCCTCCCAGTGAGATGCACGGCCCAGGTGATAAATGACAACACACCACACTTGTCAAGATCCCCAGGAGAGACATTTCAAAGTCCTCGCAGCTGTACAGACACGCATTTGAGGTGATGGATGTGTGAAATAGCTTGTTTAATTATTCCACATTATATTAATGAATCACAACATCACCTTGTGCCCTACAAATATATGCAATTACAACACGCCAACCTCAGTTTAAAACATTAAAAATTTAAAGAAGCACAGAGAGACTACTTAGAGAATTTCAGCCATTTTATCTTTAGTACAGAAGAACCCAATTATGTACACAGCTTTACATTTTCCTTTTATTTCAAAATAATATGCTGCTGGGCCTTGTGTTTTTTTTTTTTTTGTTTCAGGGGTAAATAAACTGTACCAAGCTTTTTATTTTTCCAAAAAAAAAAAAATGTTTGGCGTTTGTAAAAAATCAAATTATGTATATACTTGATAAATTATCATGTATTTATAATGCAAATAAGTTATTTTCTTTCAGATTTGCTATATTAGTGTGAGCTACATTTTTTTTATAATTTGTGTCCAGTTGACAGTAATAATCTAAAGTAGAGGCCAGCAAACTCTTTCTGTTAAGAGACAAGCAGGTGGGGCTGGGGCTGTAGCTCAGTGGTAGAGCACTTGCCTAGCACACGTGAGGCACTGGGTTCAATCCTCAGCACCACATAAAAATGAATCAATAAAATAAAGGTATTGTGTCCAACTATAACTAAAAAAGAAAGAAAGAAAGAAAAAACAAGAGATAGCAGTTAATATTCTCAGCCTTGTGGGCTATAAGATTTCTGTTGCTGCTACCCAGCCCAGCTATTGTAACCTAAAAGAATTTTGAATGTGTTATTAAAAAAAAAAAATCAAAGTAAAAACAAAATGCAAAAATAATGTTTTAAAAAATAATTTCATTCTAATAGTCAAAATTTCCTACCAAAATAAAAAGTGATTAAAATATCCATTTCAATCAATAAATATAAAGAAGTTAAAGTTATTTAAATATTTCAGAAATTCTCCACTTGCAGTTTAACCCCCATAAGTCTGAGCTCCTCATTAATATGCTAATGCCAAACATGGTCCATTTTCACTTTTGATTTGAAACTGAAGGTCTTTATTTTAAGAACCCTTCTGTTCACTTCCCAATTCTAATTAACAATTTGTACACTTGAGAAATATAGCATGGCTTATTTTAAGACTAATTTTTTCGGTGTCCTATTTAATTTGCACTCAGCCTGAGAAATTAAAGACAACAGCTTTTAATTACTGCAAAACAGGTTTAAGAGATACTTAGGCATGCTAAATATTTCATAGAGTTATGACACATATACTCATTGACCAAAATGAATACATCAATTTTGATCATCTGTTCCAATAGAACTTAAATGCATTTTTGCTATAAAGTAGCATTGTGGAATTTCTTTTAGAAGAGGCCAGGAAGGGGTTGATACAGGTGAGGATGCGGCAGATACTGCTTTACTTCATGAAGCAGCCATGTGCACTGTGTCTTGACTTTTGAAATTCCAAGGTGTAGGAAGTGCCCACTCACAACCTTTTCCTCTACATGGTGCCTCTGCCTCATGCAACCAAGGAAGTTGCCCACAGCTCAGTCCTGCATCCCCTCCTCTAAGCGAGTCCCCCCTTGACCAACGTACCTTGCAGCTGCCTGTCTTGTTAGTCTGACGCTGCTTTGGTGAGGCTGGCTGATCCCTGCAAACTGGCCTCCCCAGGGTTCAGAACTGTGATTTTATACACCCCTGGACATTCAGCAGCAGCAGGCCACATGACAGGCCACATGGGCAAGAGGTATGTGGCCAACTCACTCACCCACTGAACACTTGTGCAGTGCCTTTCATATTTCTGGTGTGGTTCTAGTGCTGGGATGAATAGTGACCAACCCAGATAAGAATCCATGCCCTGCAGAGCTCTCATTCTGCCCAGAGGAGACAGAAAGTAATCAAAATAAGTCAGTGGGTCAGTCAGGGGTAGCCACAGAAACAGGACCACCAGAACACACAGAGGTGGGGAAGAGGAGACATGTTATGAGGTCTGACCCAGGTGGTTGTGAAGGTAGAGTGGTCCTACCACCTCCACCTGAAACTGGAGACCCAGGAACTGGGTGATGTATTTAGACCACAGGACCCAGGACCAATCAGCCAGTGATGAAACGGACACCTGGGGAGGTGCCAGAGTGGAGTGCTCTGGCTTAAGGCCCAAGAGCCAAATGTTCCAAGGTTGGAAGCAGGAAGAGGTGGAAGTCCTGGCTCATGGAGAAAGAGTTCACCACCCCTTGTTGTGTGCTGTACCTGGGCCCAGTGGATTGGACAATGCATGCCCACACTGGTGAGGGGAGCCACTTTGACTCTGTCTACTGGTAAGAAGGCCTTCCTCCAGAAGCAGCCTCACAGACACCCAGAAATAGCATTTCACAAGTTCTTGGGGCATCCTTTAGGTCATGGGCTGACATGAAATCCTCTATCACAGCCAGCAGAAGGTGCAGCATGTTTGATGATAATGAGTGACAGAGAGACACTGAGCAAGGGAGGCTAAGCATGTAACTGGGGTTCGCCTGATGCTTTGACTCTATCTCCCTTGTAGCTTTAAACCTTACATGTCTTTTTCTTTTTCCCAACCTTCTCCCTGACCTTCTCCTCTCTGATCTTCTTTTCCCTAACCTCCTCCTTCCTGAACTTCTCCTCCCTCATCTTCTTTTCTCTAAACTTTTCGCTGATCTTATCCTCTCTGATCTTCTTTTCCCTAACCTTCTCCTAACTGGTCTTCTTTCCCTGCCCCCCGGCCATCTTCTCCTTGCTCTCCCCTCCTCGATCTGATTTTTCTCTAAATCACCTCTTTAAAAATCCCTTGTTCCTACTGATGGGCAGAATCCCAGCCTTTGGGATCTCCCAATGTTTTTCCTTTGCCAGCAAAGCAATAAACTTTCCTTTTCCTTTTTCTCAAAACCGTGTCCTTGTTATTGTATTGGCATGGGGGACAAGGACTGAGCTTTGGGCAACAAAAGCAGTGTTAGGTCAGGGGTGGTTCCTAGAGTATGTGGCAGGATGGAAGTGGGCCTCGCCTGCATTGCTAGGAGCGGGAATGTGTGGGCTGGATCCGAGGCCAGTGTGGCATCTGAAGATGAAGAAGCTGAGGCAGGAAGAGGAAGATGCTCATGAAGTCATCCAGCATGCAGGTGGCAAAGTGCCACTTTCCCGTGTAGGCTGGACCCTCTGACATCACTCACCCAGAAACCGGGCTATGGAGCACACATGTGTTGAAAGGAATGATTCTGTTTACTTATAAATTACTCATTGATTCTATCAAAAGTCAGTTGATTCCTTCAAGAAAAATCCAAAGAAATTGATGGATCCTGATATTTTAACTGGGCAGCCCTGATATTGTCCATACATTGAACATTGAGAACACGCGTGTGGATCACTGGGTGAAACTTAGTGGGGGGAGGCTATCATGTTCTCTGGCTGCCGTTGGAGTATTTATGGACCAAAATGTCTTCCTCGACTTTATTTATATTTACAACTATCACTTGAGATAGTCACTCATGAATTTGAAAGCTTCCTTTCTTTCAGATTTGTTGGGGTAAACAAATCTTTGCATTTAAGTAATAGCCAACAAACTTGCTTTATCTCCAGACTGGAACCCTTTAGCTATAGATGTCAACCTGGTGTTGAAGTTAAATAGACACAACATCGATCACTTATCTCTGAAACATCATATTCTTTTTAAAATTTGTTCTAATCAGTTATACATGACAGTAGAATACATTTTGAGTCATTGTATACAAATGGAGCATAACTTCTCATTCCTCTGGCTGTACATGGTGCAGAGTCACATCGTCATGCAATTATACACGTACACAGGGTAATAATGTCCATCTCATTCCACTGTCATTCCCACCCCCACAACCCCTTCCCTCACTCCCCTCTACCCAATCTAAAGTTCCTCCATTTTCCCCCTCACCCCTTTATGGATCAGCATTAGCTTATCAGAGAAAACATTTGTCCTTTGGTTTGTTGGGAATGGCTTATTTAACTTACCATGATATTCTCCAACTCTATCCATTTACCTGCAAATATCATAATTTCATTCGTCTTTAAGGCTGAATAATATACCACATTGAAACATCATATTCTTGAATGAGAGTGAATATCTACTGGAACAGCTGACAGTGCCCAGCACCCCGGGTTTCACCAGCAGGCAACGTTGCCAAAAGGCCATTGCTAGAATACAACTCTTGAGCAGCACAGGAGTATCCATTACCATTTCATTGACAAAAAGATATAAAGGGAAATGGTTAAATAAATAATGTAAACAAATAAAAGTAAAGCCAGGCCAGGGACCTGAACAGAAGCAGAGCTGCGGGTGTTCAGCAAGCCCCCTGAATACACCGCATAGTTTTTGAAACCAAAGAAAAGGCTTCCATTTTTTCAGGAAAAAGTACAAAACCCCAGGGAGGCAAAGCCCTCTGTGGCCAGGGTCGGGCCATGACCTCTCTATACCCAGTGTGGTCCGGCCACACTGGGTACCTGAAGGGAACGTCAGCAGGGTCATGAGCTGGGCACAGTGCTGTGCTGGCTGATGTGGGCAATCCACAGTCTGCAGAGTGCAGCCGCACACAGTGGCTCATTGTGGTTTGGTGACCCTCCATGGCTTCCTGATTACCATGCCATCCCACGCTCTCCAGGCCTCCCCCATAGGTGCTCCTGGATTGAAAGTTCAGCCTCCTCTGGTGAAAGCCACACCCCAGTCGCCCACCAGGCTCTGCCATCCTGGTGCCCAGCCAGGGCTGGTGGGACATGGGCTGGCACAGGGAGCAGCACTTGCAGAGGCAGGAGCTACTGGGCGGGGCTGCTCCACAGAGCTCCAGCTTTAACTTCACCAAGTAAGCAGCTTCCTTAAAGCACCCACC
This sequence comes from Urocitellus parryii, assembly GCF_045843805.1. Lineage (NCBI taxonomy): Eukaryota > Metazoa > Chordata > Mammalia > Rodentia > Sciuridae > Urocitellus > Urocitellus parryii. The sequence goes on from NC_135532.1 coordinate 112,371,691, forward strand.
TTTCTCTCTGTGGTCACCACAGGGTCCTTGGACTGTGCCAAGGTGGACCACGGGACTCTTCAGCACTTATCCCTGCCCTCTGGACACAGTGCTAAGAATCCAAGGTGAGCGCTCCAAAATCATGGGGCAGTTAACTAAGAGTGAGCATGATGAGGTATGAGGAAGGAGGGAAGGAGGGTGGGACAGGTGGGGAGACAGGGAAAAGCTGAGAGATGAGGCCTGGTTGGCCAAGAAGTGTCAGCCAGGGGAAGAGGAAGGCCAACTGCAGAGGAAGCACAGAGCCCCGAGAAAGGGGCTCCCCGGGAGCCTGGAGCCCAAGAAGGAGGCACTAAGGAATTCATGACCTTGGTGCACGAGAGAAGCACAGGGGTGTGGTCAGGGGCTCCAGAGGAAGAAAGGACTCAGCACAGGGGCAAAGGGAGATGCTGCCATGTCAGGAATAAGACAAGAGTTGGGAGGCTGGGATAGAAACAGGGAGCAGGGTGAGAAATGAGTAGGACCCAGGCCACCCTGAGTGAACAAGGACCCAGGCCACCCTGGTGCTCCCTCTGGGCCGCCGATGTCTACACCATCAATGCCATTAATTTGACAATTAATCATACACTGTCCTCGACATTCTTTATATTGTTCTTTGAACAATGACTTTCGCTTGCATTATTTAACTTTTTTATCCGATTAGGCCTTATCCCAGTGGGAGTCAAGTTTTATGAGACCTCTGGTGTGTGGATGTTATCTGGAATTTCCAGGAGGGCCTGCGTGTCCCCGTTCTGCAGATTATATAATCATAGTGTCTGATTCGCAGGCATCTGACTGGAGGTGAGGAGAGATGACGGCCTATTAGAACAAGTCACCAACTACGACATCTATGTTCTGTGATCTCACATGGGCTGAAATTTCTGAGAGTAGGACTGACCATGAGGAGGACTGTTCACAGGAGCTGCAGACTCTGCCCTGCATGAGGCGGTGAAGGATGGTGGAGGGGGTTTCAAAGCCACCTGAGCATCAGTTCTGTGCTATTCGCACAGCCCCAGTGAGGCAAGTCAAGCCCAGGCAGTGCAGCAGAGACAGGCGTGGTGGATCTGCTGCAGAGGCTGCTCAGAGACAGCTGCTCAGTGCTCTTTCCTGAGCTGTTCGTTCTGCATTTGGAATGAAACCCTTTTCTAGTTTGAGAGCATTAAACTATGTTTAATGAAATCATGGTGATAGTGAAAATTGCTATTTTAAAAATGTTAGTTTTTAAATAAAGTTAGCATCCCTGGGACGTAAACATCTCCCTGTTGGAACAGCTGCAGACTCCCTGGGCTGGTGGGCATGGGGAAGGGGTGTCACGACAGGCTGTGGCTCACTCTCACTTGCTGACTCCTTGGTGAAGGCCATCATGTCATGTGACCAGCGTTTTTCTCTCCTGATCAGCTGAGGCACCATCAGTCGCTTCCCTTGATCTGGCCACTTTTAAGTAGAGGAAGATGGTAGCCCCGATCTTGAGGGTAGTAAAAATGCAACCAAATGTGTCTTCATGCATAGGTGTACCTTCCTACAGCACCATAGGTTGAGCTACACTCACCTGTTCCTTTGTGATATTACCCCTTTGCCCTGTTTGGGATAGAATGTTCCATGGAAATGCCCTTTATGTGTCCCCTTCTCTTGCCCTGCCTTTGGGTGTGGCCTTCCTAGTTGTCAGTCAACCTGCTGACAGCAGACATCAGGCAGCTAGCCTCAGGCCTCTGAAACCTGACCCCTTGCCTCATTTGAATGGCTTCTCCTCAATAAAAGGGGTCAGCACATGCTCACTTTCTTTCTTTTCTCCTCTCTCCCCCTCTCTCTCTCTTTCTGCAGACCCTTAAAGTCAGAGAAGCTGTCACAGCACCCCCAAAGAAAAAGGTATTTCTGTCTCTTGTGTGGTTATTTCACGCAGCCCAGTTCCCCTGGAGTGACCATGAGTTTTAGTCGCATGGAACATGGCAACTCCTAACTTTAAATCCAATGGGGACTGACAGGCAGGTGTGGGGAGGTGGCCGGGTGGACCCTGGAGAGATGTGGCAAGACCAAGACCTGTTAGTCATGTTTTAATGAGCAACGTGTGGCATGAGCACTTGAACTCAGGTTTGCTTGAAGTCAACCTTCCTGTTCTCTCTGCACCTTCTGGGCTGTCACTCACGGGGAAGCTCTGAGTGTAGAAAGCCTGCCGAGAGGACCAGGGTGGGAGGCCAGACTAACAGCCAAGAGAGGGGAGCCTTGGCCAAGACCAGGTGACAGCAAGACGTGCCATTATTCCCACATCCAAGGTGAAAGGCAGCCGAGGTGCAGGAGCTGTTGCTTTTGGCCACAGCGAGGCTGTGGGAAGTGAGGGGGGCTGAGCTCTTCATGGAGTCGTTGGGCCAGAAGCAAGAGAGGGCTGCTGATGCAACCCTGGCCACAGGTGACCCCAGATCAGAGCAGCCAACCTACCAACTGGAAGTGGAGCACAGAGAAAGACCTAGTGCTTACAGTGTTACACAGTCCAGACACCAGGGGGCGCCGGTGAGCCAACCAGCTTGGACCTTCCAGTCCCGTGTGGGAAGGGATGACAAACCTCGTCCATGCACACATGGGTAAGATGGGAGATATGATATGTCACATGGCACAAAAAAAAACAATAATGAGTTGTGGCTGTTGTTATACAAGATGTAATATATAAAGTGACACGTACTACGCTGGGCACTGTGGAGTTGGCTCCCAGCCCTCAGTTGCTCCTTACTCCCTTTCCACATGTCTCCGTTTTCTTGCTGGTGAAGCTCTTTCTTGACTCAGTTCTCCCAGGGACCTGCTCTGACCTTGCGCAGATGTGTACTCAGGAGTGCATCTGGAGTCAGGGTACTTGCCTTTTAGCCCTGAGTGGTCAGGTTTGGGGCACTTTCAGCCATGTTGTTTAATGGCTGGTGAGGCCTTTTATGAAGGAAGTATTTTTGTCAACAATCTCTGGCCTCCCTAGAAATCTTGAAAAGTCTAAAGTGGTCCCCATTGGCTCAGGCTGGTCAGTGAAGGCTTCTTGGAGGAACTGAGTGGTCAAGGATGGCAGTGAGCACCAGGAAGTGGGGTGGGGAGGGACAGTGTGGCCAGTGGCCAGCTGCTGCTCCTTTCTCTGCTTCCTTGGCAGTGAAAGTCCCTGGGAGTAGTCATTGCTCACGTCTCCAGTCCCCCTTCTGTGGTGCGCTTGCCTCCATCCCTCCCGCAAAACTGCCTTTTCAAATCTCTTCAGTCTTCTTTCTCTATCTCACTTGATGAAAATCCCAACATTTTAGTTCCTTGGGAAAAAAAGTAAACGAAGTATTTTTGGGGGTGGAGGGTTGTAGACAGGGTCTCACTATGTTGCCTGGGCTGGTCTCAAACCTATGGACTCAAGTGAACCTCCCACCTTGGCCTCCGGAGTAGCTGGGACCACAGACACATAGTACCAAGCTCAGCTCCAAAGAAAGCTATTTTAAAGTACTTTTTTTTCTGATCACAATCCACATACAAACTCTTACAGAATCAGGTTATGTCTACCTTAAAAAATACACCCAGAATCCAAATCTCCTCCCGTCCCCAACATTCACTATGGTCTGTCCTAACAGTGTCTCTGTCCTGGATTACTACAGGGAACACCTGCATCTCCACGGCCTCCAGAACCTTATCCAGACCCATGCTGGGAGCCTTCTGGAGTCTAGGGCAGGTCAAACAGTCTCTCTGTAACCTTGCAGTGCTCCCTTTGGCACATATCCCAGGTTCTTTACGTGGTCCCACATGACCTTGACCCCAATTTCAAGTCCAATCTTGATTACTTTCTGGCTTTTTGCTACAGCCACATTCTCCACAGCTCCCACCTTGTGTTTTAAAAGACTGGTAAGCAGTGGCTGGACCCCTGCCTAAAAGACCCTCTCCTCGGAGGAGATTCATGCCTGCCTCCTCACTCCTGCTATAGCTTTGTTGAAATGACCCTTTCCCAGGATGCACCTGTCAATCACTCAGAATAGCAACCTTGTTCTTCATCACATCCACACTCACTGCTTGTTTAGCATGTCATCCTGCACTTGCTAACATACAGTGTGATTCACTTACTTATTACAGTTATGGTTTACCATTTGTCTCCACCAACCAGACTGTTGGTGCTGTGAAGATAGGGATTTGGGTTGCTTTGTTCCCTGTGTTACCACAGTCATCAAGAATGGTGCCTGTAGCTAGGTCCAGTGGTTCATACCTATAATCCCAACAACTGGGGAGGCTAAGGCAGGAGGATCACTTGCCAGCCTAAGCAACTTGGCAAGTCTCTGAGCAGTTTAGTGAGACCCTATCTCAAAAAATAAAAAGGTCTGGGGACAACGGTAAAGTGCCCAAGTTCAACCCTGGTGCCAAAACAAAAGAAAAAGAAAGAAAGAAAAGACAAAGAATGGCATCCAGCTTGTCATACATGCTCACATATTGAGTAAATAAGTAAATAAAGGTGAACACACTAGGGGTGTGAGGAGAATTGAGAACTCCGTAGGTGCCACTGGCACTGTGAGTGACTGATGAAGGTCTTGCTCTCGAGAGAAGAGACCAGGGCCTTTTGCCCCCACATCACCAGCATTTACACCACATCCTAACTCAGCTGCAGCCATCGGTAACTGACCAGGGAATAAAGCTTGGCTTCATCCATGATAGAAGCTGCTGGTGCTCTTGACAAGACAGGCCCTGGGCAAATGATGGGAGGACAGGATCCTGCCAACTCGGGTGGCAGAGCCCAAGGACACATGGAGCTCACTAAGCTGATGCCGTCTCACCTGAGCCCATCCCAGGAGCACTTCTACTATGACTTACAGCTCAAAACCCAGACCACACATGACTTTGCATCCTGTCCTGATAGGGCTGCAAGGCAGAGAGCAGGACGTGAGGCAGGGGTCAGAGATGGGAGAGTCCAAGGGCCGTGGGTCAGTCGGAGACTTCCTTCTGTGTTGCAACTGCTCGTCTCCTGTCCACAGTGGTGGCTGAAGAATTGGTGCATGTGTTGGAATCCCCAGAGCTGTGCCAGAGAAAAGCGAACAGATTTGTTGAACCGACACCCCATTCACAAAGCTCTGCTGGTGCTGTGCTCAAATCCAACCTCTAAGCCCCAAGCTCATAAATTTGGAATCTGAATGGTCCCTGGGCCCCTTGGGATGTCTGTGCCAAGCAGCTCTAGACTGCCGAGGGGACTCCTCTGGGTCCTGATATTTACACCTTTTCCAGTCACGCATTATTTGTCATTGAAGTCCTGTGTGCGTGTTGCTCGTGTTGCTCTAGGTGTCATTTGTCAACCTGTCCTGCCCGTCACCTCTGTGTCTGTGCTGTCTGCTAACATGTTAGGGAGGTGCTCAGGAGTCTTACTAGGGGTCTGGCCTTTCATAGGAGGATGGCAGGCCTGCTGTCAGCTCCACTTTCCCTCAAGGCTTGCCTTCACCTGATGAGTAGGCTTTCCTCTCCCAGGAGGGTGCTTTCCTGAAGCAGTGCTCAGTTCCTTGGTGACTGGTCCTTTCCCAGGAGGGTACTGTTCTAGAGTGGTGCTTGGTTCCTTAGTGACTGGTGCTTTCCCAGGAGGGTACTTTCCTGGAGTGATGCTTGGTTCCTTAGTAACTGGTGCTTTCCCAGGAAGGGGTGCTGTCCTGCAGTGGCGCTCAGTTCCTTGGTCACTGGTCTAAAGCACAGCTTCCTTAGAAGTAGGCCATTTTGTCCTACTCTAATTCCTGGTTCATACAATGTATGACTCATTTTCAAATAAACTCCATCTAAGACATTTTGAAGTTATAATGTTAACTACTTTGACAGTTCCTAGTTTTTAATAATTATCTTACATTCTACCCACCTCTTTTATCTGTGTGGCATCTCTAATTCTCACAATAAACAATTAGGTTGACATGCAGGTAGTGTCATTTCCATTGACAAATAAAGACTCAAGAGATCCAAAGTGGTTAAGTAATTTTCCCAAGGTCACATGATCCATCAGACAGGCAGGGCAAGGACTAGATCCAGTTGATGTAAGAGATCTGTGACCTTCGCTTCCTTTATGAGAAATGAACCCTCATGCCATTCCACTTGCTCTGAAACCCGTCAGCGTAAAATCAGGCTCTTCTCTCCTCGTATTTTAAAAAACTGGAATCTGAATGGTCCCTGGGCCCCAAGCTATGTCTTGTGAATGACGCAGACACTGGGCTCAAATGCCACCTGAAATGCCTTGTGCACTCCAACTCAAAAAGCACACTCACTCTTTCATCCCCACTACCCAGGGCCTCCCCATAGGTGTGGCCACAACAGGCCGCGCTCACCTGTCTCACCTCCTCCATAGGCTGCCTGCTGGGCTTCTTCATGACATGAACCTCCTTGACACATAGGCTGCAGGTCAGGACATGGATAGACACCTGGCTTGGAACACGCCTTTGACACTTTGCAGTCTTTGCTTAGTAAACGTAGAAGTCAACCAAGTTTTCCTTGAATGGGTTCAGTGATGATGGGGCAACTCTTTGGGGGAAGTGCACACACTGAGTAAGGGCCCCAGCTGTGCAGAGAAGCAACTGGAGTGGGAGGCGAGGCCTCCTGCAGGAAAGGTGTGCACCTCATGCCTGCACCACGCTCAAGCCACTTCCCAACTGTATGCACAGTAGAGCCTTTGCTTAGGCTACTCCTCTGCCTGGAGGTCTGGCCCTGCCCTGGTCTTGAGGCCTTTGGTAACAACTGCCCAGGTGCCAGGGATGGGAAGAGCAGCCAGGCACATCAACTGGAGTTCCTGACTTGATCCTTTGCCTGACCTGACCTCCCCCTCTGACCTCCTGCTTGCTGGGCCCTGTGTGCCCACAGCAATCCCAGCTGGCTCCTGGCTTTGCAAAGGCTCAGGCCCCTCCTGACTGCCACCTGGCTACTGTGCATGTGCCCTCAGTTCCCAGGTGCAGAGCCTCATCCATAGAGTTTGAGTCAGATGTCTCTTAACCCTGGCTCTGTGACCTTTGACCCCACATCCATTCGGGCTGCTGGGATGTGGGACCTTGTAGCCTACTGGGCAATAGGACTCCCAGGGCAATGTTGTTGAGCTGCTGGGTGCACCTGCTACCATCAGGATCTTACCTGGTACTCAAGAAATTCCCAAGGAATGCTTCTTCCTTCAAAAATAAATAAGTGCTATTTTCTCCTTTTCTGAGACATTTGTATATATTGATGGTGGAGGAAACACTCCACTGAAGCAAATATGCTGAATCCTGAAACAGGATGAAGAAATAAATCTTGCTCTCAGCACACATGTCCCCTGAAAGACAGAAAGGGGCCCCCGGGGCATGTGTCTGCCGTCAGGAAGCCCCTGCTCTGTCTGTCCACCTCCACGTGAATTGCTCCATCAGACAGAAAGTTAAAAACTGTAATGAGCCCAAATATTCCCCTGGCCTACACCAGTTCTAAGGAGCAAATTAGACATCTTTCCAAGCTTCACTCTTTCAGACCCTAAAACACAGTTTTAAAAGTTGCTCATAATCGAGTTTCCAACTGTCAAAGTTGTCTAATTAGCTAATGAGGAGCAGTTAATCTCAGGATCTCCCTAGACTGTTTTGTCATCGTTGTTTTCCTTACTAAAATGCTTAATTCAGATGCTAAAAATAAAGTCAAATTTTTGCTGACTTCTTCCAAAGTCAGCAAAACCAAAGTTCTCACCAAAGCCTCAACATGACCTACCCACTGAGGGCAAAATCCGCTTTCAGCACTGAGGGAAGAAAGCAATCAGACACTAGCAAGAGCTGCCTGGGGCTGGAGGAGCAAATTCTAGGTTGAGCATGGGGTTGAACCAGACACTCACCCTAAGACAACAGAACAGACCTTTGGGACAAAGTTTTGAATTAAATCACTCCTCCCAAATCCTTATATAAAGTCATTAAAAAATAAAAAATAAAAAAAGCCTTCCTGAAGCAGTAGTCAAAGAGCATAATCCCCCAGAAGAAATTCTAATTTAAATGTGCAGGTCAAATTCACCCTCATCCGGGAAAACATATAAAGGTGGGATGCACAGAGGTCGGTAACTATGGGACAAGGGACCGAAGGGTGGGTGGAGAGATGCAGAGAGGAAGGGATGGAGCAGGGAGGAGACAAAGGGAAGAAGCAGGATCTGGAAGCAAGCTGAAACTCAGGGTGAATACTGAGCACCAGAAACAGTAGATGCTTATCAAGTTTCTATTCTGTGCACCGAGGACATTGTCCTCAGATCTCTGGGTTCACAGCTATCTGATCTGCTACAGCGTCACCTTCTTGTGCTCTAGTGACAAAGATAAATGTGCTCAGCCTGGCTGCTCTGATCCACCCTTCCCTCCTGTGTTTGTTCTGCCATGGTCACAGTGTTGGGGGTTCAGTGCATGAGACACTGTGTTCAGAAGGGCATTGCTGACGTATATCCCTTGCTGGCTTCCAGGGGATTACTGTCTCCTCTTCATGCTCCTGAGGAATTGTCCTGTCTCCTCATCCTCTTCCCAGCATCTTGGGTGGTGGTGGGTGCACCTGTGAATGAGTGTGTGAGCGTGTGTGAGCATGCCTGCGGGTGAGAAGCATGGGACTGTGGGTAGCTGCTAGCACAAAAGGACTGGGTGGGACGCAAACCTCATGGACATCAACTTTTTATTCAGGAATGAAGTTTCATGCAGGAATGAAGTTTCACCCACTCGGATGACACCTCTGATGGACTCACTCTCCTAGTGGAAAAGGAGCCACTGACCATGTTGTAGGACAGACAAAGCTGAACACCAAGGAGTTACCAGGAAACAGGTTTATTGGCTACAGCCAGGTCCAGAGGGGGCTTTCACCTCTACCAATTCATCCCTCAGAACTCTAAATTCAGAAAGTTACAGAACTTTATACCCAGTGTATAGGGGAAGGGGCTCAGAGGCTCACAGTCTGCATAAGTCCACATAACAGTAGGAGTTTTTCCTACTCTTCTGGGCACCCAATTCAGCAGAGGACACATTGTGAAAATCAGCACCCAGGAAAGGGAGAGTTCCCCTCCCCTTTCTTTCTAAAGCTGGCTCCACAGGCCCTGACTATTGTCATTTGAAATGTAAAAGCCTCTGTGAAGCCCAAGTTGGTCTTTCTTATCACACTCTGCTTCTGCAAGCATACCCCTAGGTGAAAATTCTTTTGCAGAAATTTTTGCTGAGAGGCTAAGAACAATTATGATGAGGGTTTCTGGAGAAGCTTAATTAAGATTTTCTGTGGAGGTAGGGATGCCATTATAGTCAAAGAAAGTGTTTGGGCTTATATAGGTTATACTGAGACATGATTTAGTGAGCGTGTCAGTTTGGGCACTCAGGAATTTGGAGTTTTGGGTTAAGGGCCTATGGCCAGCTCCTAGAGAAGATTTGTCTTGGAAGAGATGAAAGTTTCCCAGAGACTATTATTCTAGGTTTGATGAAACACTTTCTCCCCACCTGTGGCCAGCTTCTGAAAAGGATTTATCTTGAAAGAGATTAAAGCTATCAATGGATGGCTTTCTTTTTCACTCTCTTTTCTCTGGCCGCACTATCTCGGGGTTTTTAATTTTCCATACCTAACAGTAACACTCCAGGGAACTGCTGCCCTGACTTAGCATCTCTCCTACCTGCAATCTGGGCACAGGGCTGGCACATCTTCTAGCAGCCCTGGCAGATCCTCTGTCCATTACCACAGAGTTCACCTCGTCACTCCCAGAGCAAATCAGCAGGACAGGCTAGGAAAGAAATCTTTCCAGCAAGACCCATTTCTGTTTGAGTTCCTTTCTGTTAACACTGCCATGAAAAGTTAAATTAGAATACTATTTGTATTTTCCTGCCTGACATTGCACTCAGGTTCTTGATGTGGAAACAAATGCTACAAGTTTGTTTCTTATGCATATCTGTTCTGCTTATCACGCAAAAGTTTTTTTTAGGAATGCTAACCCTGTAGTTCTCTGTACCTACTTCTCCTTCCATGCGCTGGCCAGATTTAGAAGTAGGACTTACTCTGATATCACCAGTCCCTCTTCATTGAGATAATTTTATTTATTAGATTATCTCTTCGTTGAGATAATTGCCAAGGGGCTATTTTTACTTCTATTCTTTCCGGAACCCAGGGGCTCTCATCCACTGAGCCACATCCCCAGCCCTTTTTATTCTTTATTTTGAAACAGAGTCTGGCTAAATTGCTTAAGGCCTTGATAAGTTGCTGAGGCTCCTGAGGCTGGCTTTGTACTCACCATCCCCCTGCCTCACCCAGGTCCCTTATCAGCTCCCAGGATGTCAGGCTGTGCCACTGCGCCTGGCTTTGCTCACAGTCTTTCAAAATTCCTTAAGACTATCAAACAAGAGTGTCTTATAAAATTTAGAACATGAAATGGAGATTTCTTCTGTCCCATAACAACAGTTGAGAAGCTCCAGCTACATCCTTCTGAAAGAATTTGCCGGGGCTGCCACCCTGAACGGGGACTCCTGTAAGTTAACGCAGTGACCATCCCTGCAGCTACTGCCCTCTGCGTGGAGCAGCCTGGTGCTTCCAACTGGGGTGCAGCCAGAGTCTCAGGCACAAGGGCTCCTTTACATTGGAATAAGAACAGCTGTGTTAAAGACGCCACCTGCAGCCCAGCCCCTCCCATTGGCATTTTTGGTGACCACATCTACTTTTGAGAAGGAAATTAAATCATGGAGTGGATCAAGTGGAAAGGACAGGTTTGTTTTCAGTGTTGCAAGTCAGTGTAACAAAAGTTTTCATTCCGTTTTGCTGTTTTCTGTTTAGGATTTCCTGGGACAAGTAGGAAAACACAAGTAGAAGTTTAAAACAACTCCTGTGGGGACAGTTCATTTTTGTAAAATGCAATTTACTTTTCTCTGGGAAAGAAAACTGTGACATCCAGGTTCACTGGTGAACCAGCCAAGGTCACCCTACACTAGATGAAGAAGCAGCCCCCACAGAGCTGCGGCATCTCAAAGGGGCACAGGGCCACAGAGGTGGAGTTCGATGGCCATGCTATTGCCCTTCACCTGGATGGAGACTTCCCCCAGGTCCCTCATGGGGATCTCAGTTTGCCACCTAGAAAAAATGCATTTGCTATGGAACTCTTGTTACCACAGGCTACCCTAATGAGGAAAACTGTAAAACACCTGAACTTAAGCTCTTTTTAAAAAGACATATTTCCTTTCTTCTGACCACATCTAGGAAAAGAATGAGTAGGTAGTAACCCTTAGCCCAAAGGGTTATTTTTTAGCCCCAATTCTTCCTCTTCTTTTTTTTTTTAAGACAGGAAGGTCTGTGTAAGTTTTGTAGACCTGTGCAAACTCCTCAGAAACGAGCAGATTCTTTTCCTCCTTCCATGTGAGATAAGTTAAAATCTACTGAGGCATTATAATTTCTGTCTTATTTTCCTCTTTGATTTAATAATAGTAAAGGATGAATTCAAAGAGGAGAAGCAAAATTAATTCCAATGAGAACTTTAGAAGTTCAGGCTGTATCACAGGCTAACTCTCCCCTCCAGCTGCTCAGTGGGGCAACAGAAGAGCCCCTGTGCTCAGCCCAGGGTTGCTCAGAGGTGTGAGCAGAACCGATGATTGTGCCTCAAGAGCCAACTAGAAATTGGCTCAAGCTGCCAGTCACCTGCATGGATGGCTCCTGCTGGGGTAGGAAGGGGCCATCGACTTGCCTCTCAAAGGCATCATCTTCCACATTTACAATTTTTTTTTTTTTTTTTACAAAATGTGTCATATATTTTACCACTTCTACTTTTAATATATATCAGGCACTTTAGAACATCTAGAAAACCTAGATATTTAAAAAAAAAAAGTATTTAGCATTTTCAACTATATATACACTAAGGAAGAATAAAATGCACACGCAAAACAATGGTTATTATATGAAAAATGTCTTTTACATAAAACCAGTCTGGCACAGGACCTCCTTCTCACAGTCAGTCTCCTCCATGTCCAACAACCCACTGAACAAACGTGGATAAGTGTGGCTCCTAGAGGTGGTCTAACAAATTCATTTCAAAGTCACTTCCAGAAGACATTTCTGATTTTTTCAAACCAAAGGACATTTACAAGACGTTATTTTCTAACTCTATCATACGTCAGGCAACCTCTTTACATTTAGAATGTCCAGATGCAGCACAAGTTTTAAAAGGTTGGGGGGCAAGTTGAGAACAGCTTTTTCATATTATATACACAGGCCTTTTACAAAGGGCCAGGAAATCTTCCCAAAGGGTGGCGGGCATTTCCAACTGGGTAGATGCGGCTTGGGCTTGTGACTCTACCGTTTCTGGTGAAAGACCCCAGCCCAACAACCTCAGGCCTAGTTGCAAAACCACCAAGGCATGTCACAAACCTACGCAGGCACCAGAGGTGTTTTTCAGACAATCAGTTAGGTGTAACCCATTGAGAAAGCACAAAGAACCAGGTCCCAGGGCACGCCTGAATAAGCAGCAACAGGAGGACCAGAGTGCTAACATGTAACTTTTATGTGGCTTTTCCAGTAACATAAAGTGAAAAACAACTTTGCCCTTTAGGTTACCTATATGCTGGGTTTAAAATTAACTAATAAGAAATATATTGTTTACCGTCCGTGAAAACTGCCCCTTTACCCTATAAAAATCTCTGTATCCCCAAGCCCGGTGTGCCAGTTCACCAAAGCTCTGGCTGAGGTTCTGCTGGGCACCCGCAGGCACCTGTGTTTCAATAAACACCTCTTGCTTTTTGCAGTCAGTGTTTCGTGTGATTCTCCTTGGACAGGGAAACGGGGGTCTTTCACTGGCATAGAGCGTGGAGAGAAACGGGAGTGCGGCCTGCTCCCCCGGGCCCTCCCGGTCCCCGGGCCCTCCCGGTCCCCGGCCCCAGGCCTGCGGGTGCGCTGGGGGGGCAGAGGACAGGACGCGGCCTCTCCTGCAGATCCCCAGAGCTCCTGCTGCGAGTGCCCACTGGCTGGCCCTGGCTGTGAAGGACCTGTGAGCCTGCCACCCAGATGGATGACCTGATGGTGGCGGCGACCTGTCAGGCCCCGGACCCCCCCCCCCCCAGGGCTGCCGGGTCTCTTGGCTCAATCGTGTCCGTCCCAGCTGAAGCCGCCACCCAGGACGTGGCGCCTTTGGGTGGCGTCGGGCGTGGCATGGCGAGAAGAATGGCGACCGCTCGAACGCCGCGGAGGCCGGCAGGGGCTTCAAGGTGCCAAGAAGGAGGATAGACGCCTGAAAGCTCGACCACGCGTTGGACAGCGGAGCCGCACAGACCAGGGCTCCTCGTGAGCGCTCAGAGACCGCACCTTGTCTCTACCAACAGAGACCGGAACCTTCCTGGAAGGTGAGCGAAGCCCCGGAAGACGACGCCGGGTGGAACGGTTAGCGGCCTCGGGCGGCTGGTGTTCGTTCTACCACGTTTACAATTTTGGGAAAACCTGCACACCACACAAACTATACTTTACTTTTATTTTTCTTTAAATTGACTCCTTAAAAAAAAAAAAAAACCTCAAATATCCAAGTTACCTTGATCATGGTCTTAAATAACGATTTTTTTCCCTAGTATATGTTAAAGTCAAAACTTAGTCATTCCAAATGTTCATCAGGAACAGGAACTGGAGAGGCAGGTCATGAGGCAGCCAGGTGACAGAGCTGCCCTGCATCCCAGCTGTGGTGCTAACAGATTTGCATGTGGGAAAACTGCATCAACTACACACACACACACACACACACACACACACACACACACACAGTGTATAAGTCTGGTGAAACTTCAGAAAGTGGGGAGAGTAGGTTTTTGCTTTTCCTGGCTGAGATAACCACTGTCCTTTATTTATAGAAGATGTTTTCATTGCAGGTAACTAGGTAAAAAGCATGCAGGATTTCTGTATTATATTTTACAATTACTTACGAATCTATAATTATGTCAAAATACAAAGTTTAAAAGGAAAGGGTTCCCAGAAAAATTTGAATTTCAGATAAGAAATGAGCAGCTTTTTAGTATAAGCATGTTCCGTGCAATATTTGGAATATGCTTATTCCAAAGAGATATCTGTTTACCTAGATTCAAGTTTGGCCGAACATCGAACATTATGGGACAATTGTACATTTAACCTAAGACCCGAATTAGGAGAAGAATCTATCTATGTAAGAGCATGGCAGGCAGAGAAAATCACATGTGCATAGGACCTGGGGTAGAGGAGCACTTGATGTATTGGGGACCTGGGTGGAGCCTTGCAAGCACATTGGAGAGCAACAGGTAGGAGCAGTGGGTACTTGCGACTCCTTTGGCATGTCCAAGACAGGCTAGGGATCCAATCTCCACCATGTCTACTAGGGCTGCAGTCCTGGAACAGAGTCCCTCAATGATTCTCAAGGCAAGAGAACTGCTTAAACTTGGATGAGGCACCGCATAGCCAACAACCCAAAACCACCTGTGATTCTTCCATGTCTTTCCCAAAAGCAAGTATAAAAACAAATATCCCAGGAAATTTTAAAAATATTCTCATTGCAATAGCACCAAATTACCCAGGTTAGTAGTGGTCTGCATGCCCACACTGTTGGGGACAACCAGGATCCCTTGCTTCACTGTGTCCTAGGCATGCTGCATTTCCTGGGCCCTTCCCTTCATATCTGAGGTTGGTCGCCCTTTTGTAAAGCAAAGGATTCAATAGACTCCAAAGTTCTTTCCAGCTCTGGTGGACTATGGCTTCTCTACCCATCCTACTCTGCACTCAATGTACAATTTGCCATAACTGGAGCTAAGCCACTTGGAAGTATTAGAGCACAACAGTCCAAGAAATTATCTTGCAATTCCATGTCCCAGTCACCACAGGAATGCAAGAGCTCCTACAGCAGCAGCAGGCCCTGTAGTTACTCTGGTAACCAGAGCCCTCAAGCACACGCAATGATGGCCATTTCCCTCCCCGTCTCTGGAGATGCAAGATGTAAATAATGTTGGGTCACAGCAAGAGTAGGAGGCATGTGTGGGGAAAGACTGGAATTGGATCCAAAAGATCTGGATCTGATTCTGGTCACTTACAGCCCTACAGCCCCAAGAGTTCAGTGCTCACTCACTTCTCGTGACACTGCCTTCCTCGCCTGTAAAATGGGCGTGTTCACCCCTCAGCACTGATTTGCTGAGAAGCCGCAGCGATGCTCAGGAAATCACATCAAACAGGACACTAGCCACCACACACCCAGCGTCCCCAGCTCTGTAGGACCAGAACAGGAGGCACGGCCACCACAAACCCAAGGTCCTCAGCTAAGGACCAGAACAGGAGGTGTGAACACCACACACCCAGTGCCCCCAGCTCTGCTCAACCAGACTAGGAGGAGGGGCCTCTGCATACACAATGTCCACAGCTCTGGGACCAGACCAGGAAGGCCTGAAGAGCTGTTCAGGGCAGAAACTGACATTCCATTTCTTCCGGTGGCCTCTGAGGGTCCCTGTCAGGACTCCAAGTAGCTGAAACATGGCTGCACTCACCTGGAAAACTAAGTTTGGAATAACCAACAAGTGTGTTTTTAAGTTGCTTATATCTTTTTGTAAAAATATTTTTTAGTTGTTAATGGATCTTTTTATTTTATTTATTTACTTATATGGAGTGCTGAGGATCGAACCCTGGGCCTCAAGCATGCCAGGGAAGTGCTCTACCACTGAGCCGCAACTCCAGCCCCAAGTTGCTTATATCTTTATATTAGGAATTTTGCCTAATCACTATTATCAGCAATACAATTTATAAAGTTTATTTTTTTAAATGTGAAAAGCAACTTGAAAGTATTTGTCTATATTCCCCAAAACTCCAGATAAAAACTTGGGGAAATCTTATGATTACTCTTTAAAAATAAATATTAAACATACTATATTTGGCCAGGTGCAGTGGCACACACCTGTAAACCCTCAGCTCGTGAGGCAGGAGGATCACAAGTTCAAGGCCAGCATCAGCAAGCCCTTAAGCAATTTAGCAAGACCCTATCTCAAAATGAAAAATAAAAAGGACTGGGATGTGGCTCAGTTTGCCCTGGGTTCAATCTTGGTGACAAAACAAAACAAAACAAAACCCCCACTATGTTCATTGAAAACACTTATTTTCTCCAATTCCTATTTTTAACTACTTCTAATTAAAAGTGAGAAAACAATCAGAATATTGTCTAATGATTTTCAGACTATCAAGTTTAATAGCTCTATTTTTCACATTTTAGGATAAATATTTACAAATAACCCCTTTTAACTGTACAATCATCTCTAATTTTTCACCAAAGAGTTCTACTTGTTGGTCATAAAATGGATTAATGGCATTTGCAGAGTTTTGAATATTGTTAAATAATAATAGCGGGTAACCCACAGCTCCTCAAAGCTCCATGTACAGCCACAGCAACAGTAGGTGATCCTTAAATGACAGCAGTGTACTTACAGTGAGGTCAGATCTCCTTGACTCACAAAATGGTAAAACTGACCCAGCAAACTGCAAATAATCAGTGAGGAAGAGGGTGACATGGTCTCACCCATGTGCGTGTAGGGCTACAGCCTGAGGTCCATCACCAGGGGATCTAAAACAATAAGGGTGGTAACAGGTGAATAAAAGCAGACCCGACTCTCTCCCTAGGACACAGGGAAGTGTCTTACAGGTGGATATGTGAGCTTTAGATGGCAGTGACCCTTCACAGCCGGTTCCCCGTACAGGTTGGCTGAGCTCAGAAACGACTCCTTGGTCCAGGCTGCCTGGGTCTGGGGCAGCGGCTGGTGTCAAGGAGAGTTGAAACTATTCCATTTTTGATGTGAGAGCTCGTGTGTCTCTGCCCTCCAGGAGGCTAGCTTCTCTCAGCATCTGGGTGACACTGAAGTCCCTGCTTCCCAAGCACCTCTCCTGAGTGCTGAGTGCCATTTTCTGGGATCAGTCACACCTGACCAGGGGGCCAGGGGAAGCACCAGAGTTTCCTCTGGTCTGGAGGCGGTTGGCCTAACACTCAGTGGGAACAGGAAAGGTTGGGCTCCCACACCTCCACTTACCTGGGAGGAGCTGGCTCCAGGGAGTTAGAACTAGATTGAGTGTCTTGCATCTCAGGCCTGGCCTTCCTTTAATTGTGAGGGATGAGGTTCAGCTACATGAATCCCCACCCAGACACCAGAGGCTGATGGATCTGGACAGAACCCAGGCCCTTACTCCAGGTTTCCCTTTCTCTATTAAATCACATGCAATGTTGTTTTCGGGAGAAGTTGGTTAGTAGAGTTTAGGTGGATGAGCCACCACAGGAGGGTTTAGTAGTAACATCCTATTTGCTGGACCTTTGCCCATGACGGCCCAGGGCAACACTTGATGTATATCATCTCCCTTAATTCACAGAAGAACCCGGTGACTGGTACTATTGCTGCTACTCATAAGGTGAGCAAAAGGATAAAAAGCTTTTAAGGAATTGGCCCTAGGTCAGGTCACAGAATTTATGAGACAGAGCCAAATGCAAAGCCCCTTCTGTCTAGCTCTGAGTGAAGCATAGCCACCTGCTGACGTGTAGGACGTGTAGGATGCTTGCAGAGTATGAATGCTTCCTAAAGTAGCTCACGGAGTCCTCTCTCCTCTCCATCCTCACCCTCACCTGTAACTGCAAACCTCCACCCAGAGCTTGGAGAAAAAGTGCCTCCCTCCCTCCTTCATCCCTGGAAGCTTGGTGAGCACACCAGGCATCACCAATCTTGGAAACCCAGCTCTGAGGAGGAAGGCTGTCTTTGCACTAAAAAAGAGAGCATCCACTTAGTGAAACAGAAGGTTCTCGCTTCATACAATTGGGATCCCAGACAGTCTCTGTCATTGACTCATTCCTTCAGGCCAGGTAAAAAGCTGGAAAAGGCAGCCATGACCCTTAAGAATTCACCCTGTAGAAAGCGGAGCTCATTGTTTCAGCTGCTCATTCCCCAGGGCAGCAGAGGTGAGAGCTGAGTGAAATAGTCTGGAGGACAAGCGATTTCCCCAGGACACTTGGAGACAGGAGAGAGCACTATAGTAATTTCCTTGCAATTGCACAGTTCCCTTGCTTATTAAATTTTGAAGAGGTTATCAATTTGGAATATAACCTAAAGAGTTTATGCTTCATAATTTTACTTTATTGCTGAAATATTTATGCAAATATTCAGCGTGGGAAGATGCTGCCAGATGGGAATGCAATAGTTCTGGAATCCTTCCTGGCATTTCCGATAGAATGTATAATATCAAATCGCTTTATGCTAATGTTTTGCAATGGAATACATATTTCACAGCTACTTTGAAATGCAAATTTGAAAGATCTGAACACTTTCGAAATCATGCCAATGCAAATAAACTAATATAAAAAGTAGGAGTCAGATAGATAAATTACTGCAGAGCCATATCACCATATCAACGGCATTTGAGCCGAGTCTTTATAACCTTTGTGTAAATACACTTTAATATTTAGAAGTAAAGCGGTGTTGGCAAGATTAACATTAACTAACCTCAAGATGGATATGACATCTGGCAAGTAGCTAACTCTCTTACTCTACTTCCTTAACCTAATTTTCAGTGTTGATAAATTCTTTGATATAGGGCGAGTGGTATTTTTGCTGCATCCAAATCTGAATGAAAAATCTGAGATGTGTGTCACAAATGAGCTTGAGCTACGAGAGGATTAAAATTGTACTATTATAAAAGATCATCGGGTCTGAAATTCGCTCTTACATCTTATCAAGTCAACTTTATTTCCATGTGTTAAAATAACCTATGTATACCATACCCCAACCCTGTCATTCCTTAAACCTATGGTCAGAAGCTCAGCATTTGAACACTAAAACATTCTTTAATGACACTAGAAAGCACAACCTTTTCACGGAGCTCACTGAGCTATTTCCTCTTTTTAAATTGGGATATATTTCATCCCAGGGTTTTGAATGAAATGGCACTGTGCTTTGAAAGGCATGATTGCTCTTGACAGTGCTTTCCATTTATATTCACCTTTTTAGAGCTATTTTAATACCAATTATGACTCAGGGATCGAGTCTGGGCATGAGCAAGAAAACTATAGGTTTCTGGTGAATGGCTGGAAGTGTAACCCTGAAGCTTGAAATAACTATTTTGGCTTTTTAAAGGCTCTAAAAGGATCCGGAGCACCTTCCCCTTGCCACATTCCTCCCCAGGCTCAAATAAGATGTTAAAGAGAAGCAGAAACAACAAACACTATCAATGCCACTGGGTGTTTTGCAGACAATAGAAGATTGGAAAGCAGTAGAATTGATTGAAAACAGTATTGCTGAATTCTCTATTAACAAAATACATTGCCCACTAACAACAAGCATTGCATTTCAACCATTGCTCCAGCAGCTGCCACAGCAGGCAGGTGTTGTCCTCTCCTCCCTGGGGACAGACAGTAGGTACAGGGAGGCCAGGCCTTACACCAGTCCACATCCAGGGGTGCTGTTTCCCAGTGGTACTTAAGCCTGGACATTAAGGTCTGGCATAGGTGCATGAGACTAGAAGTCTCAGTCTCTGTGTCATCCTCTGGCCCCTCTTTCTCTGTGGTCCAGACACATAGGACCATACTCGAGAAGTGTGCATGACAGTGCCTCCTTCCATGGCCTGCAGCTATGGAGAGCTGAGGCAGAGCCACTGTGCAGGGCAGAGTTTGTGAAGAATTGAGGCTTGGTCATGAGGCCCATGGGGTGTGCAGCTGTGGCAAAAGCAAGGCAGGACAACACAATACCTTGTCGGAGGCCCTGACATCCACTATGAGTGGGCCCAGTCCAGCAGGCCCTGTCCACCTGGCCTCTCCAGCAGCTACCACCCAGCAGGCTTCACCCCGTTGGCCCCCTTCAGAAGACCCCTCCAGCAGCACTCTCCAGCAGGATTCCCCAACCTCACACTGCAGCAGGCCTCATCCAGCAAGTCCCTTCCTGGCTAGCAGCACCCCCAGCAGGCCCCATCCAGATGCCCCCTCGAGCAGGCCCCTCCAGCAGTGCCCCTGCCTAGGTCCAGCCCTCAATGAAGTGCTGCCCTGGTGAACCTGAGCCAAGCCCCTGAGGTTGTATTTATTGACCCAGATGCACAAGCCCCTTATCTCTAAGAGGTCTGCACTTGAGTCCTATATGAAGACCCCTTTCAGGCTGCAGACATCACAGGGGAATATTCCTGAGTTTCACGGACTCATGCAGAGGACCCCCACCCCACTAGAGGGGTGCTGTGGGTGACAATTCCTCAAGATAAAGTCACCACTCTCTGCAATGCACAAGCCCAGGCTCACCCAGAATGTATCCTGTGGCTCCCGCACATTCGAGGCAAATTAGGAACCTCCATCTGGCAGCGCGCTTCTCTTCTTAAAATTGCTCTCTCCTTTTTTAATTAAAACGTGTTTTAATTAAAAATAGACATGTCAAGAAGCTCTGTAAATCAATTACATGACTGACAATATGCTTTCTTTTTTTTTTCTAAAGCATATGAACCAGAAATGGATGTCATGATTTCTTTCAAGAAAAAACAGTGAAATATAGAGCAGAGAAGGGGAGGGTTGCTGCTGGGAGCCATCTCAGCTTCATCAAAACCCAACCAGATCTTTTCACTAATGTTTCAGGGCTTTAAAAAACTTGAAAGGCTGTTTACTCCTCATTTTTCAATGCAGCTAATGAGACTTTCATTCATACCCTACTTTCAACAGTTAAGGAAATTTCTCCAATGTTCCCAGCCAGTTTCCTCCTAGGACTGAGGTCTCCAAGCCCTGCCCTCTCTGCCAGGCCCTCCTGAGAACCCCTTCCTTTTCATGCTCCTGTCTCAGAAGCAATAGGGAGAACAGGGCAGGGTGAGGATGGGCAGAGCCCACAACAGGAGGAAACAAGAAGCCAGAGTAAGGATGGGTGGCACCCCACTCAATGTGGTGACAGAGAGGGAGGGAAGAAGAGAGAAAGAGAAGAGATTGCTGTGGAGTTTCCCTTCCCTCAGGACTACATCTGAGCCTTCCAAGCACTGTCCTGTGCAGTCCCAGCCCAATTTCACCCAGTTCTAAACATTTAAAGGCCAAACAATGAACAGGATCAGACACATTTAGCAATAGTCACAGTTTCTGATTTGGTTTTCTCAGCTGCCACAAACATTTAGTATAAACACAATTTTCTTTCCTTAAAGCTTCTTTCCAGGCATGGTGGTGCACACCGAAGTCCTGGCTACTAGGGAGGGGTGGCATGGGCCCAGGAGGTCAGAGCCAGCCTGGCAACATGAAGACCTAGTGTGAAAAAATCCCTAGCATTTCCTTTTGTCTCTTAGTGTGTTGGAATCATGCCTCTTTGCTTTATCTCACTGCAACAGAACATGTTCTGTTAAGTCTGGAAGTTATATTATCTATTGAGAATGTAGCACTAAGTTCTCATGGAGCCACAGACTCAGTATCCCATGCTGTTAATGTCTCCCCTCAGTGTGACATGTTTGTCATAGTCAATCAACCAAAATGGATGTATGCTTCTTAGCTCTGTATGCATTTACCCAGGCCTTCCTAGTCTGGGCTCTGTCCAGAATGCAGTTCAACACTTCCTTCTCAGCTCCACTTGGCTGTGCCAGTTTTCCCAGGCTTCCCTTACTTTTGATGACCTTGACAGTTCTGAGTGCTGGTTTGATGTGTTTTCATGTGTCCCTCAGGGATGATGTGCCAAGGCTGCAGTTTGGGGGGGACGTCATAGACATAAAGTGCTCCTTCCTCACATGGTGTTATTGGGACACCCTAACAGTGTGGCTTGTCCCTGTGCTCAGTCATGACTCCCAGAGAATGCTGAAGACACTTGTATTGCCTTTCACATGTTAGAGAGTATCTAAATATATGTGGCATAAATTTAAACAGTTCTGAAGGATATAATTCTTGGCATAGAGTATATATTAATTTTTACAATCAAGTTGAAGCATCATTTTATGTAGAGCCAATGAATATAAATACCAAATGATCTAATGTCCACAACCATTGATTTTAAAGCAGATTTGAACAGGAGTTTTCGTCTGGGTATACAGAGTCACAGAAAATGACAACCTTCACCTTTTTTTTTTTTTTTCAGTACCAGGGATTGAACACAGGGGTGCCTAGCCACTGAGCCACATCAACTGCCCCTTTTATATTTTATTTCCATACAGGGTCTCACTGAGTTGTTCAGGGCCTCACTAAGTTGCTGAGGATGGCTCTGAACTCCTCCTGCTTCAGCCTCTGAGCCGCTGGGATTACAGGCATCTGCCATGGTGCCTGGCCACCACCATCCTCACTCTTAAAAGCAAAAATTCAGTTGAATAAATAAGCAAGCTTCCAAAATAGAATCCAGGTAGAATGTAAAGATACTCAAATAAACTAAGCTCAGAAAGTGGCAAGCCCTTCACAGGAAAGAAGAGATCCATGCCTGGTCCCATGAAGGGATGCAAACACAGCCTGGCTCTGGGCACACACTGACCAGCTGCATCAGTGCCGGCAGGATGCATCCATCCTGAGGCTCTCCACCAACCTGTAATAGGCTTTCTCCTGGGCATGTCTACTCACCAGTCTTGACTGAGTACAGAGGATAATTTTCCTAAAACAAGGGGCCAGAGAAGGAAAGCTGAGACATATTCCCCTTTGAGTTGCACAGAGATTCTCCCAAGGGCAAAACTCCGTGGGAAGGTGGAGGGTGTCGGGGGAAACAGAAGGAAAGTTGGGAGAAATCCACCCAGAGCTTCTAGGTCTCCATAGCACAAGTCGGGAGCTACTTCCTATGGTTCCAGAATTTGGCAGCCGAACCTTAAAACTCAGGAAGGTTTCTGGAATTTTTCCAGTGCCTTGGTATGAGGCCTAAAGGAGAGGAATATCTGGGTCATGCCCTTAAAGCATTTTAAGCCAGTGATGAACAAAAATCCTACAGGTGCAAAAGGAACCCCAGGTCACACATGGTTCAGACCGTCTGGGTCCTACCTGGGAAGCTAGATGGAAACCAGGTGTTCTCCTCAGCATATATTACTTTCTCTAAGCTACTGATCTCTTAAAAATGGCCATCCTTTAAAAGGTTGCAGTGCATGAAAAAGAACAAGAAAATGTGACTCATGATCGAGAGAGCAAATAGTCAACAGAAATAGACTCCAAGATGCCCAGCTGATGGACTTTCCAAAACAGGTAGAATTAACTGTGATGGAAATGCTGAGAGCTCCGGAGTGAAGGTGGGCACAGAGTGAAAGGATGAGGGATCTGACACTCCACCTCACCTATAAAACACAATGTGAATTTTATGCAAATGCTATGTTTGGAAGTCCTTTATTAATTCCTCAGTCACATTTCTCTGCATAAAATGTGTATATATTTTTAAAGTTTATTTCTTATGATCGTAAAAAAACTTTTGAGATTTTAAACTTCTCATTTTTGCCATTTTAATTATCAACATAATTATTGGTAGTATATAACTGATTA
Organism: Urocitellus parryii; assembly: GCF_045843805.1. Lineage (NCBI taxonomy): Eukaryota > Metazoa > Chordata > Mammalia > Rodentia > Sciuridae > Urocitellus > Urocitellus parryii. The sequence continues at coordinate 112,395,038 of NC_135532.1, forward strand.
AAACAACATAAATATACTACAAATTTTGATGGATGTTATTAAAGTTTAAATGACTTTATTGGAATTGCATCATTTAATGAGATAAATTGAGTCCTTTCTTTCCCTTTAGTTCATATATCCTTAAATAAGTGTTTCCTTTTAACAGAATGAGAGAGGCTTTTTCCATTGACTCTACTCCTATTAGCTGTTATGAGCCAGGCTATATGGGCAATGACCAAACAAACTCCATTTTACCCTGAGACTCCATGTCTTAGGAAATGCTTTTCCCATGGGAACACTATACCTATCAATAGTTTCTTAGTATAGCCTGTTTAGCAACACAAATGGCAATCCTTATACAATGTAATATTATTCTCTCTTTGATTCCCATTTTTCTTGAGCAATGTATCCTGTCAGAGATTGATTGTCTAGAGGCTAGTAACCATTCTCTAACTCAACTGGGGTCATTTTGACCCACTTTCCTTCTGCTTGCTTGCTGCTATGTCAACCTGGAAAGACACATGGGAAATACTAATGTATCCAATGCATTGTTTTGCTAACTTCTCAATTCAGCTTCTGTACCCCTGCTTGCTTGCAGCTATGTCAACTGTGGTTTTTGCGGTTTTTGCCTTTAAAGACCCTGAAATGCTCAGGCTGGAGGCTGTTTCCTGTCGAGACAACTTGGTCCTGTAGCAGGCAGTCCCAGTCAGACAATAAAGACTCCTCAATTTGGACAAAACTGGGACTTGGTGTGTTTTCTGAGCAACTGATTCACAACATTTACCTTTTTAAATAAACCTGAGAAAACTTAACATATAAATACACATATGAGAGTGCATAAGACTTTAGTTGCTTCTCAAGTCTCTAAACTCCAGTTATACCCTTGAAATTACAGTGTCCATGATCAAGCACTGTTTTGACTGATCTTTTGGCTGACAGTTGGATTGGGTCCTCTTCAATTTCATTGAAAACAAAGAACCAGAAACTCTCTGATGTGCAGAACTATACTGGTTGCTGAGAGATGAGAATCTGTTCCTTTCTCAAAATCAGCATCTGCATTTCATGTCTTGGAGGTTTTTTTTTTCAGATTGGCAAATACAGCATACTAAGTTTGGGCAGATGAGGAAATGACACTATTTTTCTAAGTAACAGGGTGGTTGTGAAAGAGGAAGTGGAAAAGGAGAAATAGCAGGAAGTGTGTCTTCAAGCCCAAGGAATTGGAATTCTGTGGACTTTTGTCCATAAATTCCATCCAGACCCTCAGACTCCACGGAAAGCCTTTGTGTGCCCCCAGTTTGAATGCCACAGGCTGGAACCACCCACACAGGAGGCAGAACATGGAGGCATGCCTCTGGGCATTTGTGGAATGCAAGGTTGCTAGACAGGAAGTGACCATACATCCGCTTCCTCACCAGTGATAACTAAGGTAACACCCAAGGAGACGTGATGTCTACTGAGAGCTTCTGACAGTTTTCAATCTAAACACATCAGCCAGACACAATGGAAACAATGATCAGTGTCACATGGTAATAGCGGGGTGTGCCCAAAAGCTAGCCCTGAGTACTCAGCATGTCATGGAAGGGAGATGATATGATTTTACAGGCTTCATGGTATTTGGACAGGTCTTGTGCCACCTGATGCTATTCTGCATTGAAACAAGGCTTATATTATAAACCAGAGGGTGGATTCCAAGAATTCTTGGCAGAATGATTTGTGCAGAAAGCTGCACTGGTGGCCCCCATTGGTACAAAGAACAGCAACGTGGTAATTTGAAGGTGAGACATCTTCCATAATGGCTAAAGTGAATATGACTCACTGTACCAAGGCCATCATGGATGTGGGATGTGGGAGGGCATGCAATAGTATAACCTCTCTGGAAAATCACTGGGCAATTTCTTATACCATTTAGCACAGCAATCCCACTCCTAGTTATTTACCCAAGGGAAATGAAAACTTGCATTCACACAACAACCTGTACAGGGATGTTATATATAAATTGGAAATGACTAAACATTCTTCCATAGGAGGATGGATAAATGAACAGAGGCACAACCATTCCCTGATACTACTCAGCCACGGAAAGTTGCTGATATTCACAACAAGGCGAATGACTCTGAAAAGCCCGTTAAGTGAAAGAAGCTGGGTTTGCACACTAAGTAAGTCTGTGTGTGTCCCAGCAGGAAGGCATTGGATGGAGAACAGATGAACAGTTGCCATGGCCTGAGGCTGGAGGATGATCTGACTATTAAGAACCACCCTGAGAAAACATGGGTGAGCCTGCAGGATTCTTTGCATACTTATTGTGATGGTGGCTACCTGGATCTGTGCATATGCCAAGACTCATAGAAGTTTATAGAAAACAGAAAAACCTTTAACTTGAAAAACTCTTAGCATTAAAAGGAAGAAAGGGCATGATTTGCTAGCATGGCTGGTGGGGAGAGCCTGAGAACTAGGATGTGCCAATCAAAGCAACGTACAGTTGCCCCTGCAGGTCCATAATGCTGACCAGGAGTCCTTTCTTCTATCCCTCTCCCTGCACTGTGTGCAAAATCAACTGGTGAGAGAGAGTCTCACCCACAAGGTTTCATCATGTCCTATGGTCCAAAAGAACAGTTTAGGAAGAGCAACTACTACCAACCAGTATTTCCACACAATGAAGTTCATTCTTCAATGAAACCTCTCTAAGACCTTTCAAGTTCAAGGGTATGTAGCCTGGTTTTAGTTTCCTCTCCTTAGAATAATATCCTTGTGATATATTTGACTAAGCTGTGTTTCAAAACTGGAATATGTATGTCTAGTTCCTGCTTTCTTTTTCTATTATCTTTTTTTGGCTCAACAGGGAAGAGATATTGTTTGTTCCTAGAATTCAAAATTAAGTATTTGGACCATGGATTCATCCCCTCAGGACTAAAGACCAATTAAGCACCTCCTAAATCCTGATGTTTACTTGAAAAAAATCACATGAATATCATTATCTCCTACCACCAGTTTAATCTGAAATTTTTTTTTCACAGAGTTGGAGGAAAAGGGATCCTATCATATTTTAGTGATATCAGAACTCACATAAAGGTGACTTCAAATAAGCACCTTTGAAATAGGGATTGCAAGAAGGCCAATATAGGAAGTAATAGGCTTTTATATCTTCTCTTTGATGGAATTGTGAGCATCTGATAAATTTGGAATTTTAACTTCATTCTCATAGTCAATGTGTATGTAGTGGGGAGATTGCCAATAGCTGAATATGAATTAATTTCAACATGGAAAAAAAATCTGATTCAGGAACACTATTTTCTTCTAAAAATATTCATGACAATCATAGAAAACATTTCTTGACTGTTTATTACATTTCAGGTACTATTTTGATTTACATTCATTTTCTCATCTATTCCTCTGCTAAATTCTCACACAGTACTTGGATTTCCCACCCTACATTCTGCATCCGGGATTCAACTGTCCCACATCTTAAATGAATGTTAAAAAAAATGCTTTGCCACTTTGAATTTATAGGCAATTTAGTGATCTTTGTACACAAGCAAACTGATATTTTCTTTAGGTTCCACTGCATAAAAAGTAAAAGTAAATGCAACTACTTTGAGGCTGATGTAATTTTATCTTGGGAAATTGTCTCCTTATGACTCCTGAGGGACGTGCTCTATCGCAGGAGTGGCACTTTTCAGGGATCTATGTTCTGTCTTCAGCACAAGCTGAGTGGATGTGAACATCAAGCAAGGACTGCACCTGAGCGACTGGCAGAAGATGCTCACGTCCCTGTGGTGGCCTCCCCTGATGGGTCCACAGTCGGGGGCGCGTGCAGGCATTTCTTCACCTCAGGGCTGCATAGGAACCTTCTTGGACACTCTGGTGGCTGTTATTTAAACTCCAGGAGCTCAGTCTCATTGCATCCTTCCATGGACAGTCTCCCCACACCAGGGAAATCCCTCTGCGTGGGCCATCCCTGCACAGCAAGGATGTGGCCATCCTCACAGGCACGACTCCTGCACTCTACTCCACCTTCCAGGAGAAGCCTGTGAACAAGGGAATGTGCCTATCTAAAACAGCGCGAAGATCAGGCCATTTTCTTTAATTCCATAAAGAATGAACCCTTCAGTGTTTTACAAGGTAAAAAAAAAAAAAATTCACAGACTGAAGGAGAAGAACATGGCTGTGGAGACAGACTGGAGGTCAGGCCCTGACTGGATTGTTGATTAGCTTTGTGATCTTGAGCTTCCTTGACCTCAACATTTTTGACCATAAAGATAAGAATACTGATAGAATTGCTCTAAGGACATATATAAAAAAAGAGCAGCCTTTTAATGAGCAGCTGCTATGAGCAAGAACAGGCTAGGAGCTAGAGGTCCAGACAGAGTCTCTGACTTCGGACACTTACAGCTGAGTTGTGATGAACAAATAAGGAGGTGACTTCACTAGAATACGCTGAGTGGTGTGGACGGGGCAGCACAGACAGGGCAGTGGCCATCTAGGGAGGGGATAGCTTGAAGAGGTGGAGCCTGAGCAACAGTCCCGCTGAGGACTGGGACCAGCAGAACCTATGCAAAGACCCTGGACCTGTGCCACTGTGCAGTAGACAGAGGCACAGGTCCCCACTGCCACAGGGCTCTATGGGCAAGCACTTTGTGACTCTGGGTAATTTAAACAGAAAAGGTCATGACCAGGTCTGTGCACTGGAACACTCACCCTGCAGGAGACAGGTGAGGAGGTAGATATGGGAAAGTGTGGGGACAATAGAGTCTGAGTGATGTGGTACCCATGGTACCCATGGAGAGAGAAAAGTGGACAGAGTCATTGAGCAGGCAAAAGGGGCAAGACTTGGTCTTGTGATGTGGGAGCTTCTGGATCAATGTGTCCACTGTAGCATTCTCCTGGGGATGTGGAGGGATAGCAAGCTAAGAAGCCAGGTTCGGACATGCAGACCTAGAAAAATCATGTGATGTTGAGTGGATGCTGTGGGTGCCTACACATGCTCTGTGCTCAGTGTATGCACCTGGGACTCACCCCTGAAGGCATATCCCTGTGTATCCATATTCTGCTCAGTGCACACACCTGTGACTTTTAACCTGCTCTGTGCGCTCACCTGTGACTTGCCCCTTATTGCTTGAATAGTGCATACACCTGCTTTTCCACCTGCTCAGTGTGCACACTTAGACTTTTCCACCTGTGGACTTTTGCTCCTATTCTCAAGGGACATCCAAATGAAAGTGAAGGTGCATTAACACCCTCAGAAGCACTTGGGCAGTAGTGGGTAGAGTTAAGGACAAATATTACTGTTTTGGCTTTCTGGTGGGCTCCTGAGAGGAAGGACATATTAAAAGTGTCTTCTTACTGTGCCCAGCAGAAGCGAGCCCCAGTGCCCACAGTGGAACTGTGCTTCACGACACAAGCCCAATTCCTATGTGGCCTCCTGAGGGCCCTGCTGGAGCCTGCTGAGACATCTAAAGTGGCTCTTTCCACTGCAGCCCTTGCCTTGGAGTCTGCCTTGGGGACTCGCCCCTGGACACTCCCAGGAGGCTTTGCAGCACAGAGGCCTGGGTCTTGGAAGAGAGGTCTGAGGGGGAGACGTCAATGCAGAAACTCCTGGAACAAGAGGAAGTTGAGACAGAGGAGGGGAAAAAACCCCTGGAGAGGGGATGGGTGGGGAGCCCTTGGGATGAAGTTAAAAGAAAAATAACTCAAGCATAGTATGGATACCAGGTTCCAGATCCCTTTCACATGACAGTCTATGGCAGGAAAGTTACAAAAGTTGTCTAATTATCTTGTAGTTATATAATCAATTTAATTTATAGTTCTTCTGCAGTACCTTGAAAACGGAGTATTTACTGGTTCTTTATGAGCTGTAACACTTTATGGCCTGTCAGGGTGTTGATGGATAACAGTGCACTGAAAAATAATCATGTAAGATTACCTTAAAACACGTATCGGTATCTGTCATTTTGACAGTGGAATTGCAATACTATAAATCTACAAAGATTAAAAATTTTAAGTGGAATGTTCTAAGTCAAATATTTATTAAAATACCTCAGCTGCACCAAAGGAGGAAACAGAAACAAAATATTAATTCGGTTGAGGACATTTAGCGCTGGGATTCTGGGACCACAGAAGGCCTTATATTTTTCCAGACCTTGATCTGCCATTATCATGACAGATAATTCCCACACTAGTGTGCAGTCTTAAAAGATGCCACCTCTCCAGGGACAGGGACAGGCAACATATAGAAAAGGAATTGCTGACAGGCACACTAGCGGCAGCCCACCGTGTGCACCTGAGCTTGCCCCTGGTGCCTGAGTGCTGGCTTTACACTGCCACACACCACTGAGGCTCTGTTGCCTCTTCCTTCTGTGTCTCCTGCACTCCCTTCTGTAGACCAGGCTGTTGGAAGATTCTGAGCATAGACCACACAGATTGATCATTAGTGTTCCAATGTTTCACCAACTGGAGATCGACAGATGCTACTCGGAGTTTGGATGAACACGACATAAGCGTGCGGCCACTCCGGCTCCAAGACAGCTCTAGCCAGTTGAGTACTGAGGCCACACATACCTCTCTTTCATTTCTGTTTTCAGCAGGAAACTCTCCAACAGATTCAGTGAGCACTGGAGTTCTAAAACGCCACCATCATGCTACCTGATGCCCGCTCCATCGTGAAGAGGAAGCAGGACGCGCTGGGAACTGAAAACAGAGGAGACCTCACGGCCATGGGTGGGCGTGGCACGAGTCTTAACACAGAGGCTTCTACAGGAGCACCTAGGAACCTAAGTCTGGAGCCAGGTCCTTTCCTTGCAGCAGAGCAGGAAGGCAGGAGGGAACAGCTAGGGCAGGGGGAATGTGCTGGGTGATTTCCCCATGGAATGCTCCCCTGATCCTCCAAGGGACGCAATTTTATTTTACAGATGAGGTCACACAAGTGAAAGTTTTGGCCAAGGACACGTAGCCTCTGAAGCCACACACCCCGCCCCCAACAGCAAAGGCCAACTCCCAGTCCATGTAGACCCGATGATGGACTCGGCCTCCTGCCTAAGATCCTTCACTGATTCCCCATTCCCAGAAGCAGAGCCTGGCCCCCATTGTGTGCCCAAGCCTTTCGATCGGGCTGCAGTTGCCTGCCTGGGTCAGCTGGGCGCACTCTAGTCACAGGTGCCAGGGCACATTGGACAGGCCATGGCACTGTACCACCGGGGCTCCACTGCTCCTCCTTCTGCCTGAAGTTGGCCCCCTGGAAAAACCGCTCACACCTCAGATCATGTCCCCAGTGTCCGAATAGCATCTTCTGGAAAGCTGGCCTTCCTTATCCTTGTAACTGAGCACCATCTCTCAGGAGCTGCCTTGCCCTGTCCCAATGCCCATGTCAGTGTGTTGACACCTTTCTTCACAGCCACAGTAACTAATTTACGCTTTTCACATTCCTCCGTCTTCCAAAACTACAAATTCCTCAGGGATGGGAGTCCCATCCTGCACCCATATACCTCTCAGACACCACTGTGTAAGTAGCATGCTCTGTAATGGAGGAAATGCTGCCCTTGCTGTCCAGTACATAACCACTAGCCATACATTTTTGTGGCTTGAGACACTGAGCTGTGATTTCATGCAACCGAGGAACTGGATTTTTCAACTGCATTTAATTTTAAGTGATTTAGATCAGAACAGGTACATGTGACTAGTGGCTGCATGTTGGCTGGTGGAGCTCCAGGGCCCAGGAAGGGTCTGGGTCACACTAGGTGCAGAACTTGCTGAGTTTGGACTCCATCCCAGCACCCGAGGCTCCTCCTTACCAGCGAGTCTTTGCGGGGCCCTTCACTGCGCCAGCTGCCTCACTGCCAGACCCTCTGGTCATCTTTCTTCATAGGCCCTCCAGGCTTCCTGGTGGAGCATCCCTCTCTGATTTGGAACCCTTCTGGCCACCAGTTTGATTTTTTTCTGCTTCTCCTTTCTACAGAGGCTATAAAACAGGTGCATATTTCCACCAGAGTCTCATTCTACAATGTGTAACTGTAAAACATAGAAGCAGAGTTATTAAAGCCTCAAGGGAAAATGGATGAACAAAATATCAGCCTGATTCATTACGAACAGTTATTATAAACAGCAGGCTTGCCAGCAAATGACAGCAAAACACATTTGCATTTGCAATGAAATTATGCCACACACACCCACTGTGGCTCCCACCGCACTACCATACCACTAGGAGTGTGTATAAGAAATCCCGCCAACACAGATTGTGGGGTATGGGGCCTGTGTTCAGGAGGGCTTGACTTGGAATCTTGCTGGTAATCTCAGTCGGGCCCAGACTTCTAGGTGGAAAGGAAATCCTCCAGACATCCAGAGGAGGAACTAAGACACAGCCTGGGCACTGACAACACTCAGATTCTAGGAGTACCCAAGTGTTCCCAGTGGTTCTGATATTTCCATCTGCCCAAGGAGCAAGAGGAGACAGAGCGAAGCCACTGCTTCCTACAGGCAGGAGCTGCTGACCTGGGTACACGGCACAGCTGCTCTCTCCAAAGCCACATCCTCCAGCTCTGCCTGAGATCTCCAGCCACCAGCCTCACACTCAGTTGCCTCCAAAGCAGGTGGTTTTCTTTACTAGCAAAATTTTAAGTGCAGCCATTTTCCCTCCCTATAAAACCCTTGGTCACCATAAGTTGTGTTTCTAAAGCTGTCCTTTGGGTTCTTGGTGTGCACATTAAACGATCTTAATTCCTCTCCCTTCTCTTCAAGTTTCTTGCTCTGTGGACTTCTCCAGGATCCTCACACCACCTCAGGGATGGCACTTCACGGGAGAATGTGATCAGCTCTGCCAGGTACACATGGCCACCCAACCTGCAGTTCTATTGCTGCCAAGCACTTGGGGGAAGAACCAGCCTCACACTCAGGCACTCTGAGACTGCCATGCATACTGATAGATTATCAAGGTTTACTTCCAAAGTGCAAGTGTGCCATTGAATTATCAAACTTGGAAACGTTAAAACAAGTACTTTCTGGAAAGAACACTTCCAGAGTGATCAAAGTACAGTTTTGGGAGAAGGTATAGACCCTGCTGAAGAATATTGCTAACATGTGATTCGACAATTAAGGTGACTGGGAAAGATGGTGGTTTCATTCCCCTATGAAGTCTGGCTCAGTGATCGGCATGTTCCACACCACATGGACACACTGAATCCACTGGTACCTGGCAACTCTCAAACCCAGAGAATCTTAATCAGCAAGCACCATTTGCTCCAAGTTTGCCCATGATCTTGTGAAGACAGAAGCTTTTCTAAACACACATGCATGTGATCAGGAGTAGCTGAGATCAGAGAATGAGCTATAATTCCAACTTTAAACTCTGCCTCCATCACCCATCCCTTTCCCCTTGGCATCCATTCTCTGTAGGAGGCTGGTGCAGTAGGAGAAATCTGGTAAAATACATAAATATTAAGCGGCATTTTCTAGACCCGTGCTGTTAGGAGACATCTGGGGGAAGTTCTTTGGTTTCACTAATAATCATGCTCTCCAGTGTTTCAGACATGCCCCACCTGATTCTAGGTGGAGTTCTTAAGATAATTCAGAGACTTACTCCCTGGGGAGTATGTACACTGCCTGGGAGCACTTAAAAATGTGCTAATATCCAGAGCTTGAGCAGACAAGCCGCAAGAAGAAAGACGTGGTTTCACACACATACATCTCTCAACCACAAATGCAAACTAAAGTATACTGAGATGCTCTTTTCTTACCTTATGGATGGGCAAAGGTAAAAATGTTTGGTAATATGCCCTGCTATATCCCACAGGCCACGGGGACTCTAAATCTATGAAATTTTGTGGAAAGAAATCTAGTAAAATACATAAATACTAAATGGCATATACCTTTGACTCAGCAATTCCTCTTTGAGAAATTTATCATACAAATACACTCATATATGTGTGTTGAGAGACTAGAAATATAAGTGAGCAGCACTTGGAGCACATATAAAAACAGACCTACCCCATGGCCTGCAACCACCAGTCTGGGAGGCCAACTCCTCCTTTCCATGTGACCAGTAAGCCGAGAGCCAGGCTCACAGGAGCCGGATGGCTGCCGCAGGAAGTTGAGCAATGACTTCTGTCACATCGTCCTCAAAGGGCCAGGTATGATAAACTGAAAGCTTCCCTAGTTTTTGTTCCCTTTCAACATAGGACCAGAGAAAGCAAAATGAATTCTCCTGAGCACTCCCATGAGTGCCCCACTGCATATGTTTAGAAACCAAATCTAAAAGAGACACATAGTAGTGTGAAAAGCATGCAACCATATCTGCCCAAACATCTCTAAATCAACTCACAGAAAATTTTAAGAATGTTTTTCATGGGAGACAAACTGAAAGACTGAAGAATAAAGGTGGGATGCAAAAGTGCTATGCCCAATGGCCTTTTGTTTCTTTGTAATTTTGTATTATGCATATAGTTATCTAGTAATAAAAATATGTGAAACTAATTTTTAAAATAAAATCTAACTTTTGCAATAGCTGAGATAATAGGAGAACGGCCATTTTCCCCAGTAAGATATTCACTCAAGTCAGTATATAAGTTTTTGCCTTAAAAACATAGCATTGTTACAAAAATAATTGCAACACTAATCCTTTCAGCAGGGAAACTAAGTTAATCAAATCCAGCACATCTTCTAGCACTGAACCATCAGAAATGTGGCCCTTGTAACAGCAGTCCCAGCTGGAACCGTGGGAAGCAAGGGGAGTGTTGCCCAAATTGTCTCTGTGGTCACTGAATAAATGCATGGATCACAGACAGAAACCTCAGGTATTCCCCAATCTTACATTCAGAAAAGAGACCCTGGGCCTTACCTCTGCTCAGTAGCAACCACAGGATCATAAGAACTTGGTCACCCCCCAGCCTCTTCCCATCTCAGAGCCAAATTCACAGTTGGGTGTCTGCACCCTGCATCACTGGGGCTGGGGAAGGATGCATAGGTTCAGTTTCCTGCCCCTGAATCTGCATGAGTAACAATCCTTACACTCGTGGACAGGATCCCCATGTGCACCCTGCAGCCTGAGTTACCCAGCAGGCTGGGGATGAGTTCTGCTGTGTGGCCTGGAGCATATGTTCCTGAGCACACAGGCTCCACCTGCCTGTGGCAGCAGTGACATTCAGCACTCAGGATGATTCCCTGGACTCATACCAGAGCAGCACCCTGGACCAGTCTGCTGTTTCCAGTAAGTTCTAAGAATCCAGAAACTGACATTATCAAGATGTCAAGGCCTGCTTCTACTGAATTCTGGCTTTATGCTCCCTGTAAGTGTAAGTTACAGCCTCCACTACAGAACGCAGGCTCTGCAGAAGAGGGTTCGGGTCCATTGTGTCGACTGGTATTGCTGAAACACTGAATAGTGTCTGCCATACTATGGGCGCTCAACAGCAGTTAGACAAGCCAGGAGCCAGCGCCTCACACTCCAGCTTAGGAAGTTGCATGTAGGTTGTAGTAACTAGTCACCCAAATCTAGTCCTCTTATTTTGTCCTAAGTGCTGCCCAACTTTAGTGCATCCTGCCTGGGCAAAGTTGTATGGACTGCTGGTCAACAGGTAGCCCAGAAAAATCCTTTCTACATAGAGAAAATTGATTTAAAGCAAAAGATGCTGATGTATTCTCTGACCACAATGCTGCTCAGAAAAAAAAAAAAAACCCTCAAAAACTACACATCCTAACTCTCAGAGTTCCCGGATATAATGTTGAAGTCACACCTCTGTGAATCAAGAGGATTATTACAAGAAATTCCACAATCTTCATTATTTGATAACAATGTTTAGGATGCATGACATTGTCTAGAAAACCTCAGAGATGTCCCTTTTATTTTATCTGAGCAGATGATGACTTAAATATTGCTTGGCAGACACATGAAGAGCACCTGATGGTCACAGAAGAGGGAGAGGCTTTCGCCCTGGGCATACATGGAGGCCAGAGCCCAACAGCAGATGAGTGTATCCAGAAAAGAGAGCCACAGATATTTAAAGCAAATAGAAAAAGAAGGTTCATGTCACAGAAAATATTTGCTTATTCAACTAGACTTTAAATATTGACATAGCAACCAGAAAACGTTGTGCCCATTGACATTTGATAGGACTTTAACCTGCTCAGTGGTTTCAGCCAGAATCTACGGTCTTAACAGCTGACCCTATATAAACCTGCAGAACACATGGAGGTTTGTAATAGGCATTGGTCACCTGCATGAGGAAATGCTCTGCTGGGAGCTCTTAGGCCCTAAAGCTGTTCATCTTGTGGCTGGCGCTCTCTTCTCAAACCAAGAACTTGATCCTCCTGTGCCTCCCCCTGCGACTGCCGGCCTCCTTCAGCACAATGGGACAGTAGCCTTTCCTCCAGAAAGATACCTGCCTCTCACACCACCCGGCCACATTCAGATGTAGACCACGTCCTGCCTCAGGGTACCTGTACTCCAGGGGTCATGGGCAAGGACTCCAGACTCAGGGCCTCCTGGCCTCTGACTCATCTCAGGGTGTGGTGGGGGTGACAGCAGCAGTTGCCTTGAAAGACCGTGAGAAAATGTTGGGAATAACTAAAGAATCCCCTGAGTCCCCTGCTTCATAGAGAAGTCCAGAGAGCACGGGGCCCATGAAGACCTCCCTTCCCCTGTTCCTTTCATGTCCATCCAGTCGGCAGCATTTTGTGCCTCATGTGTGGTGAGCTGGAGCAGTTTCTGCCTTCTGCTCCATCTTGCTGCTCTGCTTCCCAAAGCCATTGCTCTCCTTAAAAACATGGTCTACAGCTTCCCCTTGGGAGAGCACACTTGGGCTCAATGTCCCTCCCTTCTCCCTGTTGCTTTCAACTACAGCATAAAGGCCTTCCATTTGCAGAAATATCGACTGTCCTCTGGTGGTTTTCCAACAGTTTCCATCTAGGCTGTGATTCCAAAATGATAGGAACACATAGAGATTGACCAAGAATGGGTGTGAACAGGAAGATGAGTATGTGTGCAAAGCCCCCGAGTCACAGTGTGGTCCACTCTGCACACACACACATACCAGAGGCCTAAACAGAAAGCCTGGCGATGCCAAGAGTTGGCAAGGATGTGGAGCAACGTAACTCTCACACATTTCTGGTGAGAGTAGAAAGTGATAGAACCTCATTAGGAAAGTGATAGAACCTCATTTGGTCATGTCTATCAAAGCTGAATATGAACACAGCTTATAACTTAGCAATTTCACTCTTGGATTTACACACAAAAGAAGTGTGGGCATAATCCCCCAGACATGTATTAGAATCTTCACAGCAATTCTGTTCCAAAAACCTAAACCTGGAAACAACTCAGATGCCATCAACAACAGGATGATAAACAGATGGTAATAGATCTGCACAAAAATCTCACTTCCTTTAAAGTGGGTATCATCCGTTATAAGCCAGTGGATCCAAGTAATTGAAGCACCAGACTCAAATTGGTTTAAACCATAAAGAAATTTTGCTATTGCACATAACTGAAAGCTGCAGGCAAGCTCAACTCCAAAGCTGGCCAAACTGCAGCTCAGCAGTGCTGCCAGGCATCCGGGTTCTTCCAGGTCTTCTGTCTCCTAGCATTTGGCTTCATCTCATGTTGGAGACTACAGTGGATGTAGATCAGATGGTGTGTCCAGGTATGGCAAAGTCCCGAGGGAGAAGGAGGTACTCTGACTTACTTACTTTCCCTCATTAGAGGAAAAGAACTTTCGCTTGGGAGGGATAATATCACACAATGTTCTATCTCATTGACCAAAAGTCAGTCACACACACCCCCCCATCCCCATTCCAAAGCCTATCACTTTGGATGGGGGAAGCAGGATGCTGGCATCCAACCAAAGAGCAACCGTCTGAATGGGGTGAGAGTCCCTACAGCTAGCATGAGGAACACTTACTAAAACCCAAATACTGGATCTCTTGTTCCCATAGAGACGGGGGACAATGCTATTCCACATAATGAAATGACTAGTCAGATAGCAAGTTCACACATCTTCTCTTACTCATCAAAGTGCTGTGCTGGGAGCACGACCAACTCCCAGAACTTAGGGAAACTAGGTTCTTCCTGCTGGAAGCCAAGATGCAGGCACTGACCCAAGAATATCTTCACCAGACATCTCTGCATTACAAAGACCTCCACGAAGAGAATTGGCAGGTGCTGCCTTGGCCCCATGAGAACAGGAAACACCAGAAGTCTTCTGGGTGTTCCTGTGGAAGGCAAGAGGGGAGACATCACCCCTCTGGTGATTCTTCCCAGAACTGCAAGCCCAGTCTCACCCTGGGACATTCCAGGCACACCAGAACTGGGAGTGCCCCACTAAATGCTCAGCAGCATTCACGTGAGAAGTCACAATGTGGAAGATGAAGGAATGTCAGGAAGCAGTATGGGGCAGAGCAGAGGGCAAGCATGACTACCAATGCAATGTGAGAGCCTGGCTCAGGAGCTGGGATCCAGAGAGGACGTCAGTGGAAAACATGACCAGAGCAGACGCTGTGGTCCAGGACAATCTAACACTGTTGATCGGCTTGGCCCATTGTTCCACACTGGGTGTGCCATTAGGAGATGCTGGGGACAGACATACAGGAGCTCTGAGGTTGTGACCAACCAGGTCAAATCATTCTAGATTCAAGATTTTAACATGCAACTGCCAAGTATTGCAGGATTTGAAATCTCCAAGCTTTTATGTGTTTTCCTGTTTTTCTACAGCAGTGGTCTTTGTGCCAATGAAATGAAGTGAAAGTCATCATGACTCCCAGACTCTAACTTTAAAACAGGCAAAGGCTGCCATCTGTGAACTGTGGGTGAAATTAAAACAATGCTGAAGCCATTAGGCAGAAAAGTCTGGTATCAGGAACTCCCAGCAGCAACCCTGCTGGTTTGAGAATGCCTGGTTCATGTGGCTTTCTAACTAACTCCATCACCAGTTCAGCACAACATCAGAGATGGGGTGAACTGCTGGAGCCACACAGCCTTTCAGAGATGGGTATGGCTTGCCAAGATGCCAATCAACCTGTTTACTGTGAGACCCCTGCCACAAGGAAAAGCAAGACTCCTCCCGCTCATCCCTGCCTTTGACGTACTCCTCCTTAAATAAAGAATCAGGGCCATTTTTCAGTGGTTCAGTTCCAGCTCCTATCAGGACTGGAAGACCTATCAGGCGATCAACTTTTTATTACTAATTTCTGGCTCTGGCTCTATTTCTTACTAATTATCTTAGACTTTTTATTTCCCGGGCAGCTCATATCTCCTAAGCAGGAATCCTGAAGGGGTGCTGGTTACCCCGCAATAAAATGCAAGGCTCCCAAGTTCAGGAAGGCAGAGGCAGGCGCCAATGGAAATTCAAAGAACTATGCTCACATTGCTTCCTTCTGTCCTGTATGTCTGGCTTCAGAAGTAATTTTCTCGACTCTACTCATAAGTTGTCTTCCATAATCCTTATAATCACTGATAAAGAAGCTCCTTTTTTGTTAACTCCATTATGTGCTTTAAATAATAAGGGCTGTAGAGGATTTTACTAAGTGGCTTTAAGGTTGCTAATCTGAGCTACAAGAGAGCAAACAGACTTAATAGGTTCTTAATATGATACAAATACTTTGGCAATTTCTCAAGAGAAATAACAGCCAAAAGGAGAGACGACATTTGTGATTGAAGGTAAAGTATAGTGTAAGTTTCTGCAAAAACCAAGGCAAGAAAAATACTTCCTAGTTCACTGCTGATCCTCTGTTTTTCCCTGCAGAAAATGTCACCCATAGTGTTCATCCCTGTACATGTGGAGGAGGTTGTTGCTAATCCACCTTCCTAGCTCAGCAGATCACAAGAAGCCACCTCTGGGCTGTGGTGCTAGCACCTTCCAGAGGTCCTAGACTTTGAGGTTCATGCAGGGACTCAGATTTCTTTATTTTATAAGTGGGAGCGAAAATGCAGCGAGCACTAGGTGACCACAATGGAGGCAAGTGACAGATGGCCATGTGTGCATTGAACCTCACTTCTAGGTCCTCTTGAGTGGACAGCCAGTGCCCTGTCTGCCTCTGGTTAGCAGACACCATGGAGCTAAGTTTTGGCCTTGGAATATGTAAGGAAGCAATGCATTCATTTGCAGAGTTGGCACATGACCAACATTCTGCAGTCTCCCACAGCCTTTCTCCTCCATATCCCACGTGGGTATTCCACCGCAGGCTGCCTTGCTCGTCCCAAGTTCAGGAGAAGGGTGCTTGGTCTGCCAAGGCATCCGAGTCACAGCCCATCAGTCAGAACTCCCTGACCACCCAGGATGAACGTAATGGGTGAGAAGCAAACATCTGTTGTCTCAGGCCACTGAGGAATAGGATTCACTGACACCGTGTTAGCTAACCCTCACTAGTACTGTATCCTTATGGTTTAGGACATAGCGAGAAGGGAGGTTCCCATCTTTCAATCTGTTGAGTGATTCTGTCACTCATGAGTGCTGCAGCTAGATAGGTCAAAGCCAGAGAGACGTGCTAGTATGCTTGTCCCTTCCTTCTTCGTCCTTCTGCCTCATATTGCTTAGCTCTGGCTTCATTGCATTTGGGCTTTGGTAAGTGGAGTGATTGGGTATTCCAGCCTTCCTGGGACAGTGCTAGTTGCCCATATATGAGGATTAATATTAACCTTTCAGTCCCAAAAATTTGGATATTAAATTATATGGTTACCCTAATAACAGGCCACTTATATCCTAGGGAGATATTTAAAAAGAATAACTAAAATAGATCTGTCATGAAGTAACACACCTTGTGAGTATTTGATGTTGCCATTTTTCTCCCATTTTTTTAAACAGCCCAAAATGGTACTTCTTTCTAGAGTATTGAACACATATAATTTCTTCACAAGTATATCAATCACAATGATTAGAAAAAGATTAAAAGGGACACCCGTAAAATATAATATCGAAATTCTTTCAGTGATTTAGAACAAATTATTTTGATCTATGTTAAATGACATTCCTCCAATATACAGAGTTTAAACCTCTTTATTAAATGCTATAGTTAAAAAGATGTGACCATAATAGTTTGGGGAAAAGAAACTCTATATATAAACTTGGGATTCTCATGAGAAACATAACTAGAAAAGAGATACACATCAACATATCACACCTGGGTAGTGGAACTTAAATGTACTTTAGAAACTATGCATAAAAATTAATTCCAAAGTGAATCTGGTGAATTAAAAAGAATTTCTGATGATAAAAAATATACATTATTGGCAAACTAAGGCATTCTTGATTTTCTGAATTATTAATTGCAAACAACATTTCTTCACACTCCCTAGAAAGTTTTAGGAAATCACTATAGATTATTTTTCCACCCACAACAGGATAAAAAAAAGAAATAACAGAAAGGAAGCACTAATGATTATGGTGAACTGGACATTGTCCTTAAAACAACTTCTTTTAAATGATTACAGTGAAGAAACTCCCTCTTGGGAAGAGACCATGGAAATGGGGAAACAAGAGTCAGTGCCTGTGTATCTTGAAGTCACAGACCCTCCTGAAGCACAGAGGGACCCTGCACATGTACGTGAGTGACACCTCTGCTGTCTGCCATGAGCTTCCATTCTGAAGACAGATCACAACTCTACTTTAGTTCTAGTATGCAATTCAGTTTACCCCCTCAATCTGCATTTGGGAATCTTCCTCACCTTAGGTCTAATTTATTGTAAAAGACGTCATCAACCATTCACGAGAATCAATCTTAAAAAATGCTGAAATTCATGTCACAGCTTGTATCTGCAAACCTGTTTGAAAGGTGCCCTACACACATTGAGTTTCTGTCTGAAATAGCTGATTTAAGCCCTTGATAGAGTAGAGCCGGTCCCCATCCATTGTGTTATCATTTTATACAGTCTGTCCATAAAAACCCAAGAGAAGAATGCACAGTCTGTCCATGAAAAATAACTCACCGTCTGTGGCTTATGGAAACAACGGTAGAATCTTAAATACCTTGAAAGCCAGACACAGTCATCTGCATGACTTTTGCCGGTGAGTCCCTGGTCAAATGGCAACACACAAATACCATGAACAAAGGAAATGATTCAATATGCACTCTAATGAGGAATGGAGACGTGAGGGTTGTGTCATTTTTCAAAACCAAAAGCTTCCAAAATTTAAAATAATGAAGCAGCATGGCTACTGGAAGTGAGGGATGCGTTAGAGACACAGCAGTAAACGTCAACTGTGATATACTACCACAATATTAGCCAGTGTGACTACGGCTCTTTTATTTCTCTTTCCCATGTATCTCCTCCTGTTAACCGTTCATCTCCCACCAATTTTATTCTCATCAGCAGTTTCCCTGGTCAGGCAGGATGACTATTTCATTCATTAAATGCCCCACTAATGAGAGAACACAAGTGGACAAGGCCTGCCCAGAGAGACCTGTCACGTCCGAGCAGGTAGTGACAGGCCTTGGGCTTCCACTGAACTCTGAGTTTTGCATCTGTTTGAGCTGAAGACCCAGGAAACCATTCTTCGAAAAATTTCTCCAAGTCTTGAGAAGGAAAATAATTTACACCAAGATAATTATTATTGATTCTCACCACATGGAACTGTATCGGACTGACTTCAGCTATATTAAAGTACCCAGTGGTTTTGCTTTCAGTTAAATTTTGATCCCAAGATTGCACTGTGGATCTCACCAAATGTTCATCTGAATGACATTTATAAGAAGGAAGGGACCGTGACGTGAGTGCTTCTCACTCATTCTTAGCAATCTGTCTGATAAAGGGAAGCTGACCAAGGGGAAGATCGACAGCAGCGTGTGGTTTGATGATCAGGGGAGTTAAAGGGTGCTTTCCACACATGAGCTGAGATCAAAGGACCAGGCAAGATCACTACTACCTGACGCAGGCAGGACCCCAGGCACCTCATCCGTAAAAACATGACAGGTCTAACTCTTCACCCTGTTTGGAGACTGGGGAGTCTATGGGTGGTGGTGGAGTTCAAGGATCCATGGGCCAAAAAGAGCAGAAGCCTGGGACCATCCTCAGGAACCTTGGTGCCCTAATGGTGCCCTCCCTGCAGTGGGCTGGGGAAGGTGATTCAGCTCTAACTTAATCTGGAGGATGGTGAGAAAATGATTTTCTCTTCCCACTGGTTATTATTTACTTCACATGCACTGTATAAAATGAGACCTTTCAAAAAAAATAACTCACATATCCCTCCACTCAGAAGTGTCCATTATTTTGTCTTGTCCATGCTCCTGCCCAGCCTCGCCCTGTGCATGCAACAGATTGATGTGGCAGTTTGGCCTTCTGATGGGGTCATTCCTAGCGTGTAGCCCAATGCTATCCTGAGCCCTGTCCACCTTGCTGGTTTAATCCTCACCATGACTCTCAGAGTATCCTGCCAGGTTGAAGGGGAGACTGAGGTGGGAAAGTTAAGCAGCCTGCCTTAGGTTGCAAGACCAATCGAAAGATCCCAAATTGAGCTCTGGTTGGTTCAAACCCAAAGTCTTCTCTCCTGGTGGCTCTGTATCTCGGCCCCTGTCTTACACAGTCAAGTCATGCATGGACGTCTATGTCCTACTTTTACTTTTTCACCTTGCAAAACAAACTTCTTATCTTTCTTATTGGCTGCTCAAGATTAATTTGAAGGGATGTGTGTGATGTAACTGTTCCACTGCTTCGGGAGGTGTACTTACATCCCAAGTCTAGGCTTCATAGCTAACCCTAAAGTGAGTGTATTCTTGCATGATCCTTTGGTCTTTTGTCTTTAGAATTAGTTTCTAAGGATAAATTCCCAGAACTGGTGTTATTTTGTCAAGGAACATAAACATAAAACATTTAATGAATTTGAACACTTATGCAGATCTTACAGAGGTTCCAGGGACTTTTAATAAAGGGCTGAGAATTACTATATCACATTCCTCAAGTGTTCCTAAGAGCTCCTGCTATGAGCTGGGCACTGAGTGAGCTACACGCTGGGTGTGCGAGCACACCAGAAGAGCAGATGTCTGCTTCCCTAGCACTCAGTTCCACTAAGGCAGGAGATTACTTATTTAAGTGTACATTTTCAGATCTGCCAAGCAATTTGTCTTTCAGTTATATTCCATTGATTCTGTCCCTGGATATTTGTACTAAAACCAAAAGTCAAAAATCATGTTATTTAACAGAAAATTGTTCTGATGTATGCTGTTAACAGGAATTGTGAACTGTGTACAATGGCACAGGCTGTGATCCCAGGCCACTTAGTGCCTGGACAACTTAGCAAGAACTTGTCTCAAAATTAAAAAAATAAAAAGGGCTGGAAGTGTAGCTTGGTGTTAGAGCACCCCTAGGATTCCCCCCAAAATGGGGAAATTGAAAATCTTATTTCTAAATTGGTGATGCCACATAACTTCAGACAAATGTGAGTCCAGGATATTGTGACACTCTCTCATGGTCACACTTCACTATATGTTTGCTCCAACAGGCTTTGTGTCAGGGTTTGCACACCCAGATGTGACAGGAGGAGGGGTCGGGATCATGTGGTTTACCTGAGCAGAGTGGAGACCCAGGAGAGGCTGAGAGTGATTCCACATGGCCTGCAGGTCTGGCCACTAGACTGCATACTGTGCTGCAAAACAGCCGGCAAGCTTTGGGGAGAATGGTTGCAACCATATCCAAATAACCAGCAGCTGGTTGAGCAGTAGTGTCTACAAGACCCACATCCCCATATTTCCTGTGATGCATGGCTGTGATGATACTTGCTTTTGTGGCTACAGCAGTAATGGTCAACTTGCAAGTCATGACTCTCAGAGGTCAATTATTCAAACCAGTCAGAGAATTTGACCCACAAGGACAAATTGTTCAGTTGATCCACATTTTCTTCCTAAGTGATATGATGACAAAATTCAAGCCAGATTCTTCCCAATGACTAAAAACGGAAAGTGACTTGTGTATGTATTTCTCTAGAAGGAAGGTAGCATTTTCCAAGGCCTAGGACAGTCCCAACTCCCATGCTTTGGGCACATCCTTGGGCAATTTACCTAACCATTGTCCCTGGTCTGTGAAATAGAGAAGCATGTGTTTCAGGCCGAGATGACAATTTTTAGCACTCAGGAGGGTAACCAGCACCTGGCAAGGGCTCCATGACTGTTAGCTGATCCAATGGGGGAGCTGGAGGCAGCTCAGACTGTGTCTTCCGAATTTCCAGGGACCCTTCAAAAGAGCCACTGGACTTTCTCACTGTGACAGTTTTCACACCACACAACCAGGCACATGACTAATGGAGGATCTGGTTCAGAGCAGTTGTTATGCTCACCAGCCTGCTCCCACCCATCATCTCTCCTGCATTATTCCCGCCAATCCCTTGGAAGATGTCGCTGCAGAGCCCAGACCCGATGTCTGGTGGAGGTTGCGGAACAGGGGCCACTGGGTCCCCTGCATGGCTGGCAGCCTGCCTGGCAGCCCAGTGTGCTCTGGTAGCACGGAGGCTGCTACCTGCTTCACCACAATCCCCACACAGGCAGCTGCCAATTAGCCAGGCTGACACAGAATTTCAGCAATTTGTTACTTGATTAAGAAACATGACTGTGGAGGGGAAGAGAAGGGACTTGGAGGGGGCCTTGCAGAACAGACTAGGTTGAGTCACTAGACCAAACCAGTCTCAGTCATAGCTCTGCTACATACTAACTTAAGACTTTAGTCCACTGAGCTTCTCTTCATTTGGGGTTTCTTACCTGAAAATGATGGCATTTTAACACCTGACTCCTAAGACAGTGATGAAGAGTAAATAAGATAAAGTGTTCTCAAGCCATCAACACCAAAAGGCACTCGATACATCCTGTTTTGCTTTCCCTCTTGAGATAAGAGAATCTAAGTTGTGTCATAAGTTGTGGAAAAGTGAACAGGAACCCGTTAGTGATGGACATGGTTCAGGGGTCTCTGGATGGGCCTGTGTCGGGGCAAAGTGGGAAGGTTAGCTTTGAATGTAAAGAAGAACAATGTCTCCTCTGAGGAAAGCAAGGAAGAAGTAAGGCATGATTGAAATAAACTCACACATATGGAATGGGAAGGTCACGTTCGCACATGACAGCCTCTGCTTCCCCATGATGCAATCACAGAGTTTTCTTGTAAGAATCAAGAGTCAGGGAGGAAGGTAGACATGGCATGTGGGGCCCCTGGAGCAAAGGACTATGAGCAGTCCAGAGGACACAGCTGGCTGGGGGATGTTTAGAGGGGACTATGGAGCTCCCATATTAGAGATCACCTTTCATGAAGGTGTGACCACCTTTGGACTGTGGAGCTCCCAAGGTAGTAACCACCCTGACCTTTACCTTCTATAATGATTCAGTCACCTTTAGGGAGATGTAAACTTTAAAAAAAAAAAAAATCGGACCAAATCCTGAATTCTAAGCTCACAGATACCATCATAAGTGCCAGATTTCCTTCCAACCTTTGAAAAGGCCTAGATTTTAATTATCTCTGTAGTATGAGTTATTTCTGCGCATTGAAAGCTGGTGCCTTCTGGTTGCTTGGAGCTGAGGATTCCTTCTCCTGGAAGAGCCCTCGCCCAGGGAACGTGAGGTTGAATTGGCTCCTCATCTCACACCAAGCATCCTCCCTGTTCCTAGCAACCCGCAGGAGGCCTAGCAACACAGCCGGTGCACCGAATGGCATTGTTTAAAATAAATACTTCCCAGTTGGCATTTGCAAGTGATCTTTTCATTTCCACCATTTAAAATAAAAGTGTGAACATATTTTAAGAAAATGCAAAACAAATGAAAATGAAAGCTACTTAGAAAGGTGTGTGAGGGAGTAGCAGATGTGCGTAGAGCCAGCTTCCTAGGGCCCACACTATACCTTCACCAGCACAACTTCACTCTCCACAGACATTTCCTCCCAGTGGTTGGGATCCTGTGATCCCTGGGACAAGGCCCCCCATCCCTTCATCCTCAGTGATTGGGGACACTTGCCCTGTGCTAGCATCCACAAGCATGCCATAGCAGGAGAAAACAGCACAAAAAAAAGCACATCCATAGCTAAAAAATATATGGTATCTAGAGAAGGCATATGTTATCTCCAGACATGGACATGTGCTAGACTAAGACCTTGCACATGTGTCTTGGCCACTGGTGGTGGTGTGAGTTAGGGAGCCCTTCTGACTTTTACGTTCTCCTCTGTGATATGGGGGTGACAGCAGCACCCCTTCACAGGTGCTGGGAGGCCCAGTGCTAATTCACGTGAAGAACTTCAGACAGGGCCTTGCACTCAGCAAGGGCCTACACATGTGTGTCCTGTTGTCAACTAAAGGAGTGAGACAGGAGACAGAGGCAGGTTAGGAGACATGCAAAGGCTATTAGGGGAAGACGGCTCATGTCAGGAAGTCAGGGGAAACCCCAGCAGGAGGTGAAGATGACAAGGACAGCTGGGGACACAGACCCAGGACAGAGGCACCCTCAGGACAGAGGGGAACCCTATGGCCTGAAGAGGAGCCAGAGGGCCTGGAGCAGTGGAGGCCACAGGACTTTAGGCAAAGGGCTCTCTGTGTGCTAGCAGGACCGGCCAGGCCTGAGGGAGGCAGCTGGCCACTGTGGCCAGTGCAAAGCTCTAGAGTTGGATGCAGCTCTGTGTACCTGAGAAAATGGTAGGGCTGCAACGTTGCCAGATGGTGTCTGCAGGGGCTGAGTGGCATGGAGGTGAGGGAGAGTAGAGGAGGAAGCCGTGCTGGCTGCCGGGAAGGCCTACGTTCCACCCCAGGAACCCGGTTTTGCTGTAGGGGCCAGTGTCCCTCACCGTACTGCATCACCTTCTCAGGTCTCTGCCTGGACCTTCCAAGGTGTGTTATTTAAAATGTCCATTTCTTAGATGGGCAGGATCTAGAGATTAAAGTGAGAGGAATACCCAAACAGGTGGCAAAGAGAGCACCTAGGAGCTGCCCTCTGCAGGCCCTGCTTCCACCTCCACCTCCCCTTCTCTGCGCAGGACAAGGGGATGGCACAGCCAGGTCAGGCACCCTGCAGCTCCCTGCCCTCCTCTCCCCATGTGCAAGCTCACGCCCAGCAGGCAGTGAGGCTCAGGAAAGGAGTCAGCCTGTGGCCATCCACAAGCTTCAGTAATTCAATGCAGAAAGCTCCGAGTGGCCTGCAGATGCACAGGACCCTTGTGAACACCCCCCCACCCGCCCCTCACAGAGGGGCAGCCCCACAGCCAGAAAGGGGCCTGTTAGACAGGCCATGCTGCAATGTAAACAACAGGTGCCCCAGCAAAGACCTCAGCAGCCAGACGCAGGGGTACTAACAGCACACATCTGGGCTCCAGCGACTGGTCCACAGAACCTCTCTTCTTGGCACAGTGTGTGCCCATGAGGAGCTGCTACCATGCTCTCATGAGTATCCCTCAAGTCCTACTCTTTGCCTCAAAGGTTGGTTTTGTTTAAGGCCATCAGGACCTTTCCCTTAATTTGATAGAATGGAGGCTGGGTTCCTTGAGAATTCCTTTACTCATATCAGTACCTGCAGGGACTTCCTGTCCACAGGCAGGCTAGTAAAGACAGAGACTGTGGGGCTAAGACATGGTCACAGGACCTCAGCACTGGGCATTCCAAGGCAGGCTGGCTTGATGGTTAGTGACACTGTTTTGTTTGCCTGAATCTGATGGGACAGTTAAGGTGTCCTGGTGACTCAGATACATGAGATGGTCCCTGTGCTCGTAGCAAAGGTTTGGGTTAATTTTTCTGTGGTGACTGACAGGCAATGGATGCTTATCAAGGCCCTGCGTGGCAAAGTTTAGAAACTTTAATTAAAATACTCTCTTGACAGGTTCTGGAGAGGAAAGCAAATCATGGAGCAAATTCTGTAACATGGAGGATAGATATCCTCAGTTCTATTATTTGTGTTGATATGTGAAATAATTTTGGCTAGAATAGTTTCAAAGTTTGTTTGTTTTTTTTTTTTTTAACCTTAGGGAAAAGAAAAAGAAAAAGGGGCACCAAGAACATTGGCTGCCTCCAGGGTCTGGTTTCCTCCTCCCTCCTGTCTCAGGAAAGGAGTCAGCTTTTGAAGCTGGATTTGGGCAACAAAAGGAAAACACCAGTGACCACTAAGTTTCTGCCCATGGTACCTCTTCACAGGTAACTTCACTCCACTTAACTTTTCCTGTGATTGACACACAGACACATCATTATTACAAATGAGGAAGGACTAAACATGAGTGAATTCCATTTGAAACATATGCAATACCCACCCCCGGTGTGTTTGGTTTTTGTGAGGTGAGTACAGGTGTCAACACCTCTGTGTTGAGATTACAGTCCTACAGGAGGCCAAAGCATGTGCAGTTCTGACCCAGGGCGCGGATGTGAACTCCATCTTTACAGGAGATGCCACCTGGAGGCCAGGCCGAAGGCTCTCTCAGATTCTGAGAGATGGAACTGGAAGAGGCCATGCTTTGAAGGGAGGCTTGTGAGTGGATATGTCAGCAAGGGTGAGAGGGTCCCTGCAGGAGGCAGAAACAAATCCAGAGCAACCCAAGGAAGGATTTGAAGGAGGAGGGAGGAGCGAGGTTGCTGAGGAGGGTTTCATGAGTTTCCGTTCCTCTGCTAAAGTCAAAGCCTTCCAGCGATTTTGAAATCAGAGACTGAATGGGAAGAGAAGAGCGGTTCTGGATGAGGTGGAGGCAACCTCGCTGAACTCTGCACGTCGAGGAGTTTGAGTTCACCTTGATTGACTCCTTTAAGGTGACGAGCTATGGAGTACATGCCAATTCTCTCTGTGGCATCTCTGTCTTCATAACCTGAACTCAGATCAGCTGACAAAAGTCAAACTTTATAAACCAAGGACCCAGGAGAAATCTCTCTCCCCCTGCTAATGGTCTGGTTTCTGACCCATTCAAAGGGGCTCAGAAAGAGCATCCTGATGGCTATGGGCCAGACACAAGGCATGAAGAGCTCTGAATAAAGATGTGTTGCCAGCCCAGCCTCCATGCAGCCTGAAACCCCAAGGTCTCCTTCCCATTTCTCTAGGAAAGAGGAAAACTCAGCCTCTCTCATTCACTTTCACCCTTCCCTGAAAAGTCAAGTCTTGATTCTGGCTGGAGACCTAACTGTTTTGAGGAAGGAATCTAAAAAACAACTGTAAACACAGTTGG
The DNA here is from genome assembly GCF_045843805.1 of Urocitellus parryii. Lineage (NCBI taxonomy): Eukaryota > Metazoa > Chordata > Mammalia > Rodentia > Sciuridae > Urocitellus > Urocitellus parryii. Next base: position 112,421,076 of record NC_135532.1, read on the forward strand.
CAGGATTTGAATATTTTTTTCAACTTTCTGCAGCATGTGCAGACAGCCACCACATAAAATCATAAATCCTGGTGTGACACTCGAGAGTTGCCTGGAAAAAAAAAATATCACTCCACATCTCAGCCGGAAGGTGGGCTGTGAATGAGTGCCCGGGGAATTCTCAAGTGGCAGTTTCTGAAATGTTCTCAGAATAGAAAGGGGAACGTGTTTAAAGCACCTTGTTAGCAGCTCCAGCTGTGATCACTCACTGAAGACCCCCAATTAGCCCAGTGAGGTGAGTGTCACTTAGTGTCTATGCAGAGATGGAACCACACAGACACATACTAATACGAACACACGATACTAATGAGATGAAGGGTTTCCGCTTTTTCCTTCTTCTGCTAAAGCAAAGGTTTGAGTGTTTGGAAGCAGGCTACCTGCTGTCAGAGATCCTAAGGAGGAACTAATCCAAACTCCTCACAAATAGAAGTGGAGTCGGAATCCTGAGGGGTTAGGGAGCTGTCCACACTTCCAGTAGCAGGCGAGCCTCATAGCCCAGAAGACAGAGCACTGGCGGAATGTCAGCTCTGGGGAGAGGCTGGGCCCACGGTCACCTCTACTGTAGTCTGAGGCCTGGTTGCTAAGCGTGCATCTGCTACCAATCACTGGGTCTCTTGGTTCTTGGGAATCCTCAGTGCTACTTTCATTTTCCTCTAGAGAAAATACATATCTGAAAAAGAATAATTATTTTGATTTCTTATATACTTTTTTTCTCCCTCTTAATTCCTTCAGAGAGAGAAAGAAAGAGAGAGAGATTAACTAGTGTGAAGGAGCTAATTTTGATACCAGGACAATAAACAGAGGCACAGGGTAATGGGGAGTGTGGCTCCCACTTGCCTGAGGGGACTACGGCACTGACCACCTGCTCTTTGTCTCACTTGGGATTCTCCTAGAGAGACAGCTCCCTGACATTTCAATGAGGGCCCAGCAGAACCACAGCCCTGCTCCAGACCAGAACAGAGGAGGACAAAGGAACAAAGCTGTGGCTTCCCTGCCACCTTCTCGCTGCTCAAATGTTGCTCCTCAAGATGAAGGAACGGAGCAGGCCTGGCTGCCAGAGGAGCTCACCAAGGCCGTGGGGACTCCCATCAGCCTCTTGGGAGACCGACGCTCTGGGCCCTGCCCCCCCAGGAACATGGCTGGACAGTGACCCAAGGTCATTCTCTCCAATAAAGTATGTGTAGCAAAGGCTCAAACAAGGGATTTCAAAGGTGATGCTAGAGTCTGTTCCAGCCTATGAGGACATCCACAAAACAAACCAATTGATCAGAAGAAGTCATTTTAATCCCTGACCATCTTGTGGTCCTGGGAGAGGCTGCTTAGTCACCATGGTTTCAGCCTCCATCAAAGAGTGCAGTGACATACACCATCATCTCGTGGCGTTGAGATGACCATCGAATGAGATGGTCATTTGGGAGCTGCCCCTTATTGGCCGTCATCCCTAGAAAAAATATTAAGGGGGAAGCTCTGGATGAATGAAGAAGTCAGCACAGCCTAGGAAGACCGGTGCTCTTCCAGAGGAGACCCTCACACACCCATGATTCTCCAGAAAAACTGGATTGGAACCCCATGCCACGCCCTATGCACTGTCCAGTGATATAAACACCACTGAACAAAATTAAGGATAAGCAAAATCATAATTATGTGTACTATAGTAGAGGGTTGGAGACACTGGAAAATGGTTTGGCCCTCCGTCACTCACCCAGCCTTGCTCATGCCCAATGGGTGCTGTACGCCTAGTCCTGTACACGTCCCTAGGCGTCGGCTGTATGAAGGCTGAGCGCTGCCCTCCGCCCCTCCCCAGACCTCAGCAAAGTAATTCTTCCCTTTCTGGGGTGCTATTTCACTCTCTTTTTAAAGCACCATAATCCTGATGTCTCTGTAGTGAATGGCTGGAAAACACAAGGGGCCATCTATCACTTGTAATAAGGAATAAAATATCTGTATCGTTGATGAATCTGCTAGCCCAGTTGAGCTCACCAGGTTGTAAACTCCACACTTTTACTTTTCTAAAAAAATGTCAGGCACCCAAAATCAGGGAGAATATCACAACAAGTCCCCATATATCCATTACCCTGATTTAAATACCATCTACATTTTCACACAGTTCACATTTCTTTTCCACCACCACCCCCTTCTCTCATCCCTGCTTGTCTCCCTCTCTCCCTCCTCCCAAACCAGATTATTTTATGGTCAATCCCAGACATTAGGTCATTCCTTTCTTAAAACTTTAATATGCATAGAATTTTAATATGTATCTCTAAAATAATATGGAAATTTTTACCAATAATTATGGCCCTAACCATGATGTCATCATCACACTAAGAAAAGTACTAATAATATTTTAGTATTATCTAATACCTATTTATAGGCAAATATTCCTGATTGCCTCAATCGGTTTATCTGGGTCTGCAGTCAAACGAGGCCCACAAGTGGTATTTAGATTGTTCTGTTCTTTGAATCCCACTTAATGTAATAGTAGATCCTTCATGTTTTAACTAATATCTTTTCTGTGCATTAATTTAGATAGAGCCTGGTCTGTTGTCTCGCTGAATGTCACACACTTGCAGTTTGTCTGTTGGTGACTCTATTGAGGTCATTTAACTCAGTCCTTCACCTGCCCTATGAATTAGATCTGGACTTCACTCCTCCACAAGGATAGGCCGTGGGTGGCACTGTGTAGTCAGGTTGAGTGAAATCCATAGGGACTGACTGATTTGCTCCACAGGTGGCCAGACGTGACGTCTGGTGCCTCCTTGGATGGCTTCCTGTTGGCCTCTCACTGTGGCTTCACCCAAACGCCACTGTATTAATTCATCATCTATTTCACTGAAGTTGCAAACTGTGGTTTTTCTAATTCTATCCTTCTTCCCACACATGTTGCTCAGAATTTTGTAAAGAAATTTCCATTAATAGCTAGATGTATTTGATTGCCCCAAATGTGGCACATATTGGAAAAAAAAACAGACTACTTGCTTAATTCTTTCATATTAATTACCCAGTTTTAGAATATTAAATTGTTCCTCTACTTAGTGGTATCCCATGATTTTTTTTCTTTCTACTGCTTTATTGTCAACTTAGAGGTCTATATATATTTGTTCTATTTCTAATAATTTCATTCATTATCTTTTAATACCCAAATTATCTCATGTTTGGCCAGAGAGACTTTGTGTCTTCAACCTGAATCTGTTGGCCTGGGCATCTTCCTTGTGTATTTTGCATTTTTTCTGCCCAGACCTGGGCTGGCCACTCTCTCCTAAGTGACCTGATCTTCTGAGAGTGGCTTGGTGTCTGGAAACCACCATTTATTTATACTCCTTTGTATTAGGTTATTTATAATGTGTGTTTTCACTGACTAGGACTAGGAAACACACATTTTTAAATAAAAATAAAATTTTAAGTTATATTGGTAATTTCACTTACACTTAATGATGCAGGAGTTCATCTCACCCACTTGGCTTCATACTGAATCCATTTTACCATAAATGAAATTCCCAATTCCTTACACCAAGAGGATAATGGCCTGCAAACTATGAATAACTATGAATCAAGAGACTGTGACATGCCTCCAATGTAATAATGACAGTATCACAGATGGTGAGCTCAGTCCTTCTCTGGATCTCTATATGTCCTTAGATGTTCTTTTAAAGAAAGATAAATGTTAGGTCCTAAAGTCACTTGAAATGATTATCTTCTCTTTGTGATTATGGCACATACAACTAGATTTTTTTCCATTAACTTTCCAGGTGGGGGATTGTGTTGTTTTCTCTTTTATTTGAATTGATTCTCTGAACATATTTACATTATTCCAAGTTCAGTAGAACAGGGTGTGCTCATGGAGGCTGATTTCATCACTGCCCACTCTGCTAACCTATGGAATCAGTCTAGGTGTCCATCAACAGATGAATGGATAAAGAAAATTTGGTCTATATACACAATAGAGTTTTATTCAGCAATAAAATATGAAATTATGGCATTTTCAAGAAAATAGATGAAACCAGAGACCATCATGTTAAGTGAAATTAGTCAAACTCAGAAGGTCAAGGGTTGCATGATTTCTCTCATATGGGTAAGTTAGAGAGGAAAATGAAACTGAATTAATAATTATTTGTTAATATAGTTATTATAATGAGTCCTTTAAAAAGACAAAGGTATTTTGGTTTATAATAAAATTCAGTCACATACTGATTATTTTTAATAAATATTTTTTAGTTATAGATGGACACATTTTACTTATTTATTTTTATATGGTGCTGAGGATACAACCCAGTGCCTCACACATGCTAGGCAAGTGCTCTGCCACTGAGCCACAACCCCAGCCCACACACTGATTATTCAGTGATCACTTAAAATGAACAATTCAAATGTTGAGAATAGATATAACTTATAAAAATGCAAAAGTAAAGTAGGAACAAATGTACGAAACAATCACTAAATAGTAATTCTTTGTACTCTAAAAATAAAGGGTATACAACTTCATTTTAAGTATTCATAGAATATTGACAGAAATAAAAAACATTTACATATGATACCAAAAAATCACCCTGAGTGAATACCCCAAAGCAAAAACTAGATTTCATACTTTATGGCCTCAATTTAACAAAGAAATTGTTAACATGTTTAGAATTCTCACTACCTAAAATCATTCAAGGGCTAGAGGTGGAGAGTGTGTGTTTAGCACTCAAGGCATTGGATTCAACCCCAGCATCAAAAATCCATACTTATAATAACAACAGTAACTTAATAATAATTGAATCCAGGAAAAATATATACCATTACGAAATCTTTAGAAGAAAATGAGGTTACTGCTTGGCATGCTGAGGATAAAGCAGAACTAGAAGCAGATTCCAGAGCCTAATCTTATTGCTAATGAACTAGTTTATTAACATAAGCAAATTTAGCTATCTATTAAATTGAAGAAATAATAAGTGGAACAACAAAATACAAATGAACTTAACAACAGGCAAAGCAAATTTTAAATATAAATATTATGTTATTAGAGAATTCAGAATTGGTTAATATGGTAGATGTTATAAAAGAAAAATGTTAAACCAAATTATAGAATTAAAAGCAATGAAGGAACATATGTAGAGGAAATTTTAGAATAAAATACTGATATGTTTGTTAACCTCAATGTATTTCCTGATACATCTTAGAAAAAAGCACCAGAATTAACTTATGATGATGTACGAAACACAGTATCAAGTAATTCGGGAAGAAATGAAATCGTATTTAAAATACCTGTAAGACTTTGTGGTTGAACAGTTTTATTTAAAAGCATTTCAGGTTTTCGAGAAACATAGAATTAGTGTGCCGTGGACAAAACTTGTGAAGCTGTCCTGATCCTGATGCAGAGCTTGAGAAAAATGGCACAAACTGAGACTTGTCTCTAGAGTCACTTGGTTTTACAAGCAGAGATGTGAAAACTCAAATACATAACAATAAAAGTAGTAAAGAACATACTAAGAAACTTAAAGCCAGGGAGCAATTTACCATCCTGCAAGAATGTTGAGTGGATGGGAGGTGACACACCCAGGTGGGGACAGCAGGGCAGCCACGCTGTCCAGGCTGGATGTCCCAGCAGTGTAGCGGGATGGTTGGAAAGAGTAGGCACCAGTATTGCTATCTGCAGTTGAAGAAATTACGAGTCTAGAAACCCAAGAGTCAACTAAAAAGCCTTAGGTGGTCAGAAGAGATTTGATAAGGTGAAAAAGTACAAATCAACATGACACAGTCACTGCTTGCTGTATCCTAATGACAGGCAGAGGAAGAAGAGGGAAATGAAAAGATACACACACAAATTAAAGTTCAAAATATTTCCTGATGTCTATATCCACATCTATGCTTATGACTGTATCTATCTGCCCATACCATGTCATAAATTGGAAGAAAAAATATTATAAAAATATCAATTCTGCTTTGTTTATGGATCTGGTACAATTCCAATTAAAGTCTCCAAAGTGTCTCTTTAAAGTTTATTGAAAATGAGTGTTTAATCCACATGAAAATAAATGAGATGCAGAGTTTCCCTACAATACATTAAAATCTATCATAAAATGTGGACCTCAAGACTGTGAGATCCAGGGATTGACAGCACCACAGCATGGCTTAGAGGATGTTCTAGTGGACTTTTGACATGTGAAGAACACCACTCACAGACTAAAGACAGCAGAGTACTGGGCGGCAGCTGCCCAGGATGAAGTAAGACTGCTGCTTTTCTTCATGCCACCCATCAAAATTCCAAACGCATTTGAGACAAATGTTAAAAAGAAAGCCATTCAAAAGCCCCCAAAAAACCACCATTTGACCCAGCTATCCCTCCTCTGTCTATACTCAAAGGACTTAAAAACAGCATACTACAGGGACTCAGCCACATCAATGTTTATAGCAGCACAATTAACAATAGCTAAACTGTGGAACCAACCTAGATGCCCGTCAGTAGATGAATGGATAAAAAAAAATGTGGTATTTATACACAGTGGAATATTACTCAGCAATAAAAGAGAATAAAATCATGTCATTTGCAGGTAAATGGATGGTGTTGGAGAAGATAATGCTAAGTGAAGTTAGCCAATCCCCAAAAAACAAATGGTGAATGTTTTCTCTGATATAAGGTGACTGACTCATAGTTGGGTAGGGAGAGGGAGCATGGGAGGAATAGATGAACTCTAGATAGGGTAGAGGAGTGGGAGGGGAAGAGGGGGCAGGGGATTAGCAATGATGGTGGAATGTGATGGTCATCATTATCCAAAATGCATGTATGAAGATGTGAATTGGTGTGAACATACTTTATACACAGAGATATGAAAAATTGTGTTCTATATATGTAATAAGAATTGTGATGCATTCCACTGTAATGTATTTTAAAAATAAAAGCAATTAAAAAATAAATTAAAATAAGTAAATAAAATTTAAAAGTAAAATTATAAATCAGTAAAAAAAAAAGCCCACAAAAATAGAGGACATACTAAGGACATTTTAGAAATGTGATGATATAAAATTCTATAGATCTGGGGCTGGGGTTGTGGCTTAGCAGTAGAGCACTTGCCTTGCACATGTGTTGCCCTGGGTTTGATCCTCAGCACCACATAAAACAAATAAACAAAATAAAAGTATAAAAAAATTAAAAAATAATAATAAAATAAAATTGTATAGATCATTGAATTACCATAACGTACCTCATAGAGATATACAAATATTACATCTCAAGAAATAAAATAAAATTCTACAATTTGATATAGCAAAAATGTAAATAAATGTACAATCTAGGAAAATAATACCCACATATGTGAAGCAAAAGCTTAATATACATAATATTTAAAGAACTTATACGAATAATTGATAAAAACAACAAAACAGGAGACAATGTGGTCAGACAACTCACAAAATAAATTAAAATAGCCATAAAATTGATAAAATAGTTAAATTTCAATAATTAAAAAAGATTCATATTCAAAAATAGACTTTCATTAATCTGACAAATTAATGGTACTGGTAGAATAATTCCAGAGATACAGCCACATGTACCAATATCCTTACAAAATTCATAAAAATATTAATCTATTTACAGTGGTCTCTTGTAAGGAAACAGAAATGTAAAAATACATAAAAACCCCATGATGTTGACGTTGATAACAGCAGTGGCATAGTTCACTGGATTTTATCATAAGTATCTGTGCAATTCATATTATGTAACATTCATATTAAATTATAGGACTGAGAATCTGAACAACAGAAATTTAAAAATTGAGTTTTATGTTTTATATTTTTTTACTCCTTTTTAAAATTAATTTTTAAACTGATATATTAAAACATAAAAATTATCCAAATTAATGGGGTACCATGTAACATCTGGACATTTGCATACATTGTGTAATATTTAAACACTGAAGGTATGTGTGTGTGTGGGGGGGGTTCCTGTGTGCTAGAGCTCAGAGCCTCACATATGCCTGGGCTCCATCTCTGAGCCACATCCTCAGATGTTTTTCCCTTTTATTTTGAGAAAAGTTCTCCCTAAGCTGACCTTGAAATTGTGATCCTCCTGCCTCAGCCTCCTGAGTAGCTGGGATTACAGGAGTGCACCAGTGCAATCCAGCCTTAAATACTAAGGTTTTAAAAGCAATGTTAAAAATATTGAAAAAAAATTTTTAAGGGGCATGTGTGTGTACATACATACTTTTTCCTAATATTTGTGTGTTTCCAAAGAAATTCCCAAAAATATTAACAGTGGTTTCTGTTGGATTGAGGGTGAGATGATACTTTTAAACTTTGTCCGTATTTTCTAAAATGAATAATGGTACATATTATAATTAGGAATAAATAAGCATTGTATTTCAGTGACAGGAATTTAATAATCTAATTTTGAAATGATATTCGATGAAAGTTTTGCAAGTAGTTTTTATAAAGTAGAAGCATGCCTCAGTTTTAAGGTTATGCACACTAAATTAATTTGTACAAACATAAGTTAATTTGTACAGACAGACATTAATTTGTACAAACAGAACTCTATAGGAAATCCTGTGAGCACAATGTTGCATTAACAACAGTTAGCTATAAGAAACATCCAGATTAGCCTCCATGAACATCTATATTTACTTTGTGTTTAAAAATTAACTGGTAGTTCTGAAGCACTATAGAATAAGTAAAATTGTTTTGTGGTTATAACTCTTTGTTGAACTGGAGTATTCTTGCAGCATTCCTTGTCATCAGAAACATGGGTAAAGTTTAAAACTAGAAGCAGCAGAAAACAAGCTTGTACAATTTATCCAAGAGTGCTTGGCTGTCTTGGGAAAATATACATTAAAACTCAAAGCAAAAAAAAAATGGCATTAGAAATGAGTTGACGGTGGCCTGCCATTACCCAGGGCTCTTAGCTATGTAGAAGCCCATTTCCCAGCACTGGTAGATACAGCTGTGATCACTGGACTTTGCTGTAGGGTGTTAATGGCTCTTTCTCTGTTGACACAGTTCAGATTTGTGGGTCTTCAAGTTGGTGCAAAATGCACTGGTGTTGGAGCAAGTAGCTCAAGATTGCTTTGGCTCCTGATGCTGAACAATGCTGACTAAGCCCTTGGCCCTGACAGCCAGCACATGATACTGTCTTCTAACCGTGTGTGTGTGTGTGTGTGTAGGGGGGGTGTTTTAGGCCAAGCATGAGTGCCCACACACCTGAAAATGAACCTCATCCAGGTGACATCAGGAGGAATAGATGTGCCTGGGAGGATAGGGAGACAGGCCCTAGATCACTTCCTGGGCAGTAGAGCACAAAGAGCACCTGCAGACATTTGCTAAGAAACTTCCAAAAAGGCCATTGTAAAGTTAGGACACACATGACTGGGGTCCATGCCTCTCCAAAGGAGGAAAAATGCCTGATTTGATATTTTGATAGGACTGAAGGTGGCATGACACCTTGTGGACACTGAATGCCTTTCCCAGGGTTGGGCTGGGGCCGACTTCCTTAAACTTCTAGACTATATAAACCCCCAGACCAATAGCCACCCTTCAGCATCCCTCTCTTGGCACCCCTCCCTCTCTTGAGACCCCTCCCCCTTTGGGAGCTCTGCCTTCTTTCTGTGACTCTAGTAAATCCTTTTGCTTTGCTTTCACCTTTGTGTCTGTGGATTTTATTCTTCAAATTCATGAGACAAAGAACTCAACCCCGAGCTCTGTGCTACACAGGTGGAGGAAGCCATCAGGCCACTAGAAGAACAAACACTCCCTGGTACCAGAACCCCATGTTCCTCTCTCCTTCTTTCTAAATGGTCATGATGGAGTTTCCAAAGGGCGTGCGTCTCTTTCTTCTGCCTTCCTGTTAGCCCACTCTTCAGTTTTGTCAGCAAAGGTGACATTTGAAAAATCTGAAAGGTCCTGTGACCACCGGTAGGGTCTATCTGCCCACTCAGAAGCCACCCATGCACCAACACCCGCGCGGCACTACCGTAGCCAGGAACATGGATCCCGACTTCCCATACACATCAGGGTGCCGCGGACTACATGGGGAGAGGCGAGCAGAGGCCCCAGCAGAATCATTTGTCTGTGGGTGCTATG